>NC_029786.2:85373043-85430980 GCF_000816755.2 Arachis ipaensis
AAAATAAAATAATACAATATATGAATAATAATTACTAACTAAAACATACAAACAAGTAAATATAATACCAAACATATATATTTATTTATTTTTAATTATTATTGTGCGGATCTGCGGATCCGCGGATGTAGAGCAGATATCCGCGATCCGATCCGCAAAGGGTGCGGATCGGATCGGATCCGATCCGATCAATTTGCGGATCGGATCATATCCGCAATTTTCGGATCGGATGCGGATATTTACCGCGGATATGCGGATACGATCCGATTCATGGACACCCCTAAATATGAATGCAGATATATGCTGTAGATAGTTGATTTATTACTGTAACACTTTAACTTTTAGCACGTCATGATCATATCAAAAGTGAGACATTACTAACCTATTTTCGTTATTTATTATTGAGCCTTTAGTTCGATTTCGCATTTCAATTTTTAAGAAAAGCTGGAAAATTTTGTTTCTATTAATTAAAACCACATTTCAAAGATCTTCAAATAATAATAATCACATAATTATTAATAATAATAAATATTATACAAAAGAATTCAAATGAAACTCAGATACAATTCCTATTCCTCTGTATAAAATAAGAGCTTAATAACAAATGCGAGAGAATTCTATGAAAGCAACTCAACGCATAAACTTAACTCAAATAAGACTAATAATCGTCCACAGCTTCAAACTGAGTCTTCAAACCCGTGTCACAGAAAAGGGGAGAGACTTTGGGGTGAGAACAAACCACACATTCTCAGTAGGGAATAAAAATACCGTAAAAGTAGCGAAATAAAATACAAATAATTAACTTTACTAAAAAAAACTATATTTCTATCAAACCTTTTTAAAAATACTTTTGGTTTTACTTTAACTAACTAATTACCTCTTTTGAAATCTCCAAACTCAAATCAAATTTTAAATATAAAACTAATCACATTACTCATCTCTCAATCACATAATTAATCCTCAACACTCACAACATCAATTCTTAAACACTTCAATACATTCGCAAACTAATAGCACAAGTAAGAGGTCTAAACCAACATACAAACAAGTCAAACAACACAATCACAGAGAAGTAATACAAGTAAACACAACCAAATGCAAATGTGCAAACAACATGATGCATGTCAATCTTTTGTGCAGGCCATGAGCTCATGTGTCGGTTGCCTACCCGCTCCCGACATTACCCGGGTACAAGTCTAAGGTATGGCTTTTCAGATGCATATAGTGTGCTTATAAGTCGTATGGCTAGGCCGCATACAATGTGACTTTAAGTCGTACGACTAGGCCGCATACAGTGTGACTTTCCAAATCAATAAGCATACATTTGGAAAACAGTTCTCAATGTGTGGGCGTCCCCACTTTACATTTGGCACTAAGACCCAAACAATGTCACATCTGCTCTCCTATGACAGCTGATGCGTGAGCATCTTTCCTATCTTTTCCTAGTGAATTTGCATTTAATTTGTTGATTTTAATAAAGAATTAATTATCTTTTAGCCAATATGGATGCTACTTTGAGTCTTTTGCAATTTTGTTTATTTTAGGTAGCATTCGGCTGGATTTGATGGAGTTTCTGTAGCACAAGAACCAAAGGAGATGGCAACGAGGAGCGATGCGTACGCGTGATTTGGAGCTTTCCATCGCGACGCGTGCCCGTGACTGACGCGTACGCATGATTTGAAGATTTCCTCAGCGACGCGTGCGCGTACCTGACGCGTACGCGTGACACGCGAAAAAGGCCATCGACGCGTACGCGTGACCGACGCGTACGCGTGACATGCGCGATATGCAGAAAACGCAGAAAATGCTGGGGGCGATTTCAGGCCAAGTTTCGACCCAGTTTTTGGCCCAGAAACTCATACTAGAGCCAGGGGATAGCAGAGACTCAAGAGGGATTCACACAAGAATGATTATGCCCACTCCAAGTTAGGCGTGGACCCTACGAAGCAAGTGGTCCCCACCCATCAATTGAAGACATGCTGATTGCTTTAATTAATTTTGATTTAAACTTTATTTTTAATTCAAAAATAGGAAAAGATATTATTTTAGTTTAAGAAGATAGATTTTAAATTAATTAGGATTAGATATAAAAAGAGATTCCAACAGGAGGTTCCAAAACAACATTATTCCATTCCAATTTACAATCCTTATTTTTTTCTCTGAATCATGAGCAACTAAGCCTCCAGTGTTAAGGTTAGGAGCTCTGTCTATTTGTATGGATTGATTTTATTGCTTTTTCTATTTTAATTCATGTATGGATTTATAATTTAAGAATTGTTTTCGCTCTTTATCTTATGAATTTGGGTGGAACGGAAGTATGACCCTCTTTCTATTTGAGTTCTTGTATAACTTGAAAAAGCTCTTTACTTGAACAACAACTTGAAAATATATTCTCCTAAATTTTAATTATCTGGATTTAACGGGATACGTGACATATAATCCTTTTATTTTTGGGTAATTAGAGTTTTTGTGGCATATAAACTGGAATTTGATCATCACCCTCTAATTGGAATTAATTGACCAAAGAATTGGCTGTTGATGAATTTTAGAGGAGACTAGAAAGGTCTAAGGAATTAGGGTCTAGTCACATATAATTTGTCATAAATTAAATCCTACATGATTAAAATAGTTAGTAAGAAAAGTTAATCCAGAAAATTAGATAATTCTAAAACCTTAACTGTTTTCTCCATATTTCATTCCCAACTCATTTACTTTACTATTTTAATTTCTGCACGATTGTTTAATGCTCTTTGAATATTCAAACACTATTTTCTGTTTGTCTAACTAAGCCAATCAATCAATCATTGTTGCTTGATCCATCAATCCTCGTGGGATCGACCCTCACTCACCTGAGGTATTACTTGGTACGACCCGGTACACTTACCGGTTAGTTTGTGGTTGTAAACACCGCACCAAGTTTTTGGCGCCGTTGCCGGGGATTGGCTGTGATTAACAACTATCAGTTGTTTGATTGCTTAGATTAGACGTTTTAGTTTTAATTTTATTTAAATTTTGCCTTATTATTTTCAAAATTTTCTCTAATAATAGTATTAATATTTTTTTAATTTCTGAAATTAAGTTTGGTGTCACCTAGTTAATTTTATTTTTCCTATTTATTTTTCCTATTAATTTTTCGAATTTTTTTAATTCAGTTATTATTTTCGAATTTTTATTTATTTATTTATTTATTTAGTAATTTTATTTTAGTATTTTACATAGGTTACCTCACTGGGAGTTATCTGCACTCTGACGTAGAGAATCCCATCTTTTCTTGTCTTCTGTTTGTTTATGCGCAGGAGCAGAGACAAGGAACCTCTTTTAGAATTTGATCCTGAACCTGAAAAGATTCTCAGGCGACGTTTACAACAAGCAAGACTTTGCAAGGCTGCAGAATCCACTATGGATCATAATGCTGTTAATGTCAATGTGGCAAATCCGAATGGGAATAAAGAACAAAGGAGAGTGCTTGGCTCTTACTCTGCTCCTACTGCAGATCTCTATGGTAAAAGCATTGTGGTGCCTCCTATAACTGCGAACAACTTTGAGTTGAAGCCACAATTGGTCACCCTGGTGCAACAAAACTGCCAGTATCATGGTCTTTCCCACGAAGACCCAAATCAATTTATTTCTAATTTTCTGCAGATTTGTGACACTGTGAAGACAAATGGAGTGAACCTAGAAGTGTACAAACTCATGCTCTTCCTGTTTGCTCTGAGGGATGGAGCAAAGCTATGGCTAGATTCACAACCCAAGGAGAGTTTGAATACTTGGGACAAGGTTGTTACTGGGTTTCTTACTAAATTTTTTCCACCAAAGAAGCTGACTAAGCTTAGGGTGGAAGTTCAGACCTTCAGGCAGAGGGATGGTGAAACTCTTTATGAAGCTTGGGAGAGGTACAAGCTACTAATTAGGCAATGCGCTCCGGACATGTTCTCTAAATAGACCCAACTAGACATCTTTTATGAAGGTTTGGGTGAAATGTCCAAGATGTGCTTAGATAATTCTGTAGGTGGTTCATTGCACAAGAAGAAGACATTGGAGGAGACTATTAAGCTGATTGAATTGGTTGTTAGCAACCAATATTTATACTTATCTAACAGGAATCCTGTGAACTCTGAGGCTCATCAGAAGAAGGGTGTTATGGAAGTAGAAGCTCTGAATGCTCTTCTTGCTCAGAATAAGTTTATGTCTCAGCAAATAAATCTGCTTACTCAACAGATGGGTGAAATGCAAGTCTCAGCTATCAACACCCAAAACCCATCTCAAGAGATATCTTATGACATGACAGGTAACTTTGTGCAAAATGATAACTATGACTATGCTCAATGCTCTTCTGAACAGGTCAATTACATGGGGAGTGGCCCTAGAAATCCCAATAATGATCCATACTCTAAGGCATACAATCAGGGATGGAGAAATCACCCAAATTTTGGGTGGAGGGACCAACCTCAGAGACCTCAGAATTTCAACAATAATTCTCAGGGCGGCTTCCAACAGAACAATCACAATAACTGCCAATTTCAGTCTCAGCAGCCACAACCACCTCAGCAGGCAAACTTTAAATCTCAAGAAGATTCTAACTGGGAGATGATGATGAGTTTTATGCAGAAAACCAGAGCCTCCATTAGAAACTTAGAGGTGCAAATGGGCCAACTGAGTAAGCAAATACCTGAAAGGTCTGCAAGTACATTTTCAGGTGATATAGTGGTGAACCCAAGAGAAGATTGCAAGGTTATTCAATTGAGAAGTGGTAAAATAGCTGGCTCTGAGACAAGGGCCAATGATGAGCTAGTTGAAAAGAAAGCTTCAGAGGAGAAGAAGGAAGAAGTAGAGCATGCCCCTCCAAAGCGTGCAGACAACCCGTTCCCTGACTCTCTTAACAAGTATCCTACATTGCCAAAGGCTCCTGAATACAAGCCAAAAATGCCATATCCTCAGAGACTTCAGAAGGCTTCAAAAGAAAAGTAGTTCTCTAAATTTTTAGATGTCTTCAAGAAGCTACAGATCAACATTCTTTTTGCAGAGGCTCTTGAGCAAATGCCCCTTTATGATAAATTTATGAAAGAATCGTTGACTAACAAAAGGAATTGGAAGGAGAAAGAAACCGTGGTGTTAACCAAGGAATGCAATGCTATTATTCAACATAAACTTCCTGAGAAAATGCAAGATCCAGGGAGTTTTGTGATTCCTTGCACCATTATGTGATCTTGGAGCTAGCATCAATCTCATGCCACTTTCAGTGATAAAAAAGCTTCAAATTGAGGAGGTAAAACCCACTCATATTTCTCTTCAACTTGCTGATCTTTCTATTAAATTACCTGTGGGTGTTATTGAGGATTTACTTGTGAAAATAGGACCCTTTATTTTTCCTGTTGATTTTGTTATATTAGACATGGAAGAGGATGTAAAATCCTCTATTATTCTTGGTAGACCCTTTTTAGCTACAGGTAGAGCTCTGATTGATGTACAAAAGGGTGAATTAACCCTGAGGGTCAATGAAGAACAGGTGGTCCTTAATGTTTTTGAAGCTCTCAAGCACCCTAATGATTCTGAAGGGTGTATGATAATTGATGTTGTTGAACCACTTGTTCAAGAAGTACTGGAAGCTGAGGTACTTGATGACATTCTGGATCCTATCTCTGAATATGGGTTAGTGGAAGTTGATGATTCACCACCCCAGAAGGCTCTAGTTCACAAGCCTAAAGCAGAAAAGGAAGCCTCCAAGCTTGAGCTCAAACCTTTACCTCCTTTTCTGAAATATATGTTCTTGGGTGAAAATGATTTCTATCCAGTGATTATTAGCTCTTCCCTGAAGCCTGAAGAGGAAGAGGCGCTTATTTCAGTGCTCAGGAGCCATTAAACAGCTCTTGGGTGGACCATTAGTGACTTGAAGGGGATTAGTCCAACCAAGTGCATGCACAAGATCCTCCTTAAAGATGATGCTAAACCAGTTGTGCAACCACAAAGGAGATTCAATCCAACTATGAAAGATGTGGTCCAAAAAGAGGTAATTAAACTATGGGAAGCATGTATTATTTACCCTATTTCTGACAGTCCTTGGGTAAGTCCTGTGCAGGTAGTTTCCAAGAAAGGAGGGATGATAGTTATCAAGAATGAAGAGAATGAGCTTATTCCTACAAGAAAAATCACAAGATGGAGAATGTGTATAGACTATAGGAGGCTTAACACTGCTACAAGGAAGGATCACTTCCCCCTACCTTTCATTGATCAGATGCTTGAGAGGTTAGCTGGTCATGTATTTTATTGCTTTCTAGATGGCTATTCTGGATATAACCAAATTGAAGTAGACCCTCAAGATCAAGAGAAGACAGTATTCACATGCCCCTTTGGAGTATTTGCCTACAGAAGAATGCCTTTTGGACTTTGCAATGCTCCAGCAACTTTTCAGAGGTGTATGCTTTCAATTTTTTCTGATATGGTTGAAAAGTTTATTGAGGTATTTATGGATGACTTTTCTATCTTTGGTAATTCTTTTGAATCTTGCCTTAAGCATTTATCTCTTGTCTTGAAATGGTGTCAAGAATCAAACCTTGTTTTAAATTGGGAAAAATGTCATTTTATGGTTACAGAAGGTATTGTTCTTGAACACCAAATTTCAAGTAAGGGAATTGAGGTTGATAGAGCAAAGGTGGAGGTAATTAAAAAATTACCACCACCAATTAATATTAAGGCAGTCAGGAGTTTCTTGGGTCATGCAGGATTTTATAGAAGATTTATAAAGGATTTTTCTAAAATTGCTAAGCCTTTAAGCAACCTGTTGGTTGCTGATGTTCCTTTTGTCTTTGATTCTGATTGTCTACATGCTTTTGAAACTTTGAAAAGGAGTTTGATATTGAGATAAAAGACAGAAAAGGGTCAGAGAATCAAGTAGCTGACCATCTCTCCAGAATTGAGCCTGAAGCAGGAGTACAATCACCCACAGCTGTGACTGAGACGTTTCCGGATGAGCAATTATTCCTCATTCAGCAGGCTCCATGATTTGCAGACATTACAAATTATAAGGCCATGAATTTTATTCCAAGGGAGTACAGTAGGCAACAAGTGAAGAAGCTATTGACTGATGCAAAGTACTACATTTGGGAGGAACCATACCTTTTTAAAAGGTGTTCAGATGGTATCATTTGAAGATGTGTCACAGATGAAGAAAAACAGCAGATTCTTTGGCACTGTCATGGTTTTGAGTATGGAGGCCACTTTGGTGGTGAAAGGACAGCTACAAAGATCCTTCAGAGCGGATTTTACTGGCCGACTCTCTTCAGAGACTCAAGAGCATTTGTGAAACACTGTGACATATGTGAAAAAGCCACAAATCTCCCTGCCAACCATGAAATGCCACAGCAGGGGATTCTTGAGGTTGAGTTATTTGATGTGTGGGGTATTGATTTCATGGGACCTTTCCCACCCTCACATTCAAACAACTATATTCTAGTGGCAGTTGACTATCTGTCCAAGTAGGTAGAAGCTGTGGCTCTACCCACCAATGATGCCAAGGTGGTAATGAGCTTTCTTCAGAGGTATATCTTTAGCCGGTTTGGTGTCCCAAGGACACTCATTAGTGATGGAGGAAGTCACTTCTGTAACAGACAGCTGGATTCTCTTCTGCAAAGATATGGAGTCCGTCATAAGGTGGCAACCCCTTATCACCCTCAGACAAGTGGACAGGTTGAAGTTTCTAGCAAGAAACTTAAGAGGATTCTAAAGAAGACCGTCAGTGTTTCAAGAAAGGACTGGTCTAGGAAGCTTGATAATG
Source organism: Arachis ipaensis (assembly GCF_000816755.2). Lineage (NCBI taxonomy): Eukaryota > Viridiplantae > Streptophyta > Magnoliopsida > Fabales > Fabaceae > Arachis > Arachis ipaensis. Next base: position 85,380,815 of record NC_029786.2, read on the forward strand.
CTCTCTGGGCATACCGGACAGCGTACAAGACTCCAATTGGCATGTCCCCATATCAGTTGGTCTATGGCAAAGCCTGTCACTTGCCAGTTTAGCTAGAGCACAAGGCTTACTGGGCAATCAGGTATCTGAATCTTGATTCAGAAGCTGCAGGAATTAAGCAAATGCTTCAGTTGAATGAGCTTAATGAATTCAGATATTCAGCCTATGAGAATGCCAAGCTTTATAAGGAGAGAACCAAGCTACTGCATGACAAGAAGATTGCCATCAGAGTCTTTGAGCCAGGACAGAGAGTGCTTCTAGATAATTCAAGGCTCAAATTCTTTTCCGGAAAGCTGAAATCCCGGTGGTCAGGACCGTTTGTGGTTACCAGAGCTTCACCATATGGTCATGTGGAAATACAGGAAGAGAATTCTGACAGAAAATTTACAGTGAATGGCCAGAGGCTGAAGCACTATCTTGGAGGCGAGATTGATCGCCAGAGGTCCACTCATCTGCTGAACTAGCAGAACCGACCGTCAAGCTAGTGACGTTAAAGAAGCGCTTGTCGGGAGGCAACCCGATAAATTCGTATCCTTAGCTATTTTTCATAGTAGTATTTTTCTTTCTAAAAAAAAAAAAAAAAAAAGAAAGAGCACACGACGCCCAAGCGTCGCTGACGCGTACGCATCAGATGGGTGTGCGTGGAAAATAAAAATGACCAGAGAGTTGCGCGGGAGTGGCGCAAGAATGAAGCCTTTTCGCACAAACAAGCCAACGCGTACGCATACCCCACGCGTGCACGTCATTCGTGATTTTGGCAATCCACGCGCGTGACCTTAAAAGTTGACGTAAATAAGTGTTTGGGCAGAGAGTTGTGCTGGCTTGGGGCTGGAAGTGTGCTAGAAGCACAAAATTTGTTCACGCGTACGCATCCCTGACGCGTGCGCATCATCTGCACAAATGGCCATTCACGCGTGCGCGGTCATGCACGCGCACGCGTCGCATGAAATTATTGGTTCCCAAGCCACCTGAACAAAGAGTTGTGCATGCGCGTGGCTAGCTTCGCGCGAATAGCACAAATCATGGGCACGCGGATGCGTGCCTGACGCTCACGCGTCATTAAGGAAAATTCGCGACCCACGCATATGCGTCGCCTTCGCCGCACAACTACACTAGTTCGCCGCCCAGTTTAATTTTCTTTCTCTCTCTCCCAATCCTAATTCTCTCTTGTTCTTTTATCCTTTTATTCTTCTTTCATCATAATAATTGTTTCTTTCTGTTTTCAATTCTCCTTTGCTTGAGGACAAGCAAACTTTTAAGTTTGGTGTTGACGCTTCGCTTAAAAGTTTTCTGTTTATTCTTATGGCACCAAAGGGAGGCGAATCATCTTCACAGGAAGAGCACAACCTGAAGAATAAAACGACCGCTAAGATAACTAAGGTGGTTGAGTTTCTTTCATTCTATATTCCTTCTCGCTTTTACTATATTATGTTATGGTTGTAAATCATGTTGCTTGTATGCGAAGTTTGTATTCGTAGGTTTTGATGAATGACAAACCAACAAATTATAATCACAATGCATATAGATCAAAAGATGTTGCATTTAGGAAACAACCTAGGCAACCATTTAGAAACATGCATAGGATGCATAATCCAAATGTCATATGTCATTATTGTAATAAAGTAGGTCATATAGCACCCGTATGCTTTACTAGAATTAAACATATAAACTTTCGTAGTCAAGATACGAGATGGGCACCTTATGGGCATTATGCTCATACTAACCATCAAGGACCCAAAATCACTTGGGTACCTAAATCCCAATTTTAATTGTTTTGTAGGTACGTGTTGGAGCTAAGGATACAAATTGGTATGTTGATAGTGGATGCTCCAAACACATGACCGGCGATGAATCAAAGTTCATCGCAATAGAGCCTACAAACGGACTTTGGTGGCAATTACTATGCTTTAGTTATTGTTGATGATTACTCTCGATTTACATGGACCTTGTTCCTAGCAAACAAGAGTGATGCATTTCGAGCATTCAAAAGATTAGCCAAAGTTATTCAAAATGAAAAGAATTTGCATATATCGTCTATTAGAAGTGATCATGGTGGAGAATTTGAAAACAATCTTTTTGAAACTTTTTGTGAAGAAAATGGCATTAAGCATAATTTTCCTCTCCTAGAACACCACAACAAAATGGTGTGGTTGAAAGGAAAAATCGTCATTTAGAAGAAATGGCGAGAACTATGCTCAATGAGGCTAATATTCCTAAGTACTTTTGGGCGGATGCGGTTAGTACCGCGTGTTATGTTATGAATAGGATTATCATTCGACCTATTCTTAAGAAAACACCGTACGAATTGTACAAAGGAAGAAAGCCAAATATTTCCCACCTTCACGTCTTTGGCTGTAAATGCTTTATTCTAAATAATGGAAAAGATAACTTAGGCAAATTTGATGCTAAGGCTGATGAAGGAATCTTCTTAGGCTACTCTTTAACTAGCAAAGCTTTTAGAGTATATAATAAACGCATCATGATTATGGAAGAAAGTATTCATGTCGCTTTTGATGATATGATTTGTTTGAATTCATTGTATTTATATTGCTATTTTTGTATCTCTTACTAACTTAAGCATTGGAGATATCCAATTAGCCATTGTTTTGTAGGTTTATGAGTTGATGAATGAGTGATTAATCTTGAGGTAGATTGAAGAATTTGAAGATTATAAACGATGGAGGATCAACAAATTGAAGTTTATAATAGTTTAAGTGAGTATATACATGATGGAACTCAAAGGATTGAAGAAAGAACCACCAAAGGATGAAAATTTGGTGATTTTGGGCAAAATCAAGTCACTTTTTATTGCTTTATGTTTATTTGATTATATGAACTGTTAAACTAACTCCTAGTAAGCTAAGGATTTCTATTATGGTTTAAATACTTTGATATTTCCTTCATAAATTTGTTTAATGATTAATGCTTGTATGCTTATTTGGTGAATAACTCAAAATAGGATTGGTACCCCTATTTTAAGTTAATGTGCATGTTTTAATATATTTCACTTATTTAGGAAATAACACTTTTGTATATTGTCTTTAACTTTCGCAAAAAGATTCATTGTTGTTGCAATACTCAATTCACCCCCCCTCTTGAGTAATTGTGCATAGGTTCTACAATGGTTTTCTGCTATTTTGCTTTGTTTGTTGCATGATCCTTTATTAGTTAGAATCCTAGGTCTAGTTTAGTTTTCTCTTCATTGGCTTAATTCTGAAAAGATGTTTCATGTATTACTCACTGAGCTTGAATTCAAATAAAAAATACAGAAGTGATGTATTGCATGAGAAAGTGAGTTTATATTGAAGAATAGTCTTATTTACTTAGATGTGGTGGTATTTTTTGTAACTCTGAATGTATGACATGAATAGTGCATATTTAAATTTGAATCAAAGAATGTTGATGTACTAGGAACAGGGATTTAGAGAATTATTATGACTTCTCTGAAATAAGTAAAAGGTTTAATCCTTGAAGCAAAAGAAACAGCATTGAAAAAAAAGGGTCCAAGGCTTTGAGCATCAATGACTAGGGAGGTCAGACATGATTAAAAGCTTAAAGAGTTGTTTCCCTAGTTACATGCTTGTGGTGTTCTTGTGTCAAGTAATCCTTGAGATAAAATATTTAGAGTCGATATCAACTACAATTAGAAGAGTATGCCAAAGGCTTTGAGCACCACTGTCTGGGAGTAGCTGAAAGAAAAATCAGAACTTCAAAAGAGTTCCCCAGTTAAGTGCTTGTGGTGTTTATGTGTCAAGTAAAACTTGAGACAAAACATTTAAAGTCACGGCTAGGCTCAAGGTGCAAAGTACCAAAGAAAAGAAAAATTGCTATGTTCAAGGATTAAATTGAGCTACAAAAGATCAGAGAATTCATAATATTATCCGGATTCTAATTCCGAATGACAGTAACATTCTTCTGATTCAAAGGAGAGTGAGATGCCAAAACTATTCAGGATTACAGTTGTAAACCCCACTATAAAAAGAGACAAGAGCTTAATCGAACTCTCATTCTCATGAAAATTCACATTATAAGCCTATATTATTTTGGTTGCTTGAGGACAAGCAACAATTCAAGTTTGGTATTGTGATGCGTGAGCATCTTTCCTATCTTTTTCTAGTGAATTTGCATTTAATTTGTTGATTTTAATAAAGAATCAATTATCTTTTAGCCAATATGGATGCTACTTTGAGTCTTTTGAAATTTTGTTTATTTTAGGTAGCATTCGGCTAGATTTGATGGAGTTTCTGCAGCACAGGAACCAAAGGAGATGGCAGCGAAGAGCGACGCGTACGCGTGACTGACGCGTACGCGTGATTTGGAGCTTTCCATCGCGACGCGTGCCCGTGACTGACGCGCACGCGTGATTTGAAGATTTGCTCAGTGACGCGTGCGCGTAAAAGGCCATCGACGCGTACGTGTGACCGACGCGTACGCGTGACATGCGCGATATGCAGAAAACGCTGAGGGCGATTTCAGGCCAAGTTTCGACCCAGTTTTCGGCCCAAAAACTCAGACTAGAGCCAGGGGATAGCAGAGACTCAAGAGGGATTCACACAAGAATGATTATGCCCACTCCAAGTTAGGCGTGGACCCTACGAAGCAAGTGGTTCCCACCCATCAATTGAAGACATGCTGATTGCTTTAATTAATTTTGATTTAAACTTTATTTTTAATTCAAAAATAGGAAAAAATATTATTTTAGTTTAAGAAGATAGATTTTAAATTAATTAGGATTAGATATAAAAAGGGATTCCAACATGGGGTTCCAAAACAACATTATTCCATTCTAATTTACAATCCTTATTTTTTCTCTGAATCATGAGCAATTAAACCTCCACTGTTAAGGTTAGGAGCTCTGTCTATTTGTATGGATTGATTTTATTGCTTTTTCTATTTTAATTCATGTATGTATTTATAATTTAAGAATTGTTTTTGCTCTTTATCTTATGAATTTGGGTGGAACGGAAGTATGACCCTCTTTCTATTTGAGTTCTTGTATAGCTTGGAAAAGCTCTTTATTTGAACAACAACTTGAAAACATATTCTCCTAAATTTTAATTATCTGGATTTAACGGGATACGTGACATATAATCCTTTTACTTTTGGGTAATTAGAGTTTTTGTGGCATATAAACTGGAATTTGATCATCACCCTCTAATTGGAATTAATTGACCAAGGAATTGGCTGTTGATGAATTTTAGAGGAGACTAGAAAGGTCTAAGGAATTAGGGTCTAGTCACATATAGTTTGTCATAAATTAAATCCTACATGATAAAAATAGTTAGTAAGAAAAGTTAATCCAGAAAATTAGATAACTCTGAAACCTTAACTGTTTTCTCTATATTTCATTCCCGACTCATTTACTTTACTATTTTAATTTCTGCACAATTGTTTAATACTCTTTGAATATTCAAACACTCTTTTCTGTTTGTGTAACTAAGCCAATCAATCAATCATTGTTGCTTGATCCATCAATCCTCGTGGGATCGACCCTCACTCACCTGAGGTATTACTTGGTACGACCCGGTGCACTTGCCGGTTAGTTTGTGGTTGTAAACACCGCACCAGTAGCCAATCTCTTTAATTAATACATTCTTTTGATCTTTGTTCTCTGCTCTCCTGTGGCAGAGATTTCTTTCTTAATAAACCAAACTCAAATCATTTTTTATTTAAAACGAACATCACTCTTTATAACCTTTTCCAAACTTCCGAAACTACTTTATTTAAAAGAAGTTTTTCTTTCATACAAAAATCAGTTTTTACTTAACCATGATTTTCTCAAACCAACCTCAAAATCATTTCAGATTTAAATCTCTTTCAAAAGACTAAAATAATTATTTTTGATAAATCAATAAAACTCATTCCCACTATCTCAAATCGTTTCAAATGCGGATTTATTTTCAATATCAAATTAACCCCCAATCAAGAAAAGAAAATAATTTTACATAGTATTCAATCAAATCGATTTTCCAACTCAATAATCAGAATTTTCTTGTAATTCCTTTAAAGCTTCGGCTAAAGGAAAGAAAAATAAATATTTTAGCATATATAAGACGTAACATATAAGGAAGAAGCTTTAAGGTCTGGACATATATATATATATATATACAGTTTTCAAATCCAGGATATTCTTATGGCTTAAAAATATAGGGAAAAAGTCTGGCATAAAGCGGAAGATACAAGATAGGCTCGATGCAGAAAGGTTACAAGGCAGGCTGGTATTAGAACGACGGGCATATCGTTTGCACACTGAACTCATACCAACTTTAGAGCTTCAACTACATAAACTTCAACATGACGTAACTTCACCATTCCCAACCATACCATATTAAACAGATTCTCCGCGAATTCTCTACCTCATCAAACACTCTGCAACTCACTAATATGCACAAGTCTAACATCGACAAAACTCCTTTGCAAGAATCAAGCTCCTCAACATCCTGTGACGTCGCACATTTTCAAACTCCACCTTTCGCGTCTACACAACGCATCCTAAGGAACTAACATATCGCTTGCTATATTTAATGATCACACGTGTCACCAAAACAAGTCTCAAGTCACTCAAAAGGATACAAGACCTCGGAGAAAGGACAAGCAACAAGGACAATGTTCACAAAGATTTCTATGTTTCTCTTTGATGCATCAACAAGTCCAAAGTTACATCAGAGAATACATGAGCTAAGGAAAGGAGTTTAAACAGCACAAGGCAGATATCCAAGGAATCGTATGTTACTCTAAAACAAGCTTGAGTTACCTAAAAGGATATCAAACCTAGGAAGAGAAGAACAAAATTTATGGACGGGATTCATAGGAATTCAAGAGAATGTTTAAGAACACTATCAGGCAGGGAATAATTCAGAATGTAAGGTTCGAAACAAGAACTTCAAAAGAACCAAATTCAATCAGAATGAGATATACATAAGATGCAAGACATGAAGTAAAAGAACCGAACCGCATCTTAGAAAAAGCAGATATCTCAGGGAATTCAAGTAAACGTATGCAGTTAAGATCAAATAAAAATAGCATATGAATAAGGAACAAGATTAGGAATAATTAGTTCACTTTCCAAAAAAGAAACCCCAAATAAAACTTCAAGATAAACCATGTAAGAACAAAGAACAAGATACGTGACCGCAACCCCGAGATGCAACTTCTAACGTTTCCAAAACCCGTAATTTGCCTCACCTATTAATTCTATTTCGTCTATGACAATCCATTAGTGTTTTCGTATGCACAACTCATAAGTATTAAGTTGGTCAGACCTAATACCATGGGAGATGCAACGGTTGACTAACAGCATTAATCAATAGATAATCATGCATTTGAAACTCAAACTCTTGTCATTAGGACAAGTCCTACTGCATGACAGACACTCAGAGTATGCAGTGAAGCATTGTCAGTCCATTACCAAGGCTCTAATAGGAACGAACTGCTCTGATACCATAATGTAACTCCCTAACTTTTAGCACGTCATGATCGTACCAAAAGTGAGGCGTTACTAATGAATCCACATTTTATGGTATTTATTTGCTCTATTTCGGTGGATTTCATTGACTTTTCTTGCACTTATCCATTGAAATAGCATGCTTTTATGAATTCTTTCCTAATTGTGCTTAATTGTGAAAAATATGCTTTTCATGCTTAAATTGCCAATTTTAATTCACTTTTCTCCCATTCAATGCATTGATATGTTTGCTTGAGTGATTTAAGGTTTTGAAGGCAAGAATGGCTTGAGAAAGTGGAAGGAAAGCATAAAAAATGGAAGAATTCAAGAAATGAAGGATTTGGAAAGCTGTCCATCCTGACCTCTCGGTACTAAATTAGTCATAACTTGAGCTACAGAGGTCCAAATGAGGTGGTTTCAGTGGCATTGGAAATCTAACGTCCGGGGCTTCAAAATGATATGCAATTTTCTATAGTGGACATAAATCTATCTGTACGTACGCACAGGTACTTGTGCGTATGCACAAGTCAGGATTCAGCATATGTGTGAACGCACAGGTCCCTGCACGTGACCTCATTAGTTGCAAACCGCTGGGGGCGATTTCTGGCCCCAAAACCCAATCCAACTCATTTCTGAAGCTATTTCAAGCCAAATTGAAGAGGGATGAAGGGGGAGAGCACTTAGGTTTAGGTCTTTACATGTTTTTGTTAGTTTTCTAGAGAGAGAAGCTCCCCCTTCTCTCTAGAATTAGGGTTTCTTAGTTTAATTTCTTGCACTTCTTATGTTTAATTCTTGTTTTTAATCTAGTTTCTTCTACCTTTCTTTATTCTATTGTCTTAATTTCCTTGTTTATCTTGTTAATTTCTCATTTTAGTTGTCTTTTATGTTTATGCACACTCTTGTTATTTTAATTTACATTTAATGCAATTTTATGTTTTATGTCATTTATTACTTCATTGAGTTGCTATCTTTATTTTCCTTGCTTGGTAGTTATAGCATTTATTATTTCTTGTCATTTTATCATGCTTTCTTTACATGCCCACCAAGTGTTTGACAAAATGCTTGGTTGGGTTTTTACTTAGTTTTTCACACTATTGGTAGGGAATTTGTGTGTTTGGGTGAACTTGAGTGGTGGATGTCCATTCCACATTGTGTGAGGGTTGTTAATTAATTTGGTTTCCCTTGACTCTAAGTGACCCACTAGTGTTGACTTAGGACTTAGGGATTGAGATTAATTATGCCTAGTTGACTTATCCTCGATATAGGGTTGACTAATTGGGATTAATCCACACACAATTACCATGTTTGTGGTCCACAACTAGGATAGGAATCTTTAATTACCCACTTCTTGCCAAGAGCTCTTTTATCATTTAAATTCTATTCTCATTGCCTTTACTTGCCTTCATTTAATTTCTTGCATGCTAAGTTACCTTCTTGCACTTTAATTTCTTGTCATTTACATTGCTTTCTCTCTCTTGCGTTCACAACCCCCATTCCCTCATAGCCAACAATTGAACATTTCATTGCAATTCCTAGGGAAGACGACCCGAGGTTTAATTACACTCAATTATTTTAATTTGAATTTGACATTTGATTAAGAGAATTCATTGTTGGTTTGGACTATGCTACTAACGAATTGATTCTTGATTCTAAACTAGCAAGAATTCTCTTTATCAGTTACTAACCTATTTTCCTTATTTACTATTTAATATTGAGCCTTTAATTCGATTTCGCGTTTCAATTTTTAAGAAAAGCCAGAAAATTTTGTTTCTATTAATTAAAACCACATTTCAAAGATCTTCAAATAATAATAATCACATAATTAATAATAATAATAATAAATATTATACAAAAGAATTCAAATGAAACTCAGATACAATTCCTATCCCTCTGTATAAAATAAGAGCTTAATAACAAAAGCGACGGAATTCTATAAAAGCAACTCAATACATAAACTTAACTCAAATAAGACTAATAATCGCCCGCAGCTTCAAACTGAGTCTTCGAACCCGTGTCACTGAAAAGGGGGGAGACTTTGGGGTGAGAACAAACCACACGTTCTCAGTAGGGAATAGAAATGCCGTAAAAGTAGCGAAATAAAATACAAATAACTAACTTTACTAAAAAAACTATATTTCTATCAAACCTTTTTAAAAATACTTTTGATTTTACTTTAGCTAGCTAATTACCTCTTTTGAAATCTCTCAACTCAAATCAAATTTTAAATATAAAACTAATCACATTACCCATCTCTCAGTCACATAATTAATCCTCAACACTCACAACATCAATTCTTAAACACCTTAATACATTCACAAACTAATAGCACAAGTAAGAGGTCCAAACCAACATACAAACAAGTCAAACAGCACAATCACAGAGAAGTAATACAAGCAAACACAACCAAATACAAATGTGCAAACAACATGATGCATGTCTATCCCTTGTGCAGGCCATGAGCTCATGTGTCGGTTGCCTACCCGTTCCCGACATTACCCGGGTACAAGTCTCAGGTATGGCTTTCTAGATGCATACAGTGTGCTTATAAGTCGTACGGCTAGGCCACATACAATGTGACTTTAAGTCGTACGGCTAGGCCGAATACAGTGTGACTTTCCAAATCAATAAGCGTACATCTAGAAAACAATTCTCAATGTGTGGGCGTCCCCACTTTACATTTGGCACTAAGGCCCAAACAATGTCACATCGGCTCTCCTGTGGCAGACAATCTCTTTAATTAATACATTCTTTTGATCTCTGTTCTCTGCTCTCCTGTGGCAGAGATTTCCTTCTTAATAAACCGAACTCAAATTATTTTTTATTTAAAACTAACATCACTCTTTATAACCTTTTTCAAACCTCTGAAACTACTTTATTTAAAAGAAGTTTTTCTTTCATACAAAAATCAGTTCTTACTTAACCATGATTTTTCCAAACCAACCTCAAAATCATTTCAGATTTAAACCTCTTTCAAAAGACTAAAAGAATCATTTTTGATAAATCAATAAAATTCATTCCCACTATCTCAAATCGTTTCAAATACGGATTTATTTTCAATATCAAATTAACCCCAAATCAAGAAAAGAAAATAATTTTACATAGTATTCAATCAAATCGATTTTCCAACTCAATAATAAGAATTTTTAGCCACAACCAACCAATTCAGCATAATCTCATAAATCAGAATTTTAAACAATTCCATCAAAATTAGAAAAATCAACATCAGTCACAGCCTCAATTCAACCAGTCGCGATTCAATTTCATCAAGTAACCACTCACAACAACAAAACTAGTCACGAGACATTTATAAATTATTTGCACTTATTCACTAAACTTTAATGGCATTCATAAATTAAACAATTAATTTTAAAACAAAATCCCCTACCTCCGTATGAAATCAAAATCAACGAAAACTCCAGAGAAACTTTCTGACCGTGCTGCCGAAGAAGAAAACGTCCGTGCCTCCTAGAAATCCAGTTGGTCGAACTCAAGGGGTAGAGGGGCTACGTCACTGTCAACTTCCACCGATCAATAATGACGCCAACACGTAGAGGAGGAGGATACGAACACTTTTACCGGATTAGATTTTTTATTGGAGTTATGGATTGCAAGAAATCGAAGCCGAAAGATTAGAGGATTTTTACAGTTCTCTCATGAAGCTTCGGTCTCTCTCTTATCTTTTTTTTTCCAGAGGCTTAGGGAATGAAATGAAAAGTTAAGCAAAGAGGGTAATTGGTGGTGATTAAGACTTCATGAGGTGTCAAAGTCACATTTTGCATACCTACATTAAAGCCACGTTTCCCTTTTCTTTACCTTTGATTCTATGTACATAAATATATTTAGAGTAATTACCCAAATTAGTCTCTGATGATTTTAAAAGCGGACACTTTTAGTGTCTAAAGAAAATTAATAAACAAAAATACCCCCAAAGATTTTCTCCGACAGACAATTCAGTCCCTAGCTTGATTTCTTCGTTTGTGATTGACGGAAAATGATGAAGTGGCACGTTTGAAGGCCACGTGGACTGCTACGTGTCAGGTGATGCAGCTGGACAAATTAGTCCCTATCCTCGTCAGCAGAACAACGTCATTTTTCGCGTTTGAGAGGAATATAAAAAGTCTCTCTTCACTTCATAGGAAGGTAAAAGACCCTAACCCCCACCTTTGTTCAGTTCAGTTTTTTACAGAGGAAACCATACCTTGTTGGAGCGTTCATCTTCTACATCATCTCCCATATCATTTTCGTTAGCAGAACGACGTTGTTTGTAACTGTGGTGCCCCTCATATTTCTTCTCTACAAATCAAAAACCTACCGTGGCGCCCTGCTCGTATTCTGAAATTGAGCATGTCCCAAATGGCAAGTAGTGCAGGAGGCTCAACCACTTCTAGCTGCCACGGAGAGAGGTTCGTCCATGAGGGCAGTGAGAATCTGAGTTTAAGTAAGGGACAACACCCGAAATGCTTATGTGGTCTCTATGTAATTATCTCCAAATCCGGCACCGTCGAGAATCTAGGAAGGTTGTTCTTCGGGTGTCCAAGGTATAAGGTAATTACCAATTCTGTTGTTGGACTCAAATTATTAGATTTAGAATCTTGTTAACACATTGAGGGTTTGGACGTTACAGGAAAAACTGCCCTACTGCAAATTCTTTGTATGGGTTGACATGGTTTTTGACCTCAATGGAAAGAATGTTGGGTTGAAAGAAGTTGCTGTTGCTGATGACTTGGTGGGTGGTTTTCGAGAGACTTTGTTGGAGCTGCAGGACAGGGTGGGTGTGTTAGAGAACAATGAAAATGCAGTTGTGAAGAAATACTGGAAAAATATTTGCTTTAATCTATACTTATCGGCTGGGTTTATTGTGTTAATTTATGTAGTTGTGCTTAATTGCTCTGCAAAAGCTTAGATTTGTATGTTTATTCTGAATTTATGAATGAAATCAAAGTATTGTACATATTATGTGTAATTTTTTGGGTAAATTTTAAGGGTATTTGTGTTGAATTTCATAGGAGTAGCTGCATTATTATGTTTGAAAACAAATATAAATCAAAAGGGTATTTTCTAATTAGCTATCACAGTTAACTAATCAATGAACGAACACATGAATTAATGAAAGGCACCCTGGAGTACCATAATTAAAAACATACTTAGTCACATACATTCAACTACACAAATCCATGAAAAATAACAGCATAACAATAGAAAAGATATATGCCAATTTCATGGAAGGCATTAGCATGACCACGACACTAAATATTAAAGTTTTATCCTAAATTCGAAGTTAACCCAAGAAAAAAACAGCCATGATGCTATTTCTTAGCACAAAAACTAGAGTTTTAGATTAAATTTCAAAATTCATCCAAAAAGAGAACAAGCATAGAGTTGTTTCTCAGCACAAAAGACTATAATTTTCTCCTAAATATTAAAGTTCATCCAAAAAGAGAACAAGCATGGAGCAATTTCTCATCATTTCTTTCCAGGAGCCTTGAATCCTGGATTCGGGATGAACTGGAACATCCTTGATGATGTACCCTTACTAGTAGCTGTCATTGTTTCTGCTGAGACCCCATCACTGCTTCTAGGAGGTGGGATAATGCACCTGTCAACTGCCAAGCATTACAAGTGCACTTGTTATTGCCTAAGTGAACAGAAAGCTTTTTTGACCCCTGTTGGACCTCAAAAACCATCCTCTCATCATCCCCAACCCATACTGGATGCCAATACCTAACCCCTTTTATAATGTCGTCAAGTCTCTTTTGCTGTACAGGGGCCAATTCAGTGCCAACATATGTCTCCAAAACTTGTTTATACTTTGTCATTCTTCGCATAATGTAGCACCTCAGCTCTTCACACATTGTAAGGATAGGTTTGCCTCTATAGTTAACTATCTTTGCATTCCATACCTCACACATGTTGTTCGTCAAGTTATCACACTTTGGCCCGTGACTGAATTGTGATTTGGTCCAGCATGCAAGCTCAAATCTAAATAAGTAGTTCCATGCGTCTTCATTTACCCTCCGAAACTTCTGAATACTTTCCTCAAATTCTATGAAAGTAGTACACTTAGCACACTCCCAAACAATGTTCTTCACCTGCTTATCTTTGAACCGGTTGGTAAAGTTTTTCCATATGTGTCTAACACAATTTTTGTGATGCGCATGTGGCATCACTTCTTTTAATGCAGGTAGAAGACCCTAATTACAATAAAAAATAAACTTATATAACAAACTATAAAGTACAAATGATGGTTATATAATAGTGATTGGTTCTCATTAAACTTATACTATTGAAACAAATTTAGTAACGTCTACTACAGGGAAGAATAGTCTAAATAATGTGGAACCTTAAATAATGTGGAACCTTAAAGAAAAGTAATAATGAATAGGAATTGACAGTAAATAATCTTGTAAACCGTGTATATTTGTTATAAGTTGCTTTATATATTTAGGAATCTAAACCGCTAATTATAGCTATAAATTGATGGTACTTCTATGCTTGTTAATACAAGTTCCATGAATGAAAAATTCTGAGTTAGTATACTAAAGATGACTACATCCATTCACCTTATTCTATTTTTGCTTATAATTACATGAGTCTTGAACATGATTGCAGTTATCCCGCTGAAAATTAAGAAAATATTTTTCCAGAGTACTGTAAAGAAAATAAGCTTTAAAGTAGTGCAGTCTCTTGGTTTAACAAAAATCATGAAAATAAATATTCATCACAGTGCATAACATGTAGTCCTCTAAATATAGTATTTGGTGATCATCACTTCATTTATTAGCAAACAATAAACTTATATCACAACAAAAAATGAATTCATTTACTAAATGTGATTAATATACTACAAGAAAGCAACTTCTATAACATTCTGTAATGAGGAGAAAAGCCACCTTATCTTGGACTTGATAAAAGAAAAAGACTTACAAAAATTTCTTATATATATATATATATATATATATATATATATATATATTGAAATTTAAATTTATATCAGCAATCCTCCAACAACAACAACGTAAATACAAATATATCTTCTATCTATTTGACTAACTTTCTTATGCTAACATTTAAATATTAGAACTATTGCATATTTTATATTCATAGTAAGTATGAGGAAAGATTGAATGGTACCTTTTGTTGATCGGAAATGAAATTCCAACCATGGATATAGTGGTCTCCAAGATCTTCTTGAAGCAAAGTGAGAAACCACTTCCAGCTCTCTTTTGTCTCACTATTAACCACAGCAAACACAATAACGTAAAAGTGATTGTTTGCGTCCTGGCCCACTGCTGAAAGGAGTTGCTCCCCGTAATAACCCTTCAAAAAACAACCATCTAATCCAATCAATTTCCTACAACTCAATTTAAACCCCCTTTTACATGCATCTAAACAAATATATAACTTGTCAAATAATGGAGGTGACTGGGGGATGGGAGTAACATCCATCAATGCAGTGCTCCCGGGGTTACTCCTTAACAACTCCAAGAGATAATGCCTCAATTTGCTGTACTGTTGTCTCTCGTTTCTAATGACACGTTCTCTTGCTTCTTTAAGTGCTCTATAGACCATTTTGCCATTGATCACGACATTGTAATCTATCTTGATGTGGTCATAGGCCTCACTTAGTGTTATGTGAGGTTGAGTGAGCAACCTCTTTTCTAGCTTGTAGGCCACCCACTTTTGATCTGCCATATTACTTCCAAATTTTCTCCCGCAAGTGTGAGTGGGCACATATGTCTTGATTTGGTAACTCTTCAGTTGATTATTCCAGGCACAGTAAATTAGCCACGGACAAGGGTTAGTTCTACCAACTACAGCACCTGCAGTCACAGTCCCACCAAGCACAGTCCCACTATTTCCAGACCCAGCATTCACAGCTTCTTCTCCCATGGTTCCAGCATTGACATCTGCATCCTTTGTATTAATAGGATTTACATTCACACATTGCACATTGTTTGCTTCATTACCTTCCACAGCTACCTCATCATTACTTTGCACATTTCCACCTTCACTAGTAGATGCCTCCTTAGCCCATTTTAGTTTTTTTAGTTTTTTTATCCTCTCCAACCCATGCTCACAATCACATCTCACTCTCATTTGATTATTCTTGATGTACCTAATCTTTCTTTCCTCATAGATGACATGATCCTTTAGAGCAGCCTTAAAGCTTTCAATTGTTACGAATTCCATCCCCAATTCAAAGTACACCTCTCCAAAGTCAGTATTTCCATTAAACTGTGGGAACTCATACCTCTCTCTCTCTCTCTCTCTCTCATCTTCAGAACTCTCTGGAGTTAGAAGTGTCCCTGACTCATACTCAAAAGTAGGTTCTTTCTCCTCCTCATTTTATATATTTTCTTCATTATTTTCAGCACCATTATTGCCAGTACCACCAGAATTTGGCACTGGAGCCTGTGATCAAGTTGGACTAGTATTCATGTGTCTAACATTGTCTGGGGACATAAAATTGGACCCAACACCAGCTAGTCTACTACCCTTTAGGCCACTAGATTTTGATCCAGAACTACTTGGTCCTTCAGTTTTTGTCCTTGCAGATTTTGGGCCCCTAACACTTGGCCTAATTGAGCTAGGCCCACTTGTTTGTTTCTTGTCAACCTTTGACTTCTTCTTCTCCATACCACTCTTTGGTTTTTTCTTAGTTTTACTACTCTTTTTCTTGACAATCACACTGTCGGAGTCACTGCTTTCATCTTCAAATTCTGGAGGGGTGGTTTATATGGTTCGTCCTAAGTGGTTTCATACCCATCATCATCACTACATTCCTCCTCTGCATCTGCATCACCCTCAAAGTCCAAGTCGATATCCTCAAGTGGAGTAACCATTATCGAGTGATCAAAATACAAATAAAACTCATCAGTCCCCTTGTTCTTTTGTATGTTCTCGCGTAACTGATTAATCTCCAAATCTCCTTTTATTGAGTGCAGTCCACTCTCTAAATCAGCAGCCGTAACATCATACCAATACATAGTAGTGTAGTTCAAATAGCCTAACTCTTTGAATAAGGTTTGTAGGTCAAAAAAACAAATAAGATCAACATCTATCTTAGAAAATTTCTTAACTTTTTCATCCAGATAAAGAAAAACTCCTTTGTTATCCCTAACAAAATGCCCACCATGGTAAAAAACAGGAACCACAAATTCCTCCATTTATCTGCAAGAACAACACGTTTAATGATTAACAAACATAATCATATAACCCTAAATTCTGACAAATGCCATAAAGAAAAAAAAAACAAAAACAAAAAATCTACCTTCAACACTGTAAAAACTAACAACTTTGTATACTACTGAGCAATTGTGAGGGAACATACATGCAAAAATAAAATTAGAATTTGCAAACAATGTCATTGCACGTTTTGTGCTCTGTATCCTAACCCAAAAAATGAATTAGTAAATCTAAACTAATTTTTCAGATAGAAAATAAGAATATAATACATTCTCACCTTCTTTAACGCAAGTCTTGAGTGGTCCTTGTCACTCTTATACGCGATTCCGTGCGTCTGAATTTGAGCATGAGGCGTTACGAATAGTAACAGAATGCATAATTTTATCAACGTCGTCACGATGGTGATGTGGGAGATGATGTAGGAGATGAGGTGGGAGATGATGTAGAAGATGAACGCTGTAACAAGGAATGATTTTTTCTGTAAAAAACTGAACAAAGGTGGGGTTAGGGTCTTTTACCTTCCTATGAAGTGAAGAGAGACTTTTCATATTCCTCTCAAATGCGAAAAATGACGTTCTGCTGACGAGAATAGGGACTAATTTGTCCAACTGCGTCACCTGACACGTAGCAGTCCACGTGGCCTTCAGACATGCCACTTCATCATTTTTCGTCAGTCACAAACGGAGAAATCAAGTTAGGGACTGAATTATCCGCCGAAAAAAATCTTTGGGGATATTTTTGTGTATTAATTTTCTTTAAGGACTAAAGTATCTGTTTTTAAAATTCTCAGAGACTAATTTGGATAATTACTCATATATTTATTTATACCTAGGCTAGACATATAAGAATATTTCAATCTCATATATATATATATATGCAATGCATATATAAGCCATGATGTAGCTTTTCTTTCTTGTATGGCTAAAGGAAAGAAAAATAAATAATAATTAAATTAAATTTTAATAATCATAAAATTTTATTTAATAATTTTTGTTGAAAATAATTTTCTTAAAAACTATATCTCAATATAATATAATAATTTGTAAATAGTCAATTATTTAATTTTTAAAAATTCAGGATCTTACAATTACGGGAGGCTGATAATGTCAGAAATTATTTTTCATATGGAATATCCAATGGTGTATTTGCTTAATATTAGAGAAGGAGGTGTTTTACTGCGTTGTGTTATGGGTGTCAATTTAACACGAAGGGGGAGTGGTGATAGAGCCAGTTGGAAGCGTGACAATTTCTTAGCAACACACAGGAGGCGTGGTGAGATGGCGGGTAAGCATGGGTGGCAACACGCAGGGGCATGTTGCCTCTGAATCTTGGCAGCGTTGCAGGCTTTTGCTTGGTTCTAAGGATGCAGCAGCAACACATGGGGCGTGTTGCAGGTGGTCTGCATGCAAGGGACAGTCTCCCACCCCGGTAACAAGCGAGTCTCATTTTCAAGCTCTATAAATTGAGCTTCTTGGTTCTTAGTGAAGCTTCTGAAGTATGTGTTGTGTGTGATATTGAGAAAGAAGACAGGCTGAGAGGAGAAGCTGATCGTATTGTGAAGTGTGTGTTATATACTGGGAGTTAGGATTTTATTTAGGTGTGTTTAAAGAAAAAAACTATTAGTTTTGTAGTGATTAAGAAAAATGGTACGTAATTATACGACATTCAAAAAATATATTATCAATTATTTGGATCATCCAATTTATGTAAGTTGATAATTTTGTTATTTTATGTATAAAATTTTATTTATATTTATTTATTTTTGATAATTAATATTATTTAGATTTTTTTATTTTTGAATATAAATATTGTTAATATTATTGATATTTATTTATTTTCGAATATAAATATTAAATATATTTATTTATAATATTTAAATAAGTAAATATTTATTATTTATGATTAGGAATAACAATATGTTATATTTATGTAAATTATTATTATAAATATTCATTTTTATTTATTTAAACTAATATTTAATGAATAAATTTTGTTGAACCAGCCAACAGGAATTTGATGGTTTGTAAACTGGATCTGCGCAGACGTGGAATCCGATAGTCAAAAACTAATTACGCTCAACGAAATTCTTCCACGTCTCTAGGATTGGGTTCATAAAAGGATTCTACCCCTTATTAGTTGCTTTGGTGGAAAGGTGGAGGCCAGAAACTCATACTTTTGTATTGTCGGTGGGTGAGGTTACTGTGACACTGGAAGATGTCGCTCATATATTTGGCCTACCCATTGATGGAGAGCCTGTGAGCAGTTGGACAAATACTAGTAGCGACTTCCTACAGAGTCAGAGCATCGCTATATTCGGTCGCAAACTGACTGTCAGTAGTTCTTCAAAATTTTATATAAAGCTGGGTTGGGTTTGGGGTATCAGAGACGCAGAGCAATTGGACATTGAGGAGTCTATTAAAATATACATCAGATGCCAGATTTTCTGTTTGTTGGGTTCGACCCTATTCACGGATAAGTCGACCGTATATGCCCATGCGAAGTATCTACTGTTGCTTTGCGATTTTGAGCGGATCCATACTTATAGTTGGGGTCAGCATGTCTCGCGCATCTTTACAGGGCACTATGTCGTGCATCATGGCATGATACTAAGGAGATGGATGGCCCTCTTAATTTGTTGTTTGTTTGGGCATGAGAGCGACTGCCGTGTATTGTGCCCGTACCCAGACAGTCCCTTCCACCGGCTGTGATATCAGTTGCCATGAGGTAACAGTTCCTATTTCAGTCCTGTATTATATTGACAATGCATATTTGATTGACGGTAACCTTTTTTTATTTTTTCAATGAATCATACTTCAGGTGGAGTAATTCCTATCGGAGCAAGAAGTGGTTATCGAAGACCGTAGCAAATTTTAGGCAGGAAATAGACTACAAGGACGAGGTAAATATTTAAGGTTCGTATGATTCCCATATCAAAAAATTAATATTAGGGTGCTAATTTTCTAATAATATGTGGGAGTTTGTGTGGCGGCCATACGAAGGATTGATCATATCCGACGAGTTACATGGATACCTTGAGGTGTGTGACATCGTTGCTCCGTTATTGTCGTTCGAGTGTGTCGAATGGCATCTTGCGAACCGAGTGATGCATCAGTTTGGGTATGCAAAACCTCCCCCGCCGGTGGCAAGAGACGTTCCATTGAGAAAGCATTGTATCACTTTTTGCGGAGCGTAGCTTTATGACTGGACAGTTTTACATGGGGATGGATAGAGGAATGGGGCAACCGTCGTAGCAATCGATTGTGGGATCAGCACCCCTTTCTGACTTGGGACTTTACACCGTCAGCAGAGTACCGGGATTGGTATGTGGCATCGTACGGACATCTGCTGATATTGTCGGATTACGTTCCTCAGCATCCAAATCAGCCACCATCCCCACAGCCACCAGCACCAGAGCCACCAGCACCTTAGGGTCCACCTCAATACGCAGTGTTTTAACCGTTTCCTTATTATATACCACAGTCACCACAGTGAGTCTAGCCACCACGTTCAGTCTGGTGACCACGGTGAGGGCAGTCATCACAGACTTCACAGTCAGCATATTGGACACAGTCAACACAGTGGGCACACCCAACACTCTCAGCACAGCAACCAGGGTCAGTCCGGCCAGCATATTCTGCCAATACTTACCATTCCGGCCGGACATGAATGGTTTGGCTTTCCGTCGATCCCATCGCAGATTTCCGGTGACGGTCATGGAGATCAGCAAATACAGCATTGGGCCTATCGTGGTTTGGGTGGTTGTCCAGATCTTACCACTATGCCTACATTGTCAAGGTTGGCTGATGGGCATCGGACATCAGTAGATATGGCCTATGGTATGCGGGGTCATGCTTCCGAGCACACGTCAAGGGGGCGTTGTGTGACAGTGGTTTCATCCAGCCACATCAGAGACTCGAGGTTATTGACGAGTACAAATCGGTGCATCTGCTCTGGCAGAGGCAGGTGGGTCAGCCACTCTGGCAGAGACAGGTGGGTCAACTACTCTGGCTGTGGATGACTCAGTTCAGGATCACCCGTATGATCTACGGACGGAACAAAATTCACTTGATAGGTTTACTTCGTCGCGGTTCGGTCAAGGCATGATAGGCAAGGGACTGAACTGGTTGGTTCGAAAGAAGTGAGCTTGGGTTTATGTTGTTTAGTTTTAATTTTAAGAATTAAGTTAATGTAATTTGTAGTTAATATTTTGTAGTGTTTACCTATGTTTAATTTTAGTTTTAATGTTTAATGTTTAATTTTAATTTTAATTTTAATTTAGGTGAATGTAAATCTTGGTTAAACTTTTGTATGTGTACCTTACAAAGACAGTAAATGATAATATTAACCGAAAATTAAGAACATTAAAAACATCAATGGATAAACCCAAATTAAAAATACAAACATGCCAAACATAAAAAACATTAACTGACAAAATCCAAAGTTAAAAATACAAACACGCTTGCGTTTATCAAAAACATTAACTGAGAAACACAAAAACCAACAAAGACCTAGGGAGGACCATCATCACCATCACCACTCGGTCCAGCACGCTGGGGACATCGACTCCGACTATGACCCTAAGCACCACATAGACGACATATCCGAGGACTACGCATGTCGCGTGAATCCATTTCATTTAGGTATCGGGTCAACTTGGGACAACCTTTCGACGTGTACCTCAAGGCGGGATTAGCGACCAATGTGGGTCCCTGATAAGCAGGCCATGTCTCTGCATCGCCTAATGGTACAAACTCAAATATGTAGACCTTACGAACCTCTGTCATCCTATACACTTCATACACATACGGCTGCCAATCGAGTCACTGGTTGGCACAGCAAGCAATAACATGTCGACATGGTAGTCGTTCCACCTGAAAGTGTCCACAGTCACACGTCTGTCGCGCAAGATCAACTACCAACACCTTTCTATTAGGCATTTCACGCACGTCAAACACCTCATTTCGTCTATCAAACCGGTGCACAACTATATTTCCAGCCCGTTGAATATTTGCTTCGATTTGCTATTGTGCAAATACAGAGTAGTTAAATCCGATACACTTGCGTTCATGAGTCTCGGCACTCTTCCGCGTAAATAGTTCATTTAGCCGATAATACGTCGCTCGGACAAGGGCCAACACAAGGAAATTTTGGACACCCTTCAACACTAAATTAATGTACTCCACAAGGTTCGTCGTCATATAGCCCCATCGGTGACCCTCATCAAATGCCAATACCCAGTGTCTAAGTCCAATGGCATCGCACCACTGAGTATATGCTTCGTCTCGCTCTTCCAACCTCTTATAGTTGATGTTGTACTCCTCCACTGTCCTTGAATACCCTATGTTGACAACAAGTTTTTTCAGGTGCGGTACTTTGAATGCCCTTAAGAAATTACTACCAATGTGCCTTATACAAAATATCCACCATGCTTTCGGAGGTTGCCAATCACCAACGAAACGATTTACTACTGCCCGGATTGACTCATGTCAGTCTGAGATCATACCCAGACTGTCTTTTCTAACAACATGCCTTCATAGATTTCTGAGAAAGAAGTGCCATGCATCAGTTGTCTCCCCCTCCACCAGGGCAAAGGCGATAGGCACAATGTTCTGGTTCCTATCTTGTGCAATAGCAACCAGAAGTGTACCTTTATATTTTCCGTATACGTGTGTGCCGTCAACCTAAACTAGAGGCTTGCAATGCTTGAACGCCCTAATGCATAGATTAAAACTCCAAAATATGCGGTGAAGTATTCTGACACCGTCCGCCTCCTCACTCCCGTTGCATAGGGGTCGTGTTTCTATTTGGACAATTGAGCCTAGAATCTTCTGAACCATGACCGAGAGCCACCATGGCAAAGCTTAGTAAGAATCCTTCCAACCACCAAAAACTTTGGCTACAGACTTTTGCTTTGCCAATCCAGCCTTTCGGTAACTGACGGTGTAGTTGAACCTTGATTGGACTTCCACAATTATAGATTTAACCTTGATGGACGGGTTAGTCTCAACCAATGGCCTTATAGCCTCAGCAACTGTATCCGAGTCTAACTTGGAATGGTCCTGTGAAATCGTTCCCACGGTGCACGTGTGCCTACCATTGTATCTCTGTATCTCCCAACAACCTTTTTTCCATATTAAGCTGGCTCGGATAAGCCAGTCGCACCCACGCCCATACGTATTACATTTTGCATAGAACGTCTGTGGTTTGGATTCGTAAACATTGTAGTCGACTCCTCTAGAGATAGTGTAACTTCTAATTGCTGCGACGACAGACTTTCTAGAACTATACTCCATTCGGATCCTGAGCTCTCCTTCCTCAGGATCAGCAACACCTACAGAAAGCAAAAATCATCATTCATTGATCCATCCAAAATATAAAAAACACAAAAACATATTATTCACTCATCACGTACCTATGTTTGCATATTCCGGGAATTCCGGTGCATTCATGGCGTCAAGATCCAAGTTACGCATAAAGGGGGGACGTTCATCGGTTGACTAACTGCAGGATGAACCGATACATTCTCCACTGCTGCCTCGACTCCCACATCGCCATCCTCGTCTTCGTCGCCGGCTTCATAAGTGGCTTCGAAATCCTCTTCGCTGTCACTGTTCATTCCTTCGTACACTGCAGCTCTATCATCCTCTATATCTAAATCATTTTGGATCTCATTTGCCTCTATGTTTTTAAACTCAATATACAACTCAATTTGTGGCTGTTGCATCTAAGTCTGCCGGTGAATTTAGAACATATTCTGCAAACTCGTTTCGTCAACGATAGGCATAATATCAAAGTGTATTAAACCACCAAAAACTATAACTGGATTCCAGTGCAAAATACTGTTCACTCTCGTCAACATTCCATTCTCCATACTTTGATAGAGACCGTTCTGAAGCACCATCAACGTCATGGTGCATGGAACCACACACGAAAATAGATTCTGACACACAAACCTCACTCCTTCATGAGTATTCCGTATAATCTCACTGTTGCGATATACTACCAAGTTTGTGGTACCCTCTATTACACTAGCAACACAATAAAAGAACACTCAAAGAACATTTTTCCTTGCAATAAAAATGGTACCAATCTTTGCCTTATATATAAGGTAGCACTCAACACACTCCCCACGTGCTGACTCAGCACGCCCCTCACTTTTTGATTCATCAGCCAATGACAGTTTGCCACGTGTAACACGCCCACCCCCGTGCTGACTCAGCACGCCCCCATGTGTTGCAAATCCATGCGACCAGACTTCGCCACGTGGATATCACGCCCCCTCCCATGTGCTGCATTCAACACGCCCCCTCTGTGTTGAATCTTTCATCTGACAACTCCACCAATTTGTAATACACTCACTGTATTCATTTTCAAATAAAACACCAATAATAAATCCATAACTAAAATTTTTAGCCTGATAATGCTTTAATTAAGTTTTATTAATTGTTGGAATTTTTGGGCTTTGTGAGCCACATTTTTTATAATGCCGGATTTTGGATATTTGGCCTTCAAATATGAAAGAAAGTTTAAGGGTAAATCACACCTATAAACCAAACAGAGCTCAAAATTACACCATTCTGCCAAAAGGAAAATCGTTACAAAGATCTACCAGGGGCACAATTTTATATAATTCGAATCAGTCTAATTCGAATTATCCATCCCAATACTAATTCGAATTAGATCAATTTGAATTAATAGAGACACACAAATCAGATTTATGCAATTCGAAGCAGCATGAGTCGATTTATGCATGCATGTAAAGTCCCTAATAATTCGAAACAAGCTGTTTTGATTTACTCCTTGGTTTTGTTTCTATATAATTCGAATGGGGCTTATTCGAATTACTATGCATTGAGCTATTAGTCTATTACAAATTTTTATAGTACCCTAAACATTTTTTAAGTCATTTTTTAAAATTATTTTTCATGGAATAAAATATTTTTTTGTGGTATAATTTAAATAAATTTATTAAAAAAATTTATTAAAAAATATATTTACTCAAATTTCAAATATAATACTCTTTTACATAATTAATAAATTAAAAATTAAAAAAAGACTAAATTTAAAGATAAATATTCATGCATGTAGTCAAAGTTTAAATAAAATATTCTATATAATTAATAATAATTTAAAAATTAAAAAAATTATTTTATTCTATACAAAACCGTTTAAAAAGAAAAAAAAATGAGCTAACAAACTATTTAATTATAAGACTTTTTAAAAATATTCATCATGAGCTATCAAGAATGGCCCGAAGAGTATTTTATGGAATTCGAATTGATAGCTCATAAATATTTTGAAGAAGTCTCGTAATTAAATATTTTGTTAGCTTTTTTTTAATGCATGGAATAAAATATATTTTTTAATTTTTAATCATGAATATTTTTTAATAAATTTATTTAAATTATATCATAAAAAAATATTTTATTCTATGTAAAATAATTTTAAAAAATGACTTAAAATATGTTTGGAGTACTATAAAATTTGTAATAGATTAATAGCTCAATGCATAGTAATTCGAATCAGCCCCATTCGAATTATATAGAAACAAAACCAAGGAGTAAATCGAAACAGCTTGTTTTCCAATTATTAGGACTTTACATGCATGCATAAATCGACCCAGGCTGCTTCAAATTGCATAAATTTGATTTTTGTCTCTCTAGTAATTCGAATTGGTCTTATTCGAATTAGTATTATGATGGATAATTCGAATGAGGCTGATTCGAATTATATAAAATTGTGCCCTGGTAGATTCTTGTAACAATTTTTCTTTTGACAGAATGGTATAATTTTAAGCTCTGTTTGATTTATAGGTGTGATTTACCCGAAGTTTAAATTTTATTTTTGTTGTTAGATATTTTGGCTGTTCAAATTTTTTTAAGTGTTTTCAAGTAGGGAAAATTTTGAAAACAAAAAAAGAAATAAAATATATGAATATATTTAGGATACATATGGATCTGTTTAAAAAACTTCAAAAGCTACTTTTTTTTTTTTTTTGAATTTTTGACTTATGAAAAGTAGTAATATTAATGTCTGATACAATTTTTAAAATTAAATTGTAGGTTTCTAAGAAGCATTTTAAGTGCTTATGGAGAAGTTAAAAAAATGACTTTTCTCATAATAAATTTTTTTTATCACATTTCTTTTAAAATAAGTACTTTTAAAACTAAAAAACTAAGTATAAAATAACTTATTTATACGCTACTTTTAATATAAATATTTATTGTTTAATTTATTTTAAAAAAAATCAATTAAACTATTTACTCAAACTAGACCTATAATTCCGTCTAAAAATAATAATAATAATAAAGAATTACAGAATTAAAAACATATATGAAGTGTTTAGGATTTATAAATACATGCTTTAAAAGAAAATAATAGAAAATCTGTTTAGGATTTATAATATTATGAAACTCATTTATATGTGTGTGTGTGAGATGTAACTTTGGCCATGCTTAAATTTATAATCTTTGTAATAATTTAAAAGTATCATATCTTTTAAAAATATAATATTTAAATTATTTATAAATATGAGACAATTTTTATCTCGTCTCCAGAAATTTTAGTCGGCTGTGTGCCATTTTTTCAAATTTAGGATTTTATTCTTTTGGATGTAGGGTTTTTAATGATTCAATTATATATGTAATGTAAGGTTGAGGATTTAGAATTTTGGTTTCAGTTTTTAAGTTTAGATTTTAAGATAAAAAATGAGTATTTTAGTTATATGCAGAATGTATATAATTAAATGTCAAATAGTTTAGTAATATTAATAATGATGTGTATTTGTTTTTTTTTTTTTAAATTGTGGTATAAAATTTTTGAATTAGAAAAATTTGAGGACATTAATTTAAATTATAGAAAAGTTGAAGAAATGCGAAAAGAATTTAGAAAAAGAAATTTAAAAATTTGAAGTTGATAATTAAGTTAATTATTTTTTGTATTATTTCAAAAACTATTATTTTATTTGTCATGAAATAAGTAAAACCTGTTGTGAGTTAATATTTGGTGGGTCGGGTAGAGCGGGCTTCTGACTTCAAATGAAATATTTGGGGAAAAGGGTTGAAAAAGTGGTGGGAGAGTTAAACTCTAAAGCAGTCCATGAGATTCACGAAATATACTGATTTGGTCCCTGATTTTTCAATTGCACTATTTATGTCCTCGAAATTGGAAAAAATACACCTATTTGGTCCCTTCCCATTTTTTCATCTAGACTGCTTTTCGGCGGCAGTGATGTGGCAATAGATTGCCATGCTAGAGTGTTAATTGAAAGTATTTAACCCAATGTGGTCTCTAATCCCCTTTTTAACCCTAATCGCAGAACTATTTCTTCTTCTTCTTCTTCCCTGTTTGTTTTCTTCCCTGTTCGTTTTCACTCACTGCATGGGTACAAAAATCATTTGATTCGACCTTGTTTCTCTTCTGGTTCATCACCAATCTTCGGTTACCTACCAAAAACAAACTTCAATTTTTAAGTCCTCATGAATTCTGAGCCATCTGGGTATTCTTACTTTCCTAAAAAAGCTAAGGTAATCTTTTTTCTTCTTTTTTGTTGTTTCAATCCCAAATTCTTCAATGGCACAAGTTGTTGAGGAAAGAGAGAACAGCAGAATTCACATGAGTAATTTTTCAAGAGATTTGCTAGAAAGGTTCATGTCCGGGAACCATCATCACCATCATGAGCTACAACAACAACAACATCGCTATACTGATGAAGATGCAGAACAAGAGATTGAGCTGAGCCTTGGTCTTTCAATGAACAGTCGTTTTGGTGTAGACTCAACAGCGAAGAAGATCAAGAAAACAATATCAATACCCAAATTCTCATTCTCAAAGCCCCCTCATCATAGATGAAGATAATAACAACAGCAATAATAATAATTAAAATATTGGGGTTACTCTAATAACATGCCAATGCCTTGCACAACAAATCTGATAAGAACATGTTCCCTTCCAATGGAGACAGAGGAGGAGTGGAAGAAGAGGAAGGAGTTGCAGATACTGATGAGGTTGGAAACAAGAAGAAAGCGCTCTGAAAATCAGCAGAAGAACATGAAAGCCATGAGGAAAAAGGGTAACCGTTCTTCTTCTTCTTTCTCTGAAGATATTGTTGCTTTGAATGAATTTAGTAGTTTAAAAAGAACGGCGTCGTTGAGTACTAGCGTGGTAATCCATTGCCACACATCACTGCCGCCAGGAAGCAGTTTGGACGGAAAAACGGGAAGGGACCAAATAGGTGCATTTTTTCCAATCTCGAGGACATAAATAGTGCAATTGGAAAGTCAGAGATCAAATCAGTGCATTTCGTGAATCTCAGGGACTACTTTAGGGTTTAACTCAGTGGTGGGAATAAGAAATTTTGGTCCTCGGTCCGGTACAGCTGGTTCAATTATCATTATTATTATTAGGTTTAAATATCCTGTTGGTTTCTATAGTTTCGTGAAATTTTCAATTAGGTCCTTATACTTTTTTTCTTTTTAATTAGATCTCTACACTAAAATTTTTTTCAATTAAGTCTCTCTTAGTAGTAATTGGCTTAATTTTATAGGGACCTAATTAAAAAAAAAGAATTGGTATAGGGATCTAAATAAAAGAAAAAAAGTGTAGGGACCCAATTAAAAAAAAAAATTTTGGCGCAAGGACTCAATTAAAAGAAAAAAAAGTATAAGAACCTAATTGAAAATTTCGCGAAACTATAGGGACCAATAGAGTAATTAAACCTTATTATTATATTAGAATTTAATTTTGATGTACTGTAAAATACATAATTGTGTAATTATAATTGTTCTCTTATTTATTATTATTGTTATTGTTTTCTTTTTTTTTTGTTAACGTTATTGGTTTTTTTGGTAGCCATTATTATTGTTATTGTTATTATTGTTGTTTTGGTAAAAAGAACGGGCCTAAGCCCAAGACACACAAAGCTCACTACACGTCTACACTAGATCTTCGCTAGTTACTCTCTAATTATGTCTTCTGATTGTTATTATTATTTTTTTTGTTATAGCTGATGGGTATTATTATTACTCCAACAAACCAAAAACACTTCTAGCCACCATGGAATCCAACCCACATATTATCTATCCATTATAAAAAACTTTTGGACAATACCAAGAAAGGCCACACATTATCATCACTTAACCTTTCAATTAAGGTGAATTTTATGGTGTAGAAAGAAAAAATTTTCTACACCTATAGATTTAAGTTGTCTCAGTAAATGATTGACAAGTGTTTCTAAAAGAAGAAGACAAGGTCTATTATTTTGCAGGTGAGATGCAGTTTTACAAGACCTCTCTGTTGCACGTGAGAATTTTAATTGTTAGGCTGATTAATTATATTTAAGATGATTAATTATTTTAACATAATAGTGAATTTTGTGTACTGATTTTTTTTTGTATTTGAATTATTTTACAAGGAAAAATATAAAATAAAGGTTTGAATTTATGAGTTTATGAACTTATAATACTATGTAGACTATTCACCCATTTAATATATAACATTTATTATTATTGTAGTGAAAAATAAAAGTGATTTTTTTATTTTTTTTTAAAATTCTCACGTGAAAGAAAGAAGGTCTTTGCACTCCACTTTTAAGGTTGTATCTTGTAACACCCTAATTAGCCTAAGCTTTACCTCACATCGTAAAGCAAAGGTTACGATAGTTCTAAACTCATACATATAATATATAGAAAGAATTAATATAATCTAGAATCCCGATGAAGAATATAGCCCAAAAACAGGATTTAAAAAGCGCAAACGTACTAACGAAGCTTCTAACTTAAAGCACAAGAAATAAATACAATATAACAAAATATCATAGTATAATGTCATAAGGATCTAGCCACGGCTCGCGGAGTTTAAGTCGGCTAGCCATATATACAGACAACCAGAAACTGAAGTTTAAAAGGGCTTATACAAGTTTTGTTCTCTCAATACATGCCTCTAGGCAAACCAAAATACAAAATGAGAGATGTATAAACAAAATAAACACAAGACTCCAAAAGGTATCATGATCCTCCACTTCTGTCACCATCTAAGCAACTCAACGAGGTGGGTTGCGACCTGCATCTGAAAAACACAACAGAAATATGGTATGAGAACCGGAAGTTCTCAGTACTGTAACAGTGCCCAGTGATGTAGGATATAAGACCTCGGGACGCCAAAGGCAATCCTAATCTCCATATCCATCACAAGATCTCATCTTAAGGCATATCTAAAAAAAAAAAACATATATATATATATATATATATATATATATATATATATATATATATATATATATATATATATATATATATATGAATACCTATCCTACTAGCTGTGATATCACATTGTCGGTTCAACTGTCAACCCGACACATCTCCATGGAGATGTCGCCCTTCGGAATCATCATTGGGAACCCCCGAGATATAGTGTTCGGATCACTGTCCAGGGTTTTGCGCATGCACGCTCTATTGATCCGAAGGGATGCGAGCGGGATACTCTTGCCACAGACCTCACATCTTAACATAAGCGGGATTTAACCCCCGTCCTTACGCCGCCGCCGCTACCTCGACAGGCGGGATCCAACCGTCGTCTCTGCCGAACGCATAGCGTCTCATAATCTCAATTTAAAACAGTAGTTCAGTAGTTTTTCAGAAAACATTTTCAACACATCAATGAATTATCATTGCACATTCGAGTCCTCGACTCATCTCAACCACTGTCCAATAAACATTTCCATTCCGAGTCCTCGACTCAGCTCAACTACTGTCAATTCACATTTCAATTCCGAACTCAACAGTTCATTAGTTCTCATCTCATATATCAATCATTCTTCACATACTGTCAAACACATCCTCAGTACACCCAAAACCTAAGCCTCCGTTTTCTAATTTTTCATAACAATCATCTGCTAAAACCCTTAAATTATTCCCCATGTTCTCATGCCAAAAATTATGACCAAGAGCCTTAAAATAGTGTTATAGAAGCTTACAATCTTGTTGGAAAGGTGAAATAGTTAAAAACAAAGTTTAAAATTGAGAAATAGGGCGTGTGCGTACGCACAAGGGTGTGCGTGCGCACGCCCAGAAGAAGTTTTTAAAAGTGTACGTACGCATAGAGGTGTGCGTACGCACAGGTACCAAAATTCATAATGTCTGTTCGCTCGCACAACTTGTGCTAGCGCCCTCAACAGACTGGCCTTCCCAATGTGTGTGCGCACGAGGCTGTGCGTACGCACAGGTTGCAATTCCTCATTGGTATGTGCGCGCACAAGCTGTGCTAGCGCTGCAAACAGATTGCCTGCCTCTGCGTGTGCGTACGCACAGGTTAAAATTTTTGCAGAGGTGTGTGTGCGCACAAGGCTGTGCGTGCGCACATACCAGAAATCACAAAATTCTGCAACTTTGCAGAATTTTAGATTTTCAACACCAACTTTGAATGATCATAACTTTCTCTACAAAATTTTAAATCTTACAGACTTTATATCAATTTTAAGAGTTTTCAATAAGCTTTAATTCTAAACCAATTTCAACAAATTTTGAAAACCAAGGCAAAAGTTATGATCAGACAAAGTTCACCAAAAACCAACTTTTACCCAATTTCACAATTTCCACAATTTCTTGTAAAACACAACCAAAACCATACCAAACCATTCCAAACTTCATTTCTCATCAAAATCAACCCTTTGTGTCATATTACACCAAGCTTACCACATTTTCCTTCACCTTTCATCATCCTCAACCTCAACATCAATATATCACATTATAATCAATCTACATTAATATTTTTCCATCTACATTACCAAATCATCAACATTAACATCACATATATCAACACAATTCACTTCTTAACTTCACAAATCATTCATCATCATCATATCATTATCAATCATCATAATCAAACTCAACAATCATCAATTCATCATAAATCATCACATACCATCATTCAACAACTAAATAACCATTTAAATCCAAACCTATCCTATAGGTCACTAGTCTAAGTGTCCATGAATATTATATACTACATAGAGGAAACCGAAACCATACCTTGGCCGATTCCCTATATGAACCCAAAACTCCAATTTAGCACAATCAAGCTCTCAACTATAATCCAAGCTTTTAATTTCACTCCAACAAGCACCAACAAGTTCCAATAGCTCCCAAACTCACAATAATCAAGCTATATATGCATAAATCATCACAAATCAACCTAGGGCTCAATATAAACATAATCTCACAAGGGTTCAATGCCTCTTACCTTGTCCAACAGTTTTGGTAGCCAAAACTCAATGCTAAGCAAGGATTAGAGTGAACCTAAACATCCAAAATCACAAAAACTCACTTAATCAAAAGCCCTAAAAACTCGAAATTTTGAAGAGAAGAACTGAGAGGGACTTGAGCTTTCCTTACTAGTTTCTTGGGTGAATTTTGTAGAGCTCTTCACAAGGAACGTGTAGCCGTAAATGGTGTAGCGATCAGAGCTCTATAGCTTAAGATATGAGCTTGGGAAGCTCTATGTGAATAGTGTTAATGGAGTCTCCCTTCTCCTTCTCTTCTCAGCTGGTGGTGTGTGTTTTAATGGCGGGTGGGTTCATAGCTTATATGGAGTCTCACGCATCATCGATTCAACTGCCAACCTGACACATCTCCATGGAGACATCGCCCTTTAGAATCCTCATGTGGGAACCCCCGAGATATAGTGCTCGGATCACTGTCCAGGTACTTGCGCCTGCACGCCCTATAGATTTGAAGGGATGTGAGCAGGATACTCTTGCCACGGACCTCACATCTCAACGCAAGCGGGACGAACCACCGCCCTTATGCCGCCGCCACTACCTCGACAGGCGGGATCCAACCACCGTCCCTGCCGGGCGCATAGCATCTCATAATCTCAATATAAAAGAATAGTACAGTGGTTTTTCAGAAAACAGTTTCAATACATCAGTGATTCCTCGTCACACATTCGAGTCCTCGACTCATCTCAACCACCACCAATTCACATTTCCAATTACGAACTTAACGATCCCTCAGTGCCCATCTCATACATCAACATTCATCACATACCATCACACCATCCTCAGCACGCCAGAATCCTAGGCCTCCGTTTTCTAAGTTTTCCAAATAATATCATCTAAAGCCATTAAATTCTTTCCCAGTGTTCTAAATGTCCAAAACTAGGCCCAAGAATCCTAAAATGGTGTGAGAGAAGCTTACAATCTTGTTGGGAAGGTAGAATAGTTGAAAACAAAGGAAAATTTGAGGAACAGGGCGTGTGCGTCTGCATAGGGGTGTGCGTCCGCACGTCCTGGAGAGTTTTAAAACGTGTGCGTACGCATAGGAGTGTGTGTACGCACAGGTACCAAAATTTACAATGCATGTTCACCCACACAACCTGTGCTAGCGCTCCCAATACACTGGCTTCCCTAACGTGTGTGTGCGCGCAGGTCTGTGCGTACGCACAGGTTGCATTTTCTCCTTGGTGTGTGCGCGCACAAGCTGTGCTAGCGCCGCAAGCAGACTGCCTGCCTCTGCATGTGCGTGCGCACAGATTGAAATTTTTGCAGAGGTGTGCGTCCGCACACGGCTGTGCGTGTGCACATACCAGAAAACACAAAATTCTGCAACTCTACAGAATTTCAGATTTTCAACACCAACTTAGAATGATCATAACTTCCTCTACAAAATTTTAAATTTCACAAAATTTATATCGATTAAAAGGATTTTCAAAGATCTTTAATTCTAGATAAGTTTCATCAGGTTTTGAAAATCAAGGCAAAAGTTATGATCAAACAAAGTTCACCAAAAACCAACTTTTATCCAATTTCACAATTTCCACAATTTCTTGTAAAACACAACCAAAACCATACCAAACCATCCCAAACTCCATTTCTCATCAAAATCAACCCTTTGTGTCATATTACACCAAGCTTACCACATTTTCCTTCACCTTTCATCATCCTCAACCTCAACATCAATATATCACATTATAATCAATCTACATTAATATTTTTCCATCTACATTACCAAATCATCAACATTAACATCACATATATCAACACAATTCACTTCTTAACTTCACAAATCATTCATCATCATCATATCATTATCAATCATCATAATCAAACTCAACAATCATCAATTCATCATAAATCATCACATACCATCATTCAACAACTAAATAACCATTTAAATCCAAACCTATCCTATAGGTCACTAGTCTAAGTGTCCATGAATATTATATACTACATAGAGGACACCGAAACCATACCTTAGCCAATTCCCAATATGAACCAAATGAGCTTTCCACCGAAATCCAACCACCAATGTAGCTCCAACAAACACCAACAAGCTCCAAACTCACAATAATCAAGCTATATATGCATAAATCATCACAAATCAACCTAGGGCTCAATATAAACATAATCTCACAAGGGTTCAATGCCTCTTACCTTGTCCAACAGTTTTGGTAGCCAAAACTCAATGCTAAGCAAGGATTAGAGTGAACCTAAACATCCAAAATCACAAAAACTCACTTAATCAAAAGCCCTAAAAACTCGAAATTTTGAAGAGAAGAACTGAGAGGGACTCTTACTAGTTTTACTAGTTTCTTGGGTGAATTTTGTAGAGCTCTTCACAAGGAACGTGTAGCCGTAAATGGTGTAGCGATCAGAGCTCTATTATGAGCTTGAAAAACAGTCGAACCAGTTGAACCAGTTGAACCGGTTCAAGTCTGCCCGGTGCTGAGCGAAGAAAAGTGAAAACAGTCAAAAACCTTAGAAAAATATTAGAAATGGAAAACCGGGTGTTACTTTTAAAGGTTTGGCCTGAATTTGGGCCAAAAACGCTAAAGTTAGAAAATGTGTTTTCTACGAAAAACAGTCGAACCAGTTGAACCGGTTCAAGTCTGCCCGGTGCTGAGCGAAGAAAAGTGAAAACAGTCAAAAACCTTAGAAAAATATTAGAAATGGAAAACCGGGTGTTACTTTTAAAGGTTTGGCCTGAATTTGGGCCAAATGGGCTAAAAACGCTAACGGGTTGGACCGGATCCAAGTTGGGCCCAAGCCCAACATATATAAGCTATGAAGCCACCAGCCATTAAAACAGACACCACCAGTTGAGAAGAGAAGGAGAAGGGAGACTCCATTAACACTATTCACATAGAGCTTCCCAAGCTGATATCTTGAGCTAAAGAGCTCCGACCGCCGCACCATTTGTGGCTACGTGTTCCTTGTGGAGAGCTCTACAAAACTCACTCAAGAAACTGGTAAGAAAAGCTCGAATCCCTCTCAGTTCTTCTCTTCAAAATTTTGAGTTTTTAGAGCTTTTGATTAAGTGAGTTTTTATGATTTTGGATGTTTAGGTTCACTCTAATCCTTGCTTAGCATTAGGTTTTGGCTTCCAAAACTGTTGGACAAGGTAAGAGGCATTGAACCCTTGTGAGATTATGTTTATATTGAGCCCTAGGTTGATTTGTGATGATTTATGCATATATAGCTTGAGTATTGTGAGTTCGGGAGCTATTGGAACTTGTTGGTGCTTGTTGGAGTGAAATTGAAAGCTTAGATTGTAGTTGAGAGCTTGATTGTGCTAAATTGGAGTTTTGGGTTCATATAGGGAATCAGCCAAGGTATGGTTTCGGTTTCCTCTATGTAGTATATAATATTCATGGACACTTAGGCTAGTGACCTATAGGATAGGTTTGGATTTAAATGGTTGTTGAGTTGTTCAATGATGGTATGTGATGATTTATGATGAATTGATGATTGTTGAGTTTGATTATGATGATTGATAATGATATGATGAGGATGAATGATTTGTGAAGTTAAGAAGTAAATTGTGTTGATATATGTGATGTTAATGTTGATGATTTGGTAATGTAGATGGAAAAATGTTAATGAGGATTTGATTATAATGTGATATATTGATGTTGAGGTTGAGGATGATGAAAGGTGAAGGAAAATGTTGTAAGCTTGGTGTAATATGATACAAAGGGTTGATTTTGATGAGAAATGAAGTTTGGAATGGTTTGGTATGGTTTTGGTTGTATTTTACAAGAAATTGTGGAAATTGTGAAATTGGATAAAAGTTGATTTTTGGTAAACTTTGTCTGATTATAACTTTTGCCTTGGTGTTCAAAATTTGTTGAAATTGGTTTAGAATTAAAGCTTATTGAAAGATTTGTAAGATTTGAAATTTTGTATAGGAAGTTATCAATATTCAAAGTTGGTGTTGAAAATTTGAAATTCTGCAAAGTTGCAGAATTTTGTGATTTCTGGTATGTGTACACGCACACCTCTGCAAAAATTTTAACCTGTGCGTACGCACACGCAGAGGCAGGCAATCTGTTTGCAGCGCTAGCACAGCTTGTGCGCGCACATACCAATGAGGAATTGCAACCTCTGCGTATGCACAGCCTTGTGCGCATGCACACGTTGGGATGGCCAGGCTGTTGACGATGCTAGCACAGGTTGTGCGAGCAAACAGACATTATGAATTTTGGTACCAGTGCGTACGCACATCTCTATGCATACGCACACTTTTAAAAACTTCTCCTGGGTGTGCACACACACACGCCCTGTTTCTCAATTTTAAACTTTGTTTTCAACTATTTCACCTTCCCAACAAGATTGTAAGCTTCTATAACACCATTTTAAGGCTCTTGGACATAATTTTCGGCATTAGAACATGTGAATTGACAGTAGTTGAGCTGAGTTGAGGACTCGGAATGGAAATGTTGATTGGACAATGGTTGAGATGAGTTGAGGACTCGAACGTGCAATGATGATTCATTGATATGTTGAAAATGTTTTCTGAAAAACCACTGAACTACTATTTTAAATTGAGATTATGAGACGCTATGCGCCCGGCAGGGACGGCGGTTGAATACCACCTGTCGCGGTAGCGGCGGCGGCGTAAGGATGGTGGTTAAATCCCGCTTACATTGAGATGTGAGGTCTGTGGCAAGAGTATCCCGCTCGCATCCCTTCGGATCAATAGAGCATGTAGGCGCAAAACCCTGGACAGTGATCCAAGCACTATATCTCGGGGGTTCCCAATGATGATTCCGAAGGGCGACATCTCCATAAAGATGTGTCGGGTTGGCAGTTGAACCGACAATGTGATATCACAGCCAGTAGGACAGGCATTCATCATGTGCATTTTCTATCTGTTTGTTTGCTTTGCCGGCTTGTAATTGTATGCCTATTTCTATAACATGTCTAATTGCTACTTGAGTTACTTGCTTTATTTATATGCTTCTACTTGTGAATTACTTGCATTGTATATAATTGTGAATTCTACTGGGATTGAGGAGGTTCGGAAGGTGGTGGCGATGGAATCGCATGGAGGATAGGTTGGTGAAGGCTGTGGGACAGCAGTGTTTGGTTAGAATAGAAATCCCCTAAGATAGAGAGCCCTGTTCATTTATGATAAGATTTATATATATATGCTTTATTGTTTTAGATATGCCTTAAGATGAGATCTTGTGATGGATATGGAGATTAGGATTGCCTTTGGCGTCTCGGGGTCTTATATCCTACATCATTGGTCACTGTTACCATATTGAGAACCTCCGGTTCTCATACCATATTTCTGTTGTGTTTTTCAGATGCAGGTCGCAACCCACCTCGGTGAGTTGCTTGGATGGTAACAAAAGCGGAGGATCATGATACCTTTTGGAGTCTTGTGTTTATTTTGTTTACACATCTCTCATTTTGTATTTTGATTTGCATAGAGGTATGTATTGAGAGAATAAAACTTGTATAAGCCCTTTTAAACTTTAGTTTCTGGTTGTCTGTATCTGTATATATGGCTAGCCGGCTTAAACTCCACGAGCCGTGGCTAGATCTTTATGATATTATACTATGATATTTTGTTATATTGTATTTATTTCTTGTGTTTTAAGTTAGAAACTTTGTTAGTACGTTTGCGCTTTTTAAATCCTGTTTTTAAGCTATATTCTTCATCGGGATTCTAGATTATGTTATCCTATTTTTGAAGGACAACATAATGACTTGTGTGGCTCCTATGGAGATCCGTAAGGGTGGTTGAGGAGTATGCCAAGACTGTAGCGGCATCTAAGGATACACATGGAGGGAACACTAGCAAGGGATGTGGCAAGTATTTTCATCCAGGGGGTCAAAGCTTCAAGAGAGGAGGATATGCGCCTCAAGGTCAAGGAGGCTTCAGAAAGAACACTCAGGATCAGTTTCAGCGTGGCAAAGGGAGAGGAAATCAGAGTAAGAATTCTCTGGATTTGACTTGTGTGCGTTGTGTACGATTTCACCCATATGACTCTTGCAATATTAGTTTAGGTGGATGTTTCAACTGTGGCTTGCTTGGTCATATTGCGAGGGATTACACTCGTGGAAGGAACCCGAATGCGAGTCAAGGTCAGCATCAAGGTCGAGTCTTTGCTGTGAATGCCAAGGATGCTTCCAAGGCAGATCCGTTGATGAGAGGTATTTGTTTAATTGGTGATAAGACCTTAATTGCATTGTATGATACTGGAGCATCGCATTCGTTTATTTCATTTGCTAAAGTTGAGGAACTAGGCTTGAAAGTGTCAGAGTTAGCTTTTGATCTGCATGTACATACTTCGCATCAAACGGTTCTGACTAGGTCAGGGTGTAGGCAAGTAGGTTTCAAGCTTGAGGGTAGAGACTTTGTGCATGACTTGATCTGTTTGCCAATGATTAGATTGGAGATGATTTTGGGGTTTGATTGGTTGTCGAAGAATCGGGTTTTGTTGGATTGCTTTGAGCGGTCAATTCGATTTATGCCGGAAGGAGAAAATGGAGCAGTGGTAGCTGCGGGGTATTACCTGAACTCTGTAATGATGTATTGTAGTGGGGAAAAGTGTTAGGGTTATATCATGTTGGCTGCTAATGCGTTGGGTGATGCCCAGAACTTAGATCAGATACCGGTGGTTAGAGATTTTCCGGAGGTGTTCCCAGAAGATATCCCTGAATTCCCACCTCAAAGGGAGATTGAGTTTGCGATTGAATTGGTGCTGGGAGCCGGACCAGTGTTGATTGCACAGTATAGAATGGCTTCGATAGAGCTGGCAGAATTAAAGACTCAGTTGGAAGAGCTTCTGAACAAGAGGTTCATTCGACTGAGTGTATCACCGTGGGGAGTGCCAGTTTTATTGGTAAAGAAGAAGGATGGAGGAATGCGTTTGTGCGTGGATTACCAACAATTGAATAAAGCGACGGTGAAAAATAAGTACCCGCTACCAAGGATAGATGACTTGATGGATCAACTGCAAGGAGCCGGAGTGTTTTTCAAGATTGATTTGAGATCCGGTTACCATCAGATAAGAGTGAAGGAGGATGATATTCCTAAGACTGCGTTTAGGATGCGCTATGGACACTACAAGTTTGCGGTAATGTCCTTTGGGTTAACGAATGCACCTGCTGTTTTCACGGATTACATGAACAGAGTCTTTCGTCCCTTTTTGGACAAATTCGTGGTAGTTTTCATAGACAACATCTTAGTTTATTCCAAGACGGTGAAAGAGCATGAGGAACACTTGAGGATTGTGTTACAAATCTTAAAGGAGCAGAAATTGTATGTTAAGTTTTCGAAGTGCGAGTTCTGGAAGGAGGAAGTGAAGTTCTTAGGCCATGTGGTAAGTAAGGGAGGAATAGCCATGGATTCTTCTAAGGTGGAAGCGGTGATGGAATGGGAAAGACCAACAACGGTGACGGAAGTCAGAAGTTTCTTAGGCTTAGCCGGATATTACCGGAGATTCATTGAAGTGTTTTCCCGGATTGCACTACCAATGACAAAGTTGACAAGGAAGAAGGTGCCTTCTGTGTGGACGTCGGAGTATGAAGAGAGTTTTTAGACTTTGAAGCAGAAGTTAACTTCAGCACCTGTTTTGATCTTGCTGGAACCACATGAACCATTCGAAGTATACTGTGATGCTTCTCTGAAGGGTTTGGGTTGCGTGTTAATGCAATATCGGAATGTGGTGGCTTACGCATCGCATCAGCTGAGACCGCATAAGGTAAATTATCTAACTCATGACTTGGAATTAGCGGCGATTATGTTTGCATTGAAGATTTGGAGACACCACTTGTATGGAATAAGGGTTAGCGTCTTTTCTAATCATAAGAGTCTCAAGTACATCTTTGATCAGAAAGAGCTTAATATGCGTGAGAATAGATGGATGGAGTTGCTTAAGGACTACAATTTTGAACTGAGTTATCACCCTGGAAAGATGAATGTGGTAGCAGACGTATTGAGTCAGAAATCTTTAACCATAGCTTGGACGAGAATCAAGGAAGAGGAGCTAGTGGATAAGTTTGTAGATCTTAAGCTAGATATTGGAAGAGTCTCAAGTACATCTTTGATCAGAAAGAGCTTAACATGCATCAGAGAAGGTGGATGGAGTTGCTAAAGGATTATGATTTTGAATTAAGTTATCACCCTGGAAAGGCGAACGTGGTGGCGGATGCGTTGAGTCGAAAGTCTTTAGCGATAGCTTGGATGAGAATCAAGGAAGAGGAGTTAGTGGATAAGTTTGTGGATCTTAAGTTGGATATTGGTGAGGTTGCCGGAAGAGCTTGTTTGAACCAGTTATAGATCTCAAGCACGTTTAAATCAGAGATACAAAAGGCTCAGCAAGATGAGCAAAAGCTTCAGCAGTTATTCGAACCAGTTGATGAGAAAAGGCTTGGAGAATTCACCAAGGATGATGAAGGGTTGTGGAGATATAAGGGGAGAATTTGTGTACCAGATGTTGGGAGTTTGAGGCAAGATTTGTTGTCAAAAGCTCACAAAGTGGGTTTTCTATTCATCCCGGAAGTACGAAGATGTATTATGACTTAAAGAAGATGTTTTGGTGGCCTGGGATGAAAGGTGATGTAGCTATAGTGGTATCCAAGTGCCTGACGTGTTAGAAGGTGAAGATAAAGCATCAGAAATCGTCGGGAATGTTACAGCCACTAGAGATTCCTCAGTGGAAGTGGGAAGGAATCGCGATGGACTTTGTGACCGATTTACCGAGGACTAGGTCGGGATTTGATGCGATTTGGGTGATCGTGGATCGCTTAACCAAATCCGCTCATTTTTTGCCTATTCGAGTGAACTGTTCTATGGAGGAGTTGGCAAGGTTGTACATAAAGGAGATAGTAAGGTCACATCAAGGTTTTGGAGAGCTTTCCAAAGAGCTTTCGGTACGAAGCTATGTCTCAGTACCGCGTATCATCCGCAAACTGATGGACAGTCGGAAAGGACTATTCAGATGTTGGAAGATATGTTGAGAGCATGTGTATTGGATCAACCCGAAAGTTGGGATCGCTACATGCCATTGGTGGGGTTTGCGTACAACAATAGCTTTCATGCGAGTATAGGGATGGCTTCGTATAAGGCTTTGTATGGGCAGAAGTGCCAATCTCCACTTTGTTGGTATGAATCTGGTGAAGCAAGTGTATTGGGTCCAGATTTGGTAGCAGAGACTACGGAGAGGATTAAAAA
The DNA here is from genome assembly GCF_000816755.2 of Arachis ipaensis. Classification (NCBI taxonomy): domain Eukaryota; kingdom Viridiplantae; phylum Streptophyta; class Magnoliopsida; order Fabales; family Fabaceae; genus Arachis; species Arachis ipaensis. The sequence continues at coordinate 85,421,948 of NC_029786.2, forward strand.
GATTCGGGAGAAAATTCTAACTGCTCAGAGTCGACAGAAGAGTTATGCGGATCAGAGAAGAAAACCATTAGAGTTTGAAGTGGGAGAACACGTATTTCTGAGGGTTACACCGATGACTGGGATTGGAAGAGCAATCAAAACCAAGAAGTTGATTCCGAGGTTCATTGGACCGTTTGAGATTCTAAGATGATTCGGGCCAGTGGCGTATCAAGTAGCCTTGCAACCCCATCTGTCTAACTTGCATGACGTATTCCATGTGTCACAAATTCGTAAGTACACGCCGGATGCGGCTCATGTGTTGGAGCCTGAGTCGGTCGAGTTGAGGGAGAACTTGACTTTCCAAGTGACGCCAGTGAGAGTCGACGACACTAGTGTGAAGAAGTTGCGAGGAAAGGAAGTTCATTTGGCTAAAGTAGCTTGGAAGCGAGCAGGGGTAGAAGAGCATACTTGGGAATTGGAGTCCGAGATGCGAAAGGATTATCCCGAGTTATTCTCAGGTAATTCAAATTTTGAGGGCAAAATTTCTTATTTGGTGGGGAGAATATAAGAACTGAGCTTAATTAATCGTTTAATTAAGTAATTAATTGCCCAAAGTAGGTTCTAAAATATTAGAGTGAGAATTTGAGGATTTGAATGTAATTTTCGGACTCAGTAGGTTTTTTTGAGTCAGAAAATGTGTTTTCTGTGAAAAACCGAGAAAAAACCACAAACTGGCAGTTGAACCGGTTAAACCGGTTCAAGTCTGCCTGGTGCTATGCGAGAAAAAGTGAAAACAGTAAAAAAACTTAGAAAATATTAGAAATGAAAAACCGAGCGTTAACCTTAAAGGTTTGGCCCGACGTTGGGCCAAACGGACTAAAAACACTAACGGGTTGGACCGGGCTCAAGTTGGGCCCAAGTCCAACATATATAAGCGCTTAACTGAACCCTTTTCACCCTCAAACACCACACTATTCATTTCCATCTTCACAAGCTCATATCTTGAGCTACGGAGCTCCGATCGTTGCACCGTTTGCGGCTATGCGTTCCTTATGAAGAGCTCTACAAAATCCACCCAAGAAACTGGTAAGGAAAGCTCAAATCTTCAGTTTTTTAGGGGAGGTACTGTCGAAATTTTCCAAGAATTTGAAAGAGTATTGGTTATGGTTTTGAAAATGATTTTTAATTTGAGTAACTTTAACAAAAGAGATGTGTTTCGAATGCTTTTATAGATTATTAAAGAAAATCAGATTCTTATAATTTTGTTAACTTGTCATTTCAAACTCATTTGATTTCTAAAAACGAAGAGAGAGTTTTGATTAATTAGTCAAAGACTTTAAAAACAAAAATTTATATATACAAATTCGAGGGTTTAGGAATAAGAAAGTAAGTTTGGAGGTTATGCTTGGAGTTGAGCTGTGATTGGTGGTAATTGGCTTGGCAAAGAGAGAGGATAAGGATGGAGTATGATTAAGGTATGGTGATGATTTTTGGTTGATTATAGTGATGTGAGATGATGACTATGATTAAGAATGATGGTAATATTATTGATGACATGATTTGAGATTTAATAAGATGTGAGTTGATGAGATGACGAAAGTAACGAACGAGGCTATAGGTCGGCGTTGGACGAATGATCGAGACCCTCGGAGATAGAGGAATCAAAGCGCGGCAACGGAAGCGTGCAGAGTAAAAATACCTTGGAACTACTATGCGTTGGATATAAAGGCAGACTATGCTCACGTACTCGTGGTGGCGGATGGAATTTTTGAGGGCAAAAATTTCTGTTAGGAAGGTAGAATGTAAAATCTGGTCAAACCGTAATTAATTAAATAATAAATTAAACAGGAGCGAATATGGTTAGGAAATTTAACAATCGGAATTTGATAATTTAAATATGATATTTGGAATCAGTGAATTTTTCTGAGTCGAAAAACATAGTTTTCTGCGTAAAAACACGCACTAGAATTTTGACCGGCAGTACCGGCTGAGATCTATCTGGTACTGCAGCTGAGAAAATTAATAATAAGTAAATAAGGCTAAGAAATTAGGATTTATAATTAGAGAAGGTAGAAATATTTAAAATGCGATTTAAAACTCTAATCTTAAAGGTTTTGGCCCAAAATTGGGCCAACGGACTAAAATAAGTGAACCGGGCCAAAGTGGGCCCAAGACTCAACATATATAAACATTATTTATGAGCATTTCAGCTTATTTAACCTAGAAAATGAGAGAGGGGCACAGCTATGGAGAAGGGAGGAAGAAGAGAGAAAATCCTATCTCCATCAAACTTCAAATCACCATAACTTTTGATCCGGAACTCCGATTGACGAGCCATTTATGGCCACGCGTCGCTCTTTTTATCCTCTACAATTCTATCAAAGTTTTGTGGCAAGTATTCTATTTATATCTGCCCAGTTTTCAAAATTCTTCACTATTACTTGTTTTTGGGTAGTTAGTGTTGAAATCTTATGATTTTAGTTGTTTAGGGATACTCTATTATGGATTCTAAGTGGGTTCTATCCCTATTTCATATGGACTAAGGTAAGAAGTACTCAAACCCTTATGATTTATCAATTTCATGAACCCTAGGTTAATGGATATATGTGAAATTAGTTATGTTAGAGTATTGGGTGATTTTAGTGCACAATGGGAAGATTTAACTTGCTTGTGGGGCCTTGGTGAGACTTGGAGCTAAGGGTTGGTGGAGACTCTCAAGAAGAAGCTCAATTATTTTGGCTACAAGAGGTACAGTTTAAGTTTCATTTAAGTACCGTGTGGTATGATGAGAATTCCTAGGCTAGATGCCCCTAGGATTAAGTTGAGATTGTGTGAATGGTTGGTACTAATATGCATAGTTGATATGTAATATAAATTAATGATTGGGTTGAGGATTGTGTGAATTTGTATGTTTGGTGTGTTGAGAATTTGATGAATTGGATAATGAATATTGGTTTGTGGAATATGCATTTTAATGTGTGAATTTGGGCCGGAGGCCGAAAAGAGGTAAGAAAGGTAAGTTGATATGTGTACTGTGTGATGATATAAGAGATTGGATGGATTTTAGATATTGAATGTGTGAATAATTGGTTTGGTTATTGATTGATAAGGTTTGTGGAATTGAGGTGTTGAATTTGATGGTTTTGGGTGAAATTGTGTAGATGAGGTAGGTTTGGTTTTGACTGAGTGTGATTATGTGAATGTGGTTGGGTTGTGGTTATTTGGATGAGTGGAAATGAATTTAGCTTGTGAACATTAGAAAAATTGGTGATTTCTATTTTTGGGTAAAAACTGATTTTTGACCAACTTTGGCGGTCCGTAACTCGGTCCATGAAGTTTGAAATTCTTTAAAATTAGATTTTTATGAAAGTTTATTCAACGATCTTTCTAACGGTTCAGAAATGGTTGAAAAAGAAATTCTATAGAAGTTATGTGTGTTGGAAGTTTGGGGTTTGAAAATATAATTCTGCAACTTTTTAACTTAGTAAAATTTTTGGTAAAACGCACTCTGACGCGCACACGTCACTCACGATTTTTACCCTCTCACGCGTGCGCTTGGCCGATGCGTACGCGTCGATGTACTGATTCAAGTGCCCAGCCAATGTTCCCGAGAGTTGTGTAAGTATTGTGCTAGTTTTGTGCATGGGGCACAAACCGCACCCACGCGTACGCGTGGCTGACGCGCAGGCATCACTTTACTTTTCTCCCATCCACACGTGCGCGTGGGCGACGCCTATGCGTCACTATAACTTTCCTGCTTTCCACACGTGTGCATTGGCGACGCGCACGCGTGATCCCATTTTCACCCCAAAGCTGATTTTTGAGTTTTCAAGCCATATTCCAGACTCCTAAGTCTCCAATCTCACCCTTTATATCCTCAATACTTATAGTATGCCTAGCGATGGAAAGAGGCTAGGAGATGTGGAAACTTGTGGATGAAGTAAGGGGAGAATTAATGATGAATTTTGATTAATGATGACTGTATGAGTTGCTGAGGGTGATGATGGAAGTGCGGTGTACGCCGTGAGCCAAAGGGGCTGTATTTGATAATGATTATTGGCTGGTTATGGGTTATGTTATGAGCCGGATGGCTATGATAAATATTGATTTATGGCTGGAAATGAAAATATGGCTTTGAATGATTGCTTTATCATGAACTCTCTTCCTCAGAAGTGCAACCCCAGAGAGATGAAGGAAGGTGAGGATCCCCTTCCTTGTTCCTCCTAGTATTGTAAAATCGCCCCCAACGAGATAGTGAGAGGTTAGGATCCCCTCCTTGGTTCCTCCTAGGCATATGAGAACGTACCTCCTGGGTGGATGCAAGGGTTGTGGTTGCGTCCCACTTGCTCCAAGTTGGTTAGTATAGAGGCTCTGCGGATGGACGCAAAGATTGTGATTTTGGCCCACTTGTCCCTGATTATGATGAGTGATGTATAAAATGTGCAATCATGTGATGTATAAATGACGATATAGTCATGATGAATGATTATGGAATGTTATGAATGAATGTGAAATAATTATCTGAGATACGAGTTTCCCTGGATGAAAGCAGTGACTAGCCACCACGTGCTCCAGGTTGAGACTCGATACTTTGCTGACTCTATGTCATAAGTGTGGCCGGACACTGTGAAAGTTCCGGATGAGCTCGCCCCCATGGAAAAACACCAATGTGGGTGTTGTATAGATAAACACTAGTGTGGGTGTTGTATGATTATGATTATGATCATATTTATGATTGAGAATGACTCGAGTTGGGGATGCACGACAGAGGGACAGTCCAATGGTTAGCTACCAGGACTTATCGGGTTGGCTTTATAACCGACAGATGAGACTCATCAGTCATAGGGCAGGCATACATCATTTGCATATGTTTGAATTGTTTGGGTTTGCCTATTTATTTTGGATTGCTATATCATATATGCTATATTACCTGATTATGTGCTACTTGTTCTACTTGTACTTTAATTGTGTATTACTTGCCTGTATTGCTTGTGTTTGTACAACTGAGAGGTCCCTCATGTTGGTGTCGGTGGACGCTGAGGGCTGTTCCTGATGAGATGAGTTGATGATGTAATTGAATAATGATGATGATTATTGAATGAGGTAATTGAGCTCCCTGGGTAGACGCAGTGAAGTGATTTCACTTGCTCCAGGTAGAGAATGAGATAATTTGAGCTCCCTGGGTAGACGCAGTGAAGTGATTTCACTTGCTCTAGGTGAGGATATGATGTATTGATATAAAATTGCTGAGACAGAATAACTGGTGATGGTTTTGTTTATGGCTCTGATTCTGATTCGTTGGAGAGTTAGAGAGAGTTGAGAAGCATGAAGAATAAGAATTAGACTTAGCATTCCCTTATGACAGTTGCCTATTTGTGGATTAGCGAGAACATAGGGTGAATGTTTGGAGAAAGGAAGTTTAGGAGGCTTAGCAAGTTTTTATTATAATGCATTGTATTTATTTGGCACTTTTACCGTACTGGGAACCCATGGGTCGGGGGTTCTCATTCCGTATATATCTCTTATTTTTCAAATACAGGTCCAGGTACTCAGAAGTGAGCTATGGTTCATCTGAGAGACGGCGAAGATCTTTATATTCTCTACTTTATATTTTGTGTAGAATCTCTCCACCCTTATTTGAAAAGCTTATATTATGTATTAAACTCCTTTGAACTTGTCTATAGAGGCTCTTATGTTTCGTTTGGGAGAGATTAGGAAATACTGTTGTCAACTACTTTCATACTGTACTCTAGCCGGCCTAAATTTCGCGGGTCGCGACTAGTGGCTATTTACTTATATTATATATCTATATACTGCCCTTCTCTTATTCCTCCTAATGTCTTTATCTGTATATCGCTTTCGACTCCACGTTTTAACTTTTAGTTGCCGAAACGTGAGTGATACGTCTTCGCGATTTTATTTTTACTCTTTCCAGGCTTCTCGATTAATACTCCTTTCAAATATACTTATATTTATATATTAAAAACCCCCCTTGAGAGTCGTACCACCTTATTATTATTGACTTATGACTCGAGCATAAGGATTTGAATATTAGGGTGTTACAATATCCTTCAGACATCTTTACACAGGTTTGATAAAAATAGACTGTTCTCTATTTATTGCTGCCTCTACTCTATCCAACAATGTGCATATCAAAAAATTAGTGAGGAAGAGTTCCACTACCTTTTATACTATTATTTTAATTAATTGAATCACAAAAAATCTATTTCATTTAATACTCACTGGGTTAATCTATTACTTTATGCATTGATCCATTTCATTGTGTTTTCTTAGGCTGCCAAATGTCATTTAATTGGAAGATACACTTGTTGAATAAAGGATAATCCACATGTCAAGTAAAGACCACTACTATACTCCTATTATATATTAATAAATAAATTCTATTCTTATTTTTAATTTTTTTTCAACTAGTGGGCAACATCTTTTTTTTTTTTAACTTTACCTTTCTTTTCAAACTCATCATCACACTTTATTATTATTTTTTTCCTCTATCATACTATAATTGATTATATTAGTTAACTGATTGTGTTAATTTCAATAATTTGTAAGAGATGAATAACGCATAATAAATATTGTGAAATTAATTATAATAAATTAATAATTAATAAATAAAAACAAAAAAAAATTTTTTATTACATTTTAATGGCTACACATTTTTATTGGTTCACTTTTTCTTTATCTCTTCCTTTTACATTTGTTTCTTTTAATATATTAACCAAATTAATCATACTAATCAGTTGCAAGATGAATAATGCATAATAAATTAAAAAAATACATGAATTAATTTATTTTATTTTATTTTATTTTTTTATTTAATTTTCGAATACTAACCAATAATTAAAATAAAAATAAAAATATTTTCTTTTTTTTAATTTAAAATTTGAATTCTCCTTCTCTCATCTCTTTCTATTTATTTATTTATTTACTAACACTTCTCTTCTTCTTATAATTCGAAACCTCTCCCTCTCTCTGTGTTCGAATTCTTCTTCTCCCTTCTTCATTTTATTTCTTCTAGTTTTATTTTATATTAATTTTTTTAATGTATTTTGATTAATAATTTTTAAGAGTGTTATTATTTTGTTTACTAGTAATTCAAACTTTTGTAATATTTTTGTAGAGGTTGTTTAATAGGTTCTTCTTTATAATCTTTTTTTTTGAAATTTCTTTTATAAGAACGTATCTTGATTTTTTTTCCTTTTATTTTTATATTCGTTGATTAGATTAAACTGTTTTTGTAATGCATTCTCTCTCTCTCTTTCTTTCTCTCTCTCTCTTTCTTTCTTTTTGCCTCTTAAGTCCATCACTACGTCACTCAATTTCATCCCAAAAAATTATGTTATTTTATTATGTTATTTTGTTTTAAAATTTTATTTTTTCATAATGAATATGCTATGTGTAAATTTCATAAAATTAGCGAATAATTAATCAATAAATTAATTTTTAATAAAAGAAATTAGAAATGTGAATTTATAACTTAATAAGATAGAACTAATTAAAATAAGAATTTTGGCACTAATTTTTAAGAATTTGGCCCAAAATTAGACCGAACCGGACCCAAAATGAGCCCAAGGACCCAACTAGTCCACTTAACCAAATGAGCTCAGCTCATTTCTTCTCCATTCCTTGTTGTTTCACGTTGAAAGGACACAAGGAAAGTGAAGGGAAGGTTCCAAACCCTTGAATCCAACTCAAATCACCATATCTTCTCACTCCGAGCTCCGATCGTCGCACTGTTTGTGGCTACGCATTCGCGTCGTCAAGCTCTACAAAGCCCGGTGCATAGTTTGGTAAGGAACCTTTAATTTTGTTCTCAGCCTCATTTTCTCCTAATTTTCGAAAATTGAGTAAAGTGGGTGTTGAGATTTTGATTCTTTTATGTTATAAGATCCGATTAGCTCGAGGAAAACGCTTTATCTTGCTTCATTGGTTCTTGGGTAAGGTGAAAATTCTTGAGTTCTAGTTAATACCTTGATTAAGTCTGTTGGGTATTAAGTTTTGGGTATGTATATGTGATAAAATATGTTAGGTGTGTAGATATATGTGATATGAAGCAAATTGGGAATGTTGGAAGCTTAATTGGAAGCTTGGAGTTGGTGCTAGTTGCTGAATTTTAATGTTGAAGGCTTGCAATCTTGTCTAAGTGGGTTGTCTTGGGTTATACGAGAAAATCGGGGTATGGTTTTTGTTTCTCGTATTTAATATATAATGTCTTGTGAAAACTTAGGTTAAATGACCATAGGATAGGTTGGAATGATAGAGTATGTTAAATGTTTAGTACTTTTGATAATAATTGTTGACATGGATTGAGTATTTGTTGGTGATTATTGCTTATGATGGAAATAGAATGCTAAATAGTGAATGAATGATGATTGACAAGTTGATAATATTGAATATGCATGGATGACGGATTGTTGATGATCTTGTTAGTTAAATTGAGGAATTTAGGTATGAGATTGTGTAATATTGAGGTATGATTGATTGTGGTAGGATGTGGATGTTATGGTGCTGTTTTTGTGTATGCCAGGTTGATTTTGAATTTGTTTTTGGTGAAAATAGAGGTTTAAGAATTTTTGTGAAAAACTTATTTTTTAGCCGAAATTTGGTGAGTGATAACTCGGCTTCCAAATCCCCAAATTATTTCAAACTGGTTTCATATGAAAATTGGGTCCGTGAAACTTATGCCGTTTGAAGAACGGATGAAAAATGTTTTAAAACGAAAGAGTTTTGCGTGTCGGAAGTTAGGTGCAAAATAATGAAATTCTACAACTTAAAGATTTTTTTTGGTTCTGCAGAACTCGCGTACACGACCACCGCACGCGACGTGACCATTCTATTTGGGTTGGGCATCTCGCGTACGCGGACTGGTGCATGCGTACGCGAGCAAAGGATTTTAAGTGGTTGTGTACGCGACCACTTGCACGCGACGCGACCAACCCTTTCAGGTTTGGTATCTCACATACGCGAGCAAGAGGATGCGTACGCGAGTAGGGTAAAACAAGCCCTTGCGTACACAAGCAAGGTGCTTGCGTACAC
>NC_029786.2:85431033-85447041 GCF_000816755.2 Arachis ipaensis
AAAGTTTAAAGTTTTGTGATTTAAAATCTAATTTTGAACCTCTAAACCTCTATTTTTACTCTTTTAGCCCTAGATCTTAGTGGTATGCCTAGTAATGAGATGAAGCTAAGAAAATCTGGTAACTTGGGGGTGAAGTAAGGTTGAAAATTGATGAATTATGTACGAAAAGTGTAAGAAAGTGAAGTATAATGTGATGCCATGGCTATGATAAATGATTGTACAATGATTATGAATGAATGTGAATGTTCTTTAGGCTTATGCTCTTTATTTATCTGAAATACGAGTTTTCTTGGGTAAAATACCGTGACTTGCCACCACGTGTTCCAAGTCGAGACTCGATACTCTGTTGACCTTACGTCGTAAGGGTGACCGGGCACGTATAAATTTCCAGGAAAGATACTGTAAACCCGGTAAAAATTAGCGAATAATTAATCAATAAATTAATTAATAATAAAACAAATTAGAAATATGAATTTTATATTTTAATAAGATAGAGTTAATTAAAACAAGAATTTTGACACTTATTTTAAAGAATTTGGCCCAAGATTGGATTGAACCAAACCCAAACCGGGCCCGTAGGCCCAACCCACTCACTTAACTTATGAGCTTCAGCTCATTCCTTCTCTCTTTTTCATGCATAAGCGCTGAAACACTTCACCAAGAGTGGGGAGAACGCTCAAACTTGCAGACCCTCACTCAATCTTTGATTTCACACAACTTCTCGCTCCGAGTTCCGATCGCTGCACCGTTTGTGGCCACGCGACCGCAGCGTTGAGCTCTACAAAGCCCAGTGATCAATTTGGTAAGAAAGTCTCAATTTCAATCTCAGTTTTCCCTTCCCTAATTTTCGAAATTAGATGAATTTGGATGTTGAAACTTTGTTGATTTTTATGTTTAGGATCAAACTAGCTTAGTGAACTTGCCAGATTTTGATCCACTTCTCCGTTGGTAAGGTGAAGAATTTTTAACCCTTTTCAAGTTATTTAATTAGTGAACCATATGGTAACTTTAGTGTTATTTTGTGAAATTAGTTTGGATTGTATATTTTGGAAATAAATTGGTGAAGTTAGAGACTTGATCTTGGATTTTGGGGAGCCGGAGACCTGTTTGGGGTGACCTTGGAAGTGTGGGTTTTTGTGGAACGGTGACAAATTGTGACATTCTGGCTTAAACGAAGAAATCGGCCAAAGTATGGTTTAGGTTTCTCGTATTTAATATATAATGTTTTATGAAAACTTAGGTTAGATGACCTAGGATAAGTTGAATCATGACTTGAAACATGTTTTTTGTAATTTTAGTGGACATTGAGTAGATATTTGATGATATTTGAAGGATTAATGATTCATGATAGTGGATGTGGGTTTTGTTGATGAAAAATGATTGATGAATGATGTTTTGGTTGATGAATGATATATAAGTGTTGAATGATTGGTAATTGTATTAGGTATAATCGAAAATATTGGATTAAAGTAGTTTACATTGAAGTGAGGTTGGTTGTGGTAGAATGTGGGTTGTGGGGGCTGTGTTGTTATGATTTTAGTATGATTTGGTGCAGGGTATTGTTGAGTGAATATGGCTAGTGACTTATGTTTTGGTGAAAATAGAGGTTTGGAAGATTTTGTGAAAAACTTATTTTTGGTCGAACTTCGGCGAGCCATAACTCATCTTCTGGACCCCCAAATTGTTTCAAACTTATTTCATATGAAAATTGGGTTCGTGAAGTTTATACCATTCAAAGAACGGATGGGAAATGTTTTAAAACGAAAAAGTTATACATGTCGGAAGTTCAGAGTGCAAAATTGAAAATTCTGCAGCAATCAGCATTTTTGTTGTTCTGCATAGCTTGCATACGCGACCACTATACGCGACGCGACCAACCTTTTCAGGTTGGGCATCTCGCGTACGCGAGAAGGAGCTTGAGTACGCGAGCATGGAAAAATGTACGCCCACGCGTACGCATGACCCTTGTTTTCAGCAAATGAAATTTTAGTGTTTTAAACATGATTTTAAACCTCTAAATCGCTATTTTTACTCTTTTATCCCTAAACCTTAGTTGGATACTTAATAATTAGATGTAATTAACAAGGAGGTAGTAACTTGGGAGTGAAGCAAATTGTGGAGTAATGAACTAATGATTGTAAAGGGGTGAATTTAAGCTTGAGAAGTATTAACTGAACTTATATAATTATGAAGAAGATAATAATGAATTTCAATTGAGTGAAAGATGGGTTGAAAATGATGATGACCTTAAAGTGTGATGGTGATTAAAGCGATAGTGATGAGTTGTGATTGTTAGGATGGACGAGTAATTCTTATCCAAGCCATGATTATGAGTTTGAGATATTGAGATATGATTAATGATGATAACTGAGTTTAACTGTGGATTATTTTGAGATGTCGAGTTATGACTGCGAGGGTAGACGAGTAATTCCTATCCGAGCTATGTTTGTGAGTATAGACGAGTAATTCCTATCCAATGTGTCATGTCGAGGATAGACGAGCAATTCCTATCCGAGAATAGACGAGTTATTCCTATGCGAGTCCTAGCTTGTGCATAGACGAGTAATCCCTATCCGGGTTAAGGATGTGGCACCTGCTTGGGTGGACGAGTAATGCCTACCCCGGTTTTGGTGAAACATCGGCATGGGTGGACAAGTAATACCTGTCTCGTGTTGTGGTGTTCTGTCTATGATTAGCTACCAAGACATGTCGGGCTGGCTAAGTAACCGACAATTGATATCAACAGCCATAGGACAGGCATGCATCATATGCATATTGTTTGAATTGCTTGCTTGTGCATTAATTGGGAATGTCTAAGTGATTATAATATGCTATATATTCTATTTGCTGTATCTGTATTCTTTTTGTGCCTGCTTTGTCTGCTTTGTTTGTTTCTGTGATTCTACCAGAGTTTGGAAGATTGGAGAAAGGCGGAGACTTGATGGTTTTGATTAGAGTTTCGGTTAAATTTAGGAAGCCTTAGAGAACCACCCTGTTTATGGCTTTAGTTTTAAATCTTGAAGTTTTAAAATCCAAGTGTCAGCATTCTAGGATTGCCTCTAGCATTCCCAGGACCTTATATCTTATATATATAGGCACCTTTACCATGCTAAGAACCCCTGGTTCTCATCCCATACGATGTTTGTGTTTTTCAGATGCAGGTTGAGATGCGCCTCGCAAGGTGTCTGAAGTTCTATTGCAGCGAAGATGGGAGTTTGGGCTTTTATATTTTGTTATGTATATATAAATGCTTAGACTTCTCCTTCTATGTATTATACCTTTTGGGTGCCTCATAGAGGCATTTGTTGGAGAACTAGGGTTTATTTTGAGAACTTTAGATATGAGATTGTATGTATGTATATATGTATATATTCTCTGGCCAGCTTTAGCTTCGCAGGCTGAGCTTGGAGCTTGACTACTATGCATCCTTGATTCTCTACTCTTATGTATATATGTACTTATTTGCGCTTAAGCTTTTCTTCGTACGGAAGTAAACGTTATTCACGAGCGTTGCGCTTTTTGGTTTCACGACTTTGTTTTACCCATTTCTTCAAGGGCTCCTAGACTTTGATTCTCTACTCTCATGAAGCAGCAAACAGAAGCAACAAAACTGGATTAAAAACAATGGCCACAATATGAAAAAGATTAAAAACAAAAGCCAGAGTGCAAAAAGCTCCATGAAGAAAATAAAATTAAGCCAAATCGAAAAGCATCAGATCGGCAGATCCAAATCAAACACCAAAGGCAAGAAGCAATAAGAACAAAGTGGCAGGAAAATAGAAGCAAACAATGGATGAATCATGAATTACCCCTATACTCATCACTGAATCAAACAGAAGCAACAAAATCCTATTTCTAAACAGATTCATGAAGCAACAAAATTGAAGCAGCAAAAAGTAAAAATATTCCCCAGCTACCTTCAACGCCCCAGCCTCAATTTGCTTGCAATGATCATCATTCAATCCCAAGTCACCAATAAACGCATCATAATAGAAATCCAAAAACAGATTGAAGATTCATCAAACAGAAACCAAAATCATGTAATCCAGATAAACATGAAGCAGCAACTCAAAATCATGTAATCCAGATAAACATCAAGCAGCAACCAAAATCATGTAATCCAGCATGAACAAATAGGAACAGAAACATGAACAGAAAAATCAAATTATAAACATGTTCTGAACTTCTGATGAACACAGCTAACAAAACATGAACAGATGAACACAGACTTAACAAATCATGAACAAAAAAATCAAAAAATTATAAAATCAAGCACAGAGTAGGCGACAATTGAATAGGAGCCGAGGTGGAAGGCAGAGTATTACCGGCGACGACGGTGGAGGTGGAGAGCTCGGCGACGACGGTGGAGGTGGAGAGCTCGGCGACGACGGTGGAGGTGGCGAGCTGGGCGAGGACGATGGAGGAGAGGAGCTCCGCGACGGCGATGGAGGATAGGTGGGACGACGAAGAGGGGCTGTGGGATGCGGTGGCGATGGCGGTGGATGCGGTGGCGATGGTGGTGGCTATTAGGGTTCGTCAGAGGGTGAGAGGGTGAGAGTTGAGACTGAGATACTGAGAGGGTGAGATGAGGATTGGGAATTAGGGTTCGTGGCTTTGTGTTCGTGCATAGCCCTTTTCTTTTTTTTTTTTCCTTCAAAACGACGCCGTTTTGAAGTTTAATATGCAAACCAATAAACCGTAAAAAAACCGGACGGTTCTTCCGGTTCACCGGTTAACCGTCGGTTCGACCGGTTTTTTCACCGGTTTTCTACCAGACGGTTTCTGACCTTATCCGGACCGGTTAGGTAACCGGTTCCCGGTTTTTCCGGTTGAACCGACCGGTCCGGTTCGGTTTTCAGAACCATGTTACTAATGCCCCCAATGAGCAGATTTTATATATGAGAAAAAGCTATGCATAGACTCTTGGGGATGCGCAACGAGGGACAGTCTAGAGTTTAGCAGCCGGACTTGTCAAGTTGGCTTATTAATCGACAGATGAGACTCATCAGCCATAGGACAGGCATGCATCATATGCATATTGTTTGAATTGCTTGTTTGTGCATTGATTGAGAATGCCTAAGTGAATTTACTATGTTAATTGTATATTTGCTATCTGCAATACTTGTATTCTATCTTTGTTTGTCACTATCTGCTTGTTTGTGTGTGCGGTTTCACTGGTGTTGGAGGATTGGAGGAAAGGAGCAGAATTAAGGGTTTAGGTTTAAGTTTTGGTTATGTTAAGAATTGATGAACCCATAGTTGATGATATATTTTGGCTATAATTGGATGGATTTCATTACATAAACTCACACTTATTCACAAAAATAGCATACTTTTGTGTTATCTCCCTAAATTGAACCTAAATGTGAAAACGTGCTCTTTTGTGCTTATTTTGACTAATTTTATTCCATTTACCTTCCATTCGATACCTTGATATTATTTGTGAGTGGTTTCAGAAGAATAAAGTAGGAATGGCTTGGTGGGAATGGAAGAAGAGCATGCAATTGGGAGAAAGCATGAAGAAAACAAAGAAGAAGAGCTCAGCCTAGTGTGCGTACGCACAGACATGCGTGCGTATGCACATCCATCGAATTAGGGCCACGCGTGCGCGTGAGCCGCGTCGCGCGTCCAGTCAAGCATTGCCTAGTGTGCGTGCGAATGACTCCTTGTGCGTACGCACAAGTGGAAATTCGGCGAAGTGTGCGGACGCACGCATCTGTGCGTCCACACAGGTACAAGCGCATGCCTCCATTAAAAAGTCACGTGCTACGTGGTTTTGAGGGTCTCTAGGCCCATTTCTGAAGGCTTGGAGGCTGGTTTGAGAGGCTATATGAAGGGAAATGCAACACATAACAAGGGAGCCATCTTAGAATAGAGAAAACACATAGTAGGAGTAGGAGTAGTGTAGATTAGATAATTCTCTTTTAGGGTTTTAATTAGGATTTATAGAATTTTATACTTCAAGCTTTGATTTGGGATTATAGCAATTTTATTGTAAGTATTTCTTTAATTCTCTCTTCTATTATACCACTTGTTCTACACTTGCTTTTATTTTCATCTCCTTTGTCCATATTTACATAGTCTTGCAATTTTGGATTCCTAGTTGTTTCATTTGATGTTTGATGGCTTTTATATGTTTGTTTGCGTTACCTTTATTGACTTTGAGCATTTATGGTTCATAGCTTTTCTTAATTTACCAATTTTTCTATGTTTTGTGAATATGCATACTAGGTGTTTGATGAAATGTCAACTCTAGCTATGGGGTAAATTTCCACCCCTTGACTTGGGAAAAATGAGTCTATGGATTACTAGAGCCATAATGTCTAACATTTAGTAATAATTCTTGGAAAGTTGGTTGATTTTTGTTTCCATTAAAGCTAGCCTTTTATCAACTAGTTTGGTAAGTTGGTTAGAACTTATGGATTAATGTCAATTATGCTTGCTTGACTTACTCCTTGATATTTGAGGTTAACTAGGCGAGATTAACTCATGATAATTATCATAGTTGTGGTTATGGCAAGGAAGGAATTCCATAACTCATCCCAAGTCAAGGTTTCATTTATGTTTTGAACTACTTTTCCATCACTTTATAGCTTTACTTGTCCATATTACATACATAGTTTTTTTATTCCTTTATTGCTTTATTAATTGCAATTTTGTCTCATTCTTTTATCTCTTTATTTGTTTGCTTCCTTATTATTGAAAACCCCCTTGCTACTCACAACCAAAATTGTGTGCACTCTTTGGCATTAGTTCCTAGGGAGAACGACCTAGGATTTAAAACTCCCGGTTATTTTGTGTTGATTGTGACATCTGTAGGATTATAATTTGATTGATGATCAATGGTTGGGTTTGGACTATACTTGCAACGTCAATCCTATTTTTAGTACAAAAATCCAAACCCATGCTTTTGATCATTATCAAATTTTGGCGCCGTTGCCGGAAAACTAGCGTCATGAGTGTTATAGTTTTGATTGTTGTAAATATGTGAATAGTGTGAATAGATACTTTTTGGGTTGTTTGTTACTTTTTGCTATTAATTAGGATTTTGTTTCTTTTGTTACTTGATATCTTTTGTTTTTATTTTCAATTTCCTTTGTGAGATACCACCCTTGTTGCTTGGAGCTTAGTTATGATTGTATTGTAGGGTATGATGAATTCAAGTTGGGATTGTATCAAGGAGTGGGAGAAGCGATGGAGGGAAGAGGAATCTTTCCTATGCTTCAACGAGCCAAATCCTTCCCCAAGCCCTCCCCTATATGAATATCAAACCCAAGGATATGAAGGATACCTCATACATAGCCTCCAACCACCAACCCTTCAAGTACCATATCCTCCACCTCCATGGAATCAAAATGTCTATACACCTTGTTACCAACCATATGAACCATCACTCCCTTATACACCACCTCAATGCCCTCACCTACATGATACACCTTCCCACTATACAACCTTTCTCCCACCATTTGAACCTTCTCTTCCATCGAATTGTGAAATTCTCCAACCCTTGTCCCAAGAAGAACAAGACCTTCAAGCACTCTTTCAAGAGCAAGAAGGATTTTGAAGGACACAAGGGGAGCTCATGGCCACCATAGCCGAAGCGGTGAACCGCTTAGCCTCACTATGCTCATCCGATCAAGACACTTCTCTTGAAGAATGTGAAGGATCAACTAAAGAACGGAGTGAAGAGGAGAATGTGGAGCCTCAAGGAAAAGAAGAAGAGTTGGGTCATGACATGCAACAAGAGGGAGAAAGGGAAGTGTGTGAAACCGGAGGAGAGAAAGGGAGAATTGAGGGAGATTGATCAAGATGAGGATTCCATCATTGATATTTTTTGTCCTCCTTGATCAATCCCCTTAAGGAACCTAATGAATCTCTTCCCATTGAGCATGAGAAAGACATGGAGGTAGACTTCTCACAACCTCCTTGTTATGATGTGAGTGATGGGGAAGAGGAGGAAGAGGTTGGTAAGGAAGGAGTTAGCAACCAAGAACATATTGAGTGGGTGACAATTTCACCTATGAGCTTCATTGGCCCCCATCAATATGCTATCTTGGAAACGAACTACCAACTCAAGATTTTTCTTGGGTTGGTGAGTGGTGGAGAAAGGAGTGTTGGTAGCCAAAGAACTCCAAGGATCATCAAGAAGGTTAATTCAAGAATTGGAGTTCAAGCATGGTGTAGAGTACAATCAGGTGATTTTTGGAGAATGTTGGGTTGTTACAAGGGTCAACTAGGAGCTTTTCCATCCGACTTGGAGCATGGAGATCAACAAGAAGGTGACTGGATGCCTAGAATATGGGATCCCAGAGGAGCCTCTAAGTGCAAGCTTGGATGGATGTTCAAGGAGGAGTGGAAACACAAGCCACCCCAGCAAGAGTCTCTACAAAATGTCCAACTTAGGACTATAAACTAAAGTGCTAAGTGAGAGACATCCCACCATGGTAACATCTTTCTTACCCTTTCTCTTTGTTTATAGTCTTAGTTTATTGCATATTTGCTTGCCTTAGTTAGCTTAGGAGTAGTTTAAATTTAAGTTTAGATAGGTTGAATTGCATATGGATCATGATTTTGTGATGTTTTGAATGTTTTTGGGTTGATATGTTGATGCACTAAGGGTTGGAACCTTGGTTTTGAAAAGAAAAGAATTTTCTGAAACAGGGCATCTGTGCGTACGCACCAAGTTGTGCGTGCACACAAAACTGTGTTCTTCGCCACCTGTGCGGGCGCACCAGCCTGTGCGTTCGCACGCACCTTAACATGCCCTCTGGTCGCAGTGCCAGCACACTCTGCGCGTGCGCGCTGCCCTGTTTTCTAGGACTTGTGTGTGCGCACCAGTTTGTGCGTACGCACGCCCTGTCCCTTTTGTGCTTTCTATGTGGCTGCACAGACGTGTGCATCCGCACGCAAGCTGGCAGCCCCTCTGGTGGGAGTGTTAGCACGACTTGTGCGGACACACCCCTCCCCTTTTCACCTAGTGTGCATACACACACATGTTTGTGCGTACGCACGAGTGCTGTTTTGGGCAAAATTTTTATTTGTTTTCCATTTAAGCCCTAACGCACTTCCGCCCCCTCCACCCCTCTCTTTTCTTGCTTCTTCCATATTTTTCCTGTTGTTTTATTTAATCTTCATTGCATTTTATTTTTATTTTAGTTATTATATTAGTTTTCGTTTAATTGTTATTAATTAAATAAGTTGCAAGTGTTGCTTGTTAATTGATTGGGTTGCTCCTTGATTGAATTACACTAATGCACTTATACTTGCTTAATTTACTAGTACCTCGTGAGTTTGAATACTCATGTTTTGATTGTACCACTAGGACAAATTATATAAGTGCATTGAATTGAGTGAATTGAGTTGAAATTACTTGTTCATCATGATCTTTCATATTAAATTCATCACATGACCGGTACTTGTTTCTTGTTAATGCTTTGCATTTGTTTGAGTGACTCAACTTAATTCTTATCAAGCTTCTCACTTTTTGTAACAAGTATCTTTACCATGTGACTTTTTCTTAATGTTTCATGATGAATAAGTGGTTTTTTTTTCATTAATGGATTGGTTGTTGTTGATTGTGCTATTTTATTTCACTCTTGCGCTTTCACTTACACAATTTCAATATCCAATCCCTCATATACTCAATTCAACCTTGTGGTTACCTAGGTTTGCTTGCGCTTAAAGTTTTGCTTATTTTTTAATAGCAACCTAGGCCATCTAATTGAGGAACACATGCTTACTTTTTGATTTGGTGGATGGCTTTTTAACCGGCTGTTGTGTGTATTCTAACCGCGTGCACACTTGGAATACACACATGGCTCATCTTTCTATCAGACCACACCACTATGCAAAATTCCTCAATTAGATGCTTATTTACTCTCTTCTTTGCCATTTTTGTGATACTTGCCCTGTGAGTCCTAAAGTCTTTTCGAGGATGAGACATAAAGGCGAGGGGCCGGGAGAGGAGGAGGACACCGAGGACGAAGATGCCGAGCATACATTAGACTTGGCGATCTCCACACAACCCAAGCCCCCGCATCCACCAGCTGAAGGTGGAGGAACTTAGAGACATTCTCCCTGGATTGTGTTCGTGCACGGAGGACCGTGCAATGCTTAAGTGTAGGGAGGATTCGTCATTTTGGGGCGTAAACTTTCTTTTTCGAACACTTTGCACTTTGTTTTTGTTTCTTTTTATTATGTTTCTTGCATATATTTGGAGTGTTTTTAACCGTTGAATTGCATTCTCTTCTAGTATATATATCTTAGCTTATACCATTGCAGTTTGCATTTTTAGTTTGTATATATGTTATATGTTGCATTTTTTTGCATATTTCACTTAGTATATATGTCATAGGTAGAAGCTGTGATTGGATGATATGAATATCATACCACCTAGTTCAATTTTATCCTAATTGATCATGTTAATTTTTTCAATGTTGAAAATTAGGAATAGAACTAGGAAAAATTTTTGAAAATTGCATCCATCACAATACACATACATATAGGAAATAAGTTTGGTGAAACAACAAGAAATTTTCATGAAACCCTTCTTAAGGCGTGCCATTGATTGAATTGAAAAATTGTTTTTCAACTTGCTTGAAGCATCCTTTTTCATAGAACATAGAAAAGAGCTAGAACAACATACCTTGGGAGATTTGAGCTCTAATAGATGGTTGCACATTCCAACCATAAAGTTTGTCCCTGTGTGATTACACTCCTTTTTTTTTATTGTGATCATTGATTTACATGAATCTACATGTCCTATATTTGTTGTTTGATTGCATTTAGCATGATTGAGGCTATTTTTATTATTGAACTCACTAACCTATATGGCCAACCCTTGCATTCACCTTTGTAACCCCTTTTTGAGCCTTTAAATCCCTTTTTGTTCTAATGCTAAGCACATTATTCTCCCTAAAGCGAAAAACCATTGATGTCCTTGGATTACTCTTTGATTAGCTTGGGTGGAGTAGTGTGTATACTCTAAGTGTGAGAAAAAATTGTTGGAAAACATTAGTGATAAGCTTATTTGGGATATTCATTGAGAAAACTTGGATAATAGAGTAATACTCATGTATTCATTGTTCAAGACATATGCATCTTCTCTTGTTGACACAAAACAAGGAATTGTTCTTAAAAAAAATCAATCAAATCAAATCTTGTGCATAGTAGCATATGAAATAAAATGCTGAATAAAGGATGCATATGTGTGTGTTTTGGAAAGAAAATACATGAGTAGATATGAGATAGGAGACAAATGGATAGCTAGGTTATTTTGTTATATGTATATAGGATGATATAGGAGTAGGTGGACACTTGAGCTAATCAAAGATGTAATTCACTAAGTCCACTTGACCATATTGGTCTTACATTCACCCTAGCCCCATTACAACCCTCAAAAGACCTCATGATATTTGCTTTTCATGCATCAAATATTAGTTGATTGTTAGATGACTTGCAAATCTTTGAAAAGCATGATTAAAAGAGAATTGAGTGATTAACCCCTAAACACTGAGCGAATAGAGTGTAAACACATCCGGTGAGGGGTTCGATCGCTCAATTCTATGTTCTTGTTCCTTATATTGTATCTTCTTGCAAGTTGTTTGGTTATTAGTTTGAAAATCTCAATTCAAGTCTTTGGACTTTGGCTATATTGTTATATTTTCTTACCTAGCCCTAAGGTCTTATCTTGGATTAATTGGAGTTCTCTTGTTTCCTTTCACCAAATCAATAGGACATTGTAGATAGATATATATAGATCGTATATAGCATACTTGCATGCATATAGATAGTTGCATTCAATAAGTTGCTTACCCTTTTACCCTTCTCCTTTGATTGTGATTAGCATGAGGACATGCTATTGTTTAAGTGTGGGATAATTGATGAACCCATAGTTGATGATATATTTTGGCTATAATTGGATGGATTTCATCACATAAACTCACACTTATTCACCAAAATAGTATACTTTTGTGTTATCTCCCTAAATTGAACTTAAATGTGAAAACATGCTCTTTTGTGCTTATTTTGACTAATTTTATTCCATTTACCTTTCATTCGATACCTTGATGTTATTTGTGAGTGGTTTCAGAAGAATAAAGTAGGAATGGCTTGGTGGGAATGGAAGAGAAGCATGCAATTGGGAGAAAGCATGAAGAAAACAAAGAAGAAGAGCTCAGCCTAGTGTGCATGTGCACAGACATGCATGCGTACGCACAGCCATCGAACTAGGGCCACGCGTGCGTGTGAGCCGCGTCGCGCGTCCAGTCAAGCATCGCCTAGTGTGCGTGCGCATGACTCCTTGTGCGTACGCACAAGTGGAAATTCGGCGAAGTGTGCGAACGCATGCATCTGTGCGTTCGCACAGGTACAAGCGCATGCCTCCATTAAAAAGTCATGTGCTGCGCGTTTTTGGGGGTCTCTAGGCCCATTTCTGAAGGCTTGGAGGTTGGTTTGAGAGGCTATATGAAAGAGAATGCAACACATAACAAGGGAGCCATCTTAGAATAGAGAAAACACATAGTAGGAGTAGGAGTAGTGTAGATTAGGTAATTCTCTCTTAGGGGTTTTAATTAGGGTTTGTAGAATTTTATACTTCAAGCTTTGATTTGGGATTATAGCAATTTTATTATAAGTATTTCTTTAATTCTCTCTTCTATTATACCACTTGTTATACACTTGCTTTTATTTTCATCTCCTTTATCCATATTTACATAGTCTTGCAATTTTAGATTTCTAGTTGTTTAATTTGATGTTTGATGGCTTTTATATGTTTGTTTGAGTTACCTTTATTGACTTTGAGCATTTATGGTTCATAACTTTCCTTAATTTACCAATTTTGCCATGTTTTGTGAATATGCATACTAGGTGTTTGATGAAATGTCAACTCTAGCTATGGAGTAAATTTCCACCCCATGGCTTGGGGAAAATGAGTCTATGGATTACTAGAGCCATAATGTCCAACATTTAGTGATAATTCTTGGGAAGTTAGTTGATTCTTGTTTCTATTAAAGCTAGCCTTTTATCAACTAGCTTGGTAAGTTGGTTAGAACTTATGAATTAAGGTCAATTATGCTTGCTTGACTTACTCCTCGATTTTGGGGTTAACTAGGTGAGATTAACTCATGATAATTATCATAGTTGTGGTTATGGCAAGGAAGGGATTCCATAACTCATCCCAAGTTAAGGTTTCATTTATGTTTTGAACTACTTTTCCATCACTTTATAGCTTTACTTGTCCATATTACATATATAGTTCTTTTATTCCTTTATTGCTTTATTAATTACAATTTTGTCTCGTTCTTTTATCTCTTTATTTGTTTGCTTCTTTATTATTGAAAACCCCCTTGCTACTCACAACCAAAATTGTGTGCACTCTTTGGCATTAGTTCCTAGGGAGAACGATGTGTTGATTGTGACATCTTTAGGATTATAATTTGATTGATGATCAATGGTTGGGTTTGGACTATACTTGCAACGTCAATCCTATTTTTAGTACGAAAATCCAAACCCATGCTTTTGATCATTGTCAGAAATCCTTTGAAAACTACCTTGATTTAAGGTTTCTGCTTTAGTTCTTTAAGCTTTATATCTGAGTGTCGGAGTTCTAGGATTGCTTCTGAATTTTTCGGGACCTTATATCTTATGTATACGGCACCTTTACTATGCCGAGAACCCTTGGTTCTCATTCCATACGGATATTTGTGTTTTTCAGATGCAGGTCGAGAGGCGCCTCGCTAGGCGTCTAGAGTTCTGCAGCGAAGTGGATCTTTTGGGACATTATTTTGTGTACTATTATATATGACCATGTGGATAGAACTCTCCCAATGACTTGTTTTACTTTTGTACTTTTTAGAGGTGTATGGAGAACTAGGGTTTGATATATGTATTTTGGGTTAGGAATTGTATATATGTATGTAAATATTCTCTGGCTAGCCTTAGCTTCGCAAGCTGACTTAGGAGATTGTTATTTTGTACTCTTGACCCTATATATATATATATGTTTATGAACCTTAGCTTTCTTCGTACGCAAGTAATTCTTATTCCTGAGTGTTGCGCTTTTAATTTTACGATTTTGCTTTACCTATTCTTCAAGACTCCTAGTATACTACATTCCATCAATTATTATGCGTATATATATATTTTTATTTTAGAGGTCGTAATACCACACCACCTCGATTTTACGACTTAAGCGTAAAGCCCTGTGTGGTAGGGTGTTACATTATGAATTGTGTTGAATTATGTTGAATTGATTATTTCATGATGATTATGTTATGCTTTTTTTTGTTAAGTTTCTTTTACACAAAAATTAAAAGAATATCTATAAATATCTATGTGTATCTACCTTTTCTAAGGGGATATCTAAAGAGAACTCGAGATGAAGATGAGGAGACAAGAGAAATTTTTTTAAATAAGAATGAGAGACATGATAGGAGTACCTGTGGTACTCTTACAAGTACCCATTACCCTGCCTATAACTGGCAATGGAGATTCAACCTGAACCGATTTACGAGCAGATGCGTGGACCTTAAGGTAATAAATCTTAGTCAGATTTGAGACTCTCACATTGAACTTAGGTTAATCTTGCTTGCTTGGATCTTACTGAGCCTAAGTATATCTTAGATTTATTCTTATTTTTATTTTTATTAACTTGTGGTCAACATTTTTTTTTTTTTAAACTTTACTTTTCTTTTCAAACTCATCATCACACTATATTTTTTTCCTCTATCCGCTCTTACTTCTAACCCTCAACCCCACCCTATCCCCATGTCCCATCATTACGAATTACAGCCACCATACCAGCATCCCTCACCCCACCACAATCTCCTCCAATTTCAACCCCAACTCCAATCACCCTTCACTCCACCAAACTATCATCACTTCTACATCAGATCTTTTCCATAATTCTTTTGCCTCTGCCTCTTTAATCCAATTAGCACCATGATATTTTTAAATTTTTTTCAAAACATGAAGGAAAAATAAGTGTATATATATTACATATATCTCCGAAAAGAAAATAGAGGGCAAGGAGCATAAACGGTTTCAAAATGTCAAAATCTTTTGACCTTTTCTTCTTGTTTTTGTGCGTGTCAAAACTCAAAACTTGGACCCATTCAATTTTCTCCTGTAGTCATGTGACCTAGTTTGACATGTTATTGACTAATCAATGAACTCCATAAAGTTTTAACTATCGGAATAATAATAGATTTATTATTGTAAAAGTATTGGTACTTTTTACAATTAATTGTTCAGATTAAATCACAAGTTTTATAAACCGTTAAAAATATTGAAAATTTTTATAATATAAGTTAATAAGATACATGACAAAATTTCAATTTTCAACCATAAATGATATAAATATATTAACATATGATGAAATAGAATAAGAAAGACGGTTTTCCACCCTTCTTAATTGTTGATTCATTTCGTACAATAATTTATTAATTTACGCTACGACTAGCATTATTGGTCAATAGATCAGAAAACCACAATGATCTCATACTGTAGAATGTAGATCACAAATTCAGAAGTAATCTTTGTCCAAATTTTATTTTTTTAAAGCTCATCCATGTGTCAGCTTAGACAAATCGTTTGGAAGCAGTTCAATCATCTAAAAAATAATACTCTGCACATTATTTAAAATAATTATACCAAACATCAACCCACATGGTCAAATTCATGTATACCCTCTAAATTGAATCAGCAAGATCATAATGTGTGTCCAATTTTGTAGCTTGGAAAGGTCAAACAATGAGA
The DNA here is from genome assembly GCF_000816755.2 of Arachis ipaensis. Classification (NCBI taxonomy): domain Eukaryota; kingdom Viridiplantae; phylum Streptophyta; class Magnoliopsida; order Fabales; family Fabaceae; genus Arachis; species Arachis ipaensis. Next base: position 85,446,790 of record NC_029786.2, read on the forward strand.
AATAAATCTTATATATAAAATAAACCGATTCAACTGTTTTTTTTCTTATTACATATAGTATGAAATGGTAATGTTAAAAAGAAAATAACTAAAATTATATTATTTATTAATTTAATATCTATAATTTTATATATAATATTTATAATTATATATTTATTATATTTAAATTTTAATTATACTAAATATACATTAAATTAGTTATTAATATAAAATATATATTAAAATCATATTAAATTATATATATATATTTAT
>NC_029786.2:85447951-85453045 GCF_000816755.2 Arachis ipaensis
TACTAGAAATACTAGAATGACTAATTTTTTTTAAAATAGACAAATATGAGGTATTATTCATTATTGTGAATAAGTTGAATGTTTTTTTTTATGTGGAGATAGAAATCTGAAGGTCAGAATTTATAATAAAATTTTATGAGTATCATTAAACAACATTTTGAGAGTTGGATAGGAGCACTTAATAAAAAAAAAGAGCGCAGAAAGTGGTTGATTGAGATCTTTGCTGTGTTTTGGAATATTTGATTAGAATGAAATAATAGAATATTTAGGAACAAAGAGACATGTGTGGAGATTATTATTTGTAGATCGTTTTTAACCTATAAGGAGTGGTATAGTATTGATCCATTAGATTGTTGATGGTAATGTCAAAGATGACAATAAGTTAATTGCTATTTAATTTTTATTTTTTTGTTGTTATTTTTTTTTCTTTTTGCTCCACATTATTGTATTGAACTTCTGTTAACAAAAATAAATACACAAATCTAACCATTAGATTTGTAATTTAAAAAAAATTAAAAAATCATAAATACAAATCACTTTTAGATTTGTAAGTTAAATAATTTTAAAAAATAAAAACCATAAATACGTATAAATCACCTTTAGATTTGTAATTTAAAAAAAATTATAACAATAATTTAAGAGNNTTTGATATGAATTTTATAATATATTTAATATAACGTAAGATGAAAGCTGTCTTAGATTAATATTAGAATATTTAGGTACACATGTAATTAATCATAATAAAAATGGATAGACATGCATTTATTTTCCATCTAACCTATAAATTTTGTGGGGGATGAATAAATTAGTCTAATAAATTGCCATGTTTGTTTGTTGGGTATAAGAAGACAAAAATTGTTACACAAGTAGCTAGAAGAGAGTTAAGTCAACCATCTACTACTATGGTTTTCCAAGAGCTAGCTTCCATTAACAAAGTGAACAAAGCTCCACTTTATTGCTTTAAGATTCTTCTCATCAAAACCCAAATCATCAAAAGTTGAAAAAGTTCTTCTACTAAGTGGAAAAATCACTAGGATCTGGCTGTGACAAGTGGGTTTACTTTTGCTGTTTGGATAGTGCTTTTACATTTTGTGGTGCAAGCTTTGCCTTCTGCTTGTGTTTATCTGAGTTTATATAATCCAAAAGCTTTTTGATTCAAGAGGTGAATTCTTTCTCTGATGGGTGCTTGTTGGAGCAATAGGATTAAGGCTGTGAGTCCTTCCAGCACAGGTAACATTAACACTAAGCTTCTTGAACTTGCATAGTTGCATGTTTTGTTTTCTTTTTTTTTTTTTTTTCCTTTCTATTCCCTCAATTTCAATATCTGAATGAGCTAGCATAGTTTATGTCTGAAGATTTTATTGTCAAATACTTAAAGTTGTTAACTTTATGGATAGAGTTTTGGGAGTGTCATATGCATGTATACTAGTCTTTGTGAACCTAGTTGAGATCCATGCAAAAAGTTAAGGATGCTGTGTCTTTTTTCTGTTGTTGTGATCTGTGCTTATTGTTAATTTTTTCTTTTTTAATTTTTGGGAAATGAGAATCTTCATTCATAGGTAGGATTTCGGTAAGGTGATTTCTTAGGGGAGAAACTGTAATGAGTTTGAGGGAAAGTCTTGTTATTAATTGGGGTTTTGTTGGAATTCATGTAAATTTTGGTAAAATGAGAATTTGTTAATTTTGATTATTTGAAGGCCAATGATAGTGCCTGAATCTTTATGAACATTGTCTTTCTTGGTGTTTAAGCAGGATTCACGTCGCGAAGTGTAAGCAGAGATGGTTATGAAATCAGCTCAAATAGTAGGAGCTCATCAGCCTCTATTCCCATGACACCCCGGACCGAGGGCGAGATCTTACAATCTTCCAATTTGAAAAGCTTCAGCTATGCAGAGCTAAAAACAGCCACTAGAAACTTCCGGTCCGACAGCGTCTTAGGCGAAGGTGGATTCGGTTCGGTTTTTAAAGGGTGGATTGATGAGAATTTGCTTGCTACCACAAGGCCAGGAACTGGTGTGGTTATTGCTGTGAAGAGACTCAACCAAGATGGTTTCCAGGGTCACAAGGAATGGTTGGTAAGTATTAATTCTTCTCTGTTTACTCATTCAGTTTCCCTTTTAAGTACTTGCAAGTTGCAAAATATGCTTGGTGTGGTCCAAAATAAATGTTCATTTTCAAATTTTATGTGGATCAAAACCATTGTCCACTTAGCAAAATTTATGCACTATTAATTAATTTTTGTCAGTATTAAATGAAGGAGAGAGAATAAGAAAAAAGAGCGCAATAAAGTGATATTGTACATTCACTTAAATATATCTAATATTAAGATGCTTTTGATCATTTCCTTAATTGATATGCCTAATTAAAACTGGACAACTCCAATTTGTGTTGGTTAGTCCACTTTTCTTATCTGATCCTTTTTGCAGAATTTCAGTGAAACTATTGATGTTATTGGCATTAATGACCTAGTGTAAAACTTAAATAGAGCACATTTTAGATATAGATTATGATTCATTGATACTAAACCAAAACTTATAATTGGTCTGAAAAATGATTTTGCTTGGTGACTAAATTTGTTGGTCTATATTATGATTTTGCAGGCTGAAATCAACTATCTTGGACAACTGCAGCATCCTAATCTTGTCAAATTGATTGGCTACTGCTTAGAGGACGAGAACCGGCTTCTAGTCTACGAATTTATGCCTAAGGGCAGTGTGGAGAATCATCTCTTTAGAAGTCAGTACTATCTAATTTAGTTGCATAACTTTCTTTTTTTCCCTTCTCTACTTCTTAAATTAGTCTATAATGCATACTTAACTGCTTAATTCTGGTACTAATGGCGACTAAAATCGTGGTTAATGCAGGAAGTGTTCATTTTCAGCCACTTACATGGACTCTGCGATTAAAAATAGCCCTCGGTGCTGCGAAGGGTCTTGCGTTTCTCCACAGCACAGAAACTAAAGTCATATACCGAGACTTCAAGACTTCGAATATCTTGCTTGATACTGTATGTATATCTTGCAAGCTTGGCTATGTCTTGTTTGTTATGGTTGAATGGATTAAGAATTCAGTCACTAAGCTGCTTCAGTGGCTTATAATTTTGCAGAACTACAATGCCAAACTTTCCGATTTCGGGCTGGCCAGAGATGGACCGACTGGTGATAAGAGCCATGTCTCGACTCGGGTCATGGGAACACATGGATATGCAGCCCCAGAGTATCTAGCAACAGGTATAGTATCTGGTGGTTTTATTGGATTCTTGACTGAATTTTTTGGGTTATGTCCCTCTTTAACTTTAAAAATGTGCAAACCGATCCTTGAACATTTCAAAATGTGGTAGATTAACCATATTGATGATTTTTCCATCAAATGTTAAAGAAATGATACATGCTTAGGGTATCTAACTTGCTATCAAGAATGTTCACGGAGGCGATTTCCACATAACTCAAAGTTCAAAGGGTGTAGTGCAGTGCACTTATTTTGAAAGTTGTGGGGTTGATTTGCGCATTTTTTGGATTTCGGAGCTGAAGTGCACACATATGACGTAAATTTCAAGGAAATGAATTGTAATTAACTCTTATTTTTATGGGTTTTTAATTTTTATGAGGATATCCTTCCAAACTCTGCATAAAATGTTATGTTTCGGTTTTCAAATGAAGATTTGTGAACATAACACTTGTGTGGCATTGTCTTCTTGATATTCATTCAAATAATGAGGTGATTCACATTATATCTTAGCACTAAACACATGCTTTTTACTAGGTCATCTCACTTCCAAGAGTGATGTATATAGTTTCGGAGTAGTTCTTCTGGAAATGTTATCCGGAAGGCGCGCCATAGACAAGAACCGGCCATCCGGAGAACACAACCTAGTCGAATGGGCTAAACCTTATCTTTCCAACAAGCGTAGAGTTTTTCGTGTGATGGACACCCGTCTTGAAGGTCAATACTCGGTTAGTAGAGCTCAAAAGGCTGCCACGCTTGCTTTTCAGTGTCTTGCCATTGATCCTAAGTACAGGCCAAATATGGATGATGTAGTTAGAGAGTTGGAGCAGCTCCAGGATCCAAAGGACGTGTCGAAAAATGGCAATAGGAAGGAGCATCAAGTCCGTGGGTCCGGCCTCGGCCTCGGCCTCCCTGCATCTAGCAAAGGTGGTGCAGACTCTCCAAGGAAGACTTCTTATCCCAGGCCTTCTGCTTCCCCTCTTTATGCCTAACTTAAGTGAATTTTGGGATGAGGTAATTAGTATGTGAAATCAAGATGTTGTTAGGTGTGGCAAACACCTCACTTTTATGCAAGCAATGTATAGTTTGAAAAAAATACAGGGACCAACTTTTAGTTAACCAATACTAGCCAACTTTAGAGTTTAGGGTTTATAATTTAGATTGAAGGATTAAGGGTCTAGGATTCAAAACAAGCAAAATAATTTTAAAAAAGTTGGCTAATATTGACTCAAAGAAGTTGATTACCTAGCATTACTCGTATAGTTCCTAGCTTTCTTTGTTTTACTGTTTTGGACAACATAAGAAATTGTTCTGTAATTGGTAGATTTGATTTAATTTGGGCAGGTCCAACCCCCCTCCTCTTCTCTTTTTCTCTCTCTCTCTGTCTTTTATTTTTCCCCTTGTCTTGTTGATAATATTATTTTGTCCTTTTTGTTACATTGGAAGATGCAAATAACAATTTCATGTGAGATAACTAGTACTTTTGAATTTAATTTGCAAAATAGTTTATGGCCTCTTATATTGTTTCTATCAATTAACTCTACCTTCAAACAAATGGATGAACTAGACTGAAGACTCCACCATGTTCCATTAACAATTTAAAGTTTTAAACATTACAAAATGGGTCTAGAAGTAGTAGTGAGAACCGTTAGGAAGCTTTTAAAATTAGATGATGGTAGTTTCAGTAGCCTAGAGTCATGAGAACATAGATGAATTGGTGGTGGTAAATTCTCATGCCTTGCACTATCACTATAACTAATTTTAGTTTCCATGCTCCTTTTCCAATTTTAAGTTTTAAAAAAAATGATCAACATGGAATTTAGGATTAACTAAAATATTATTTGTATATTATATATTAAAAAAGGTTCA
>NC_029786.2:85453064-85454757 GCF_000816755.2 Arachis ipaensis
CTACCTTTAAATTGATATATTGAGTTTGAAAACCAAATTTTTTTAGTAGATTAATTTCCACTAGCACACGAAGGGACACACAAAGATCTTGTGCTTTGGAAGAACTCGTAGATTGCCCAACATATTTCCAAAGTTTTCGATAACCACCAATAGGAGATGTTTTCGGATCTTGGATCTTGGACAATGAACAATGAACACCCCTTTCTCTTTTATTATCAATCCACACAACTTGTGTTGTAGCCACCGGAAATAGCAACTTAATTGGTATACGATTGCTCAACATTTATAGCACGCTATAGAGTAGACACTACTAGATATACTTTATTTTTTCTATATCTAATTATTTATATTTAGTCTCTTTTTTCAACATTATTATTATTATCCTTAAAGAAAGTTATGTGAAGTAAGAAAAAAAACTTAATTTAATTTTAGAAAACTATCTTTAAGACTAAAAGATTCAATTTGTTTTATAGTTTTTCTTTATTAGCGCGAAAATATAAATTAAATATGTTTCATAAGAAAAGGAAATTGCAAATGCAAAAAATTTCATTAAATAAAGTATTTCAAAAAAGCAAAAGAAGAGTTGAAAAAACTATTTAAGTAATTTTTGTATTTGACAAACAATTTATGTATTTGATTTAAAATTATGTAAAAATGTTTTGATAATTATTTAGAAAGTAAATAAAAAAGATAAAAATTTGATTTCTAGAAAAAAAATTCATTTTTCTTGGCCATCAACAAAAATAAATCGGAAAAAAATTACTTAGCATAAAATTACCAAATTTTAAAAATAAAAATATCTTATTTTTTAATTATGCGTAAAAAAAACACATCAAACTTAAATCTCTAAAATATTTTATTTTAATAGTTTACTCTTTTTTATTTCTATTAAATGAATTTGATTTTTTTGAGGTCCACCTAAATATGTTTCGAATAATTATGGTGTAATTACTTCGTACATAATTCATACCCCTCCAAAAGACATTATTTCAATAATAGAGTAAGGTGTCTGTCACTAACAAACAATAAATAACATAGTATTCTTAGAATAATATAGGTGCAAATAAACTACATTCCCTAAATTCTGTTCCTCTTAAAAATTAACAAGTGCAACCAACCATTGTCCTAATATACTCCTATTAGTAATCTCCTCTATCTATCTATCTATCTATCTATCTATCTATCTATCTATATATATAATTATTGGTAAATATATACACCCAAATTTCTAACCAGATGCTCGAGGAATAATCTCAAACTCTCGAAAACAATTTATGGGAAATATTTTAAAAATTTATATTCTAATATGTTTATGTTACCATGGCTACGATATTTTAAAAAGTGTTGTTAAAATATAACACTTTTTTATTATTTAACACGTTTTTCAAAAATTATTATTAAAAAAAATATTACCAAAATGTAAAAAAAGTGTGACTTTAATTTAATAACACTTGCATAATCACTGCAGATATTATACATTGATCGGATTCGATCTGCATATCCGTAGTATTTATCAAAATCCGATTCGAAAATTGTGGATATTGATCCAATCCAATTTGTACACTAATATGATTAGATTGCGAATTTCTGGTAGGTATTCGCATATCCGCGTGAATCCGAAAAAAATAAATAAATAAATAAGTAAATATTTTTTTTATATTTTATTTCAACTAATAATTATCATATATATTGT
>NC_029786.2:85454833-85458835 GCF_000816755.2 Arachis ipaensis
TAATGTCCTCTTTTTAACAATATAAAAGTATTTAAAATATTTTTTTATTTTAATAAATAATAATATATATTATTTTTAAACTCATTTTAAGAATACATGTTAAGAATAAGACTAGAGACGCTAACACGTGATGGTATTTAGGTATGTCCAAGTATGTCTGGAGAAGAATTTTTTATTTTTTATTAAGACACAGTTGAACACAGCAAACACGCGTATTGGATGAGTGTCAATGAGTATCGTGTCTAAAATATGTTTGATACGCAAATACAACAAATCAACAAAGTGTCTGTGCTTAATAGGATGTAACTAATTTTTGGAGTAGATGAAGTTGAATACTAAAGCACCGTATGATTTGCTTGGACTTGTTCGTTGCATTGCCAAATCCATAACAACTTCTACTAGTAATGTGTGGATAAATAGTCAAATTAGTTCTCAAAAGATTACTTATTATTTAAATTAGTTTTTAAAAGTTTTTTTTAATTAAATTCGTCTTTTAAATATTTTAAATTAATCATTTTAGTCTTTCTGTCACTTTTATTATTAACGACGTTAAAATTTGTTGATTTGACACATTAAGTGACACCATAACACACACTTAGTAGTCCTAATTGGCCGTTAACATGATAAATTTGTGAAATTAGATCAAATCAACTCCAAATTGAGGAATTTCAATGCTTTAAGTTCTTTCCTTAATTAGGTTTTAATTTGATCTAATTTCATAAACTTATCATGCTAATAGTCAATTAAAACTCCTATGTGTGTGTTCTAGTATCACTTAACGTGCCACATTAACAAATTTTGATGCCGTCAACAAAGAAAATGATAGAAGGACTAACGCGATTAATTTAAAATCTTTGAAGGACGAATTCGATTAAAAAATTTGTTTAAGGACCAATAGGGGTTCTGCCAACTCTTGCCAACTTCTATTGGGTTGGACTCCAGAGCAAAACAATACATGTCCAATTATCCATGGTAAATCTAATTCACCTCCAATTACCACTAGTAAATATAATTAACCCTATATTTTACCGTTCAAGTCCAGCCTCATCCACCAATCCCGACAGCTGTCCCTTCCTGATCTCCCTCCTCCATCCTTGGACATGTTTCCATTGCCGGCGTCAACAGTGGTTACTGCCGCCCGCGCTTTCATCGGCGAGCAACCACTAGTCTTTGGAAGTGTATCTGAGTGTCGCCATTGCTGTACAAGACACCTCCGGTACAAGACACATGCATAAGAAGACACCTCTTGTACAAAACACATAAAAGACATCTCTGTTTAAAAAACACATCAACAAAAGACACCTCTATTAGAAGACACATGTATAAAAAAACACTTCCTAAAGACACATGCATAAAAAGACACCTCAATTAGAAGAACATTCATAACCCACATCAATGAACTGGCGACACAACGGTTATTGCGGCTGGAACTGCAGCGTACCGCAGCGGCGGCGAATCGACACCTGGTGAGGAAGATGACTGCAACCCGCACGATAAAAGCTTCTGCTGGAGCAAAGCGGCCACGCACCAAGGAGCCGGTGACATGGTGGTTGTGCAGCAATGACAGGAGCGTGTTGCATCAATAGCGAAATGGTGCTGTTGGTGAAAAAAAAAGATGCTGTAATGATAGGAGGAATACGGACATTGATCACAGTAACTTTGTGGACGGTTACTCAATACAATTTTTATTATTCAAATTTTTCATTAATATCATTTTTTGAAGTTTAAATTTATTAAAATAATTTAAAATTATTAATTATTAATTGAATTGTCAAATGTTGAAATTGACTCTTAATACCCAATACTTTTTCTTATACATATTATGATCTTTTTAGAAAAAAGTCCATCTTTTTTCAATTAAAAATAATTAAAGGTCATGTATGTGATGTAAAGTTATTTCTTATCCGATTGTCTCCGCATATTTAGAAATTAAACTTGATGAGAGGGAAAATGGTAGTGGAGGAACTGGTGGTAAATAAAATAAAATGCTTCGTCAACATTAAAAATTAGCATCAATATGAAAAAATAATATGTATTTTGTACATGTATATAATGTGTACTCTTTTTTATCACTGTAAGTCTACTTGATTATAAATATCAATTTGTTTGATTATGATGGTATATGATCATAGTTTGAATATAATTGTAAATTTTTTTAAGAAAAAAAAATATTTTTTGTCTCTAATATTTGTGATTTTTTTAAAAATATTTCTAATGTTTAATTTTATTCAATTTTGTCTTTAACGTTTTTTATTTATTTTAAAATTATCTCGAGATATTTTTAATTTTATCTCTAATATTTTTAATTCATTTAAATTTACTCTTTTTTTTTATAATGAAATTGCAAATATACAGCACACCTAAGTTTGAAGAAGAGAGAAGAAAGAGGGGGGAAGCAGGTGAAGCTTGAATTGAGAGAAAAGGTAAAATGGGTTAGTGAGAATAGTGGAAATAGTAAGAACTAAGAACTAAGAAGCACACTAACACAGCACAGAGTACGTTAGAAAAAGCAAACAAATAGATCCATCAGTGACAATGAAAGGGGCACATGCATGCCCACCGACAAATGGAAGACCTTTCCACTTGTTACCATTGCCTTCTGTCTTTGCAATTGTCTGCATCTATTTATTTCTCATTGGGGTTTTTGACAACTTCAATTCTTATATCCTTGCATTGCTTCCACTGCAATTTCATTTTCCATATTTTAATGTCTCAAAATGATAGTAGAAGACTAAAAGTTGACATCACAATAGACATGCTAATTAAAAGAAAAAAAATTCTAGCCTTATTTTATTTCAGTGTTGTGACACTTGACGGCTCATTTTTTTTTATATCAATATTGTGTGTGTTATGTTAGAATATAATCATATGGATATGGCTTATGTTATATATTGATGTGATAGCTATTTTTTTAAATTTAAAGAATAAAAATTAGATCGTTCAATTTTTTTATTGTTAAAAATTGATACAAAACAAATAGTCCGATCTATTTGGAGAGAAGAAATTTTAAAATTTTAAAATACAATAATTGGTAGGTCCGATTTCAGTATTTTAAACTTTTTTTTATTTAGACACGCACTAAATCGGACTGTCTGATTTGTATAATTGAAAAAAATTTTAAATACTTAAATACAAATCAGACTATCCGATTTGTAGCCTTATATATACACCCATCTTAATCCAGTTGATAGAATTTTCTTCTTCCTCTCGTTGTTTCAAAACAATTATAGTGAATTTGAATATTTTCAATGTGAGTTAAAAAAATAAAATGGATGATAGGATTTTATTAAAAGTATATTATTATAGTCAAATTTTGTTACAAACATTTAAAAGAGTGAAATTTGTATGTGAAATTTTATTAGATATTGTTATTCCATTCACACTCTCATTTAAAGAACTAGAATGTGTGATTTGTTTAAAAATAGATCTTCAAATATCAAGAAGAGTGTCATGTATTTTGTACAGGTATCTTATATCAGTATTTAGTGGATTCGTTCAATTTCAAACCAAATATGTGACTGATGAAGTGAGCATGCAAGAAATATTTTCAATGTATATTGAAACTCACTCTCAGATGTCGTTCATTGAGTTATATGTTGAGTTTGAACAATTTGAAACCGACCGATATATCGAATGGGAAGATTACAATAGTGATAGTGAGGAGGAGTTTAAAAACAACTACGAGGTCGCTGATCCAAATAGAGATGAAGATCAAGCTGATGGTACTATGGAAGCAGATGTCGCAGAGGTGGCAAATGCATTAGCAAACCAGCATCCGTTTGAAGAGCCATCTTTTATACGCGTATTGGATTTGGAGGTCATGCATACACCGAAATTTTCTGAATATATGAATGCAAGTATGTAATACGATATTTGTATGAGAGATTAAAATTTTGTTATTTTTTATATTATAGATCAATTAATTACTTGTGTGGAAATATAATTAGTTAGCATTTGTTTATGTATTTATTTGGTTAAATTTAAGATAATTATCTTACTAGA
>NC_029786.2:85458988-85460855 GCF_000816755.2 Arachis ipaensis
TTCATAAATTTGTTTATGATTTATAATTTATAGATAAATTTAAATTTAAATTTTACTTATTTAATACTTATTTATTAAATATTTATTTCATGATATCGTTGTAGCATAACTTTCTATTGTGGCGGACGATGAATTTATCGTAGGAATGGAATTCAGTTCCAAAAAAAGCTGTTATTATGGCGATGAAAGATTATACCATCCGTATAGGTGTAAACTACTTGTATATGAGTCGGAACCGATGATATTTTATGTCAAATATATAGAGTACAACACAGGTTGTGATTGGTGATGATGGTGGTGACTGCTCTTGATTCTCATGATCACTCACAGGATTGCCCTCTCGGTTCTCTTGTACCACAATATCCGACAAATTCAAACGGTTGTCATATTTTGTGCGGTACCCATACACGTAAATCTCTAAGAAATGTTGTAGTTGCACGGGAAGCTAAGCAAGAACGTGACTATACCTGTTCGTCCATTGCATCACCCAAAATGAATGGGTGGTGGTGGTGGACCACTCAAGATTCTTATTACCAGTCAGGACTTCTTCCTATGCTTTGTCTAGATTCCATTCCTGATGAGGAACTCACTGGATGAAACTAACTGGTCTCCTAAACTTATCGGTTGCATGTCATTCAATGCATTTGAATGATATCAATGGCATCATAGCGCTCCACATAACTAAATGCTGACATATGTTTGCAGGAATCACATTTGGCTCAATGCAATCAACGGCATAAGCCTCCCACACAAATTGAACACATTAAAAGAACAAATGATTACACACCATTTAATAATAAAGTTCAACCAAAAATAGACACTTATATCATAATACATACTTGGCATTTCTGCAGCTCATCTAACGACTTACTAAAGTAAGCAAGAGAATGAAATCTATAGCATCGGTCAGCATGCTCCCAATTCACCCTAAATCTTAAAATACGATGTGTAACACTTAGCTAAAGTTATTAGTAAATAATTTCACCTATTTGCAAGCGAAAAAAGTCAGGGATTGCTGAAAATCGGCAAAAAAAAATGGTAGACGGATCCAAACTCAAGTTAGCAAAAGTGTTAGTGGACCATCGATCTTCTTGCAGTCGAAACGAGATACCCTACATAGCGCTCTGTACAAGTGTGTTAGGCATGTCGATCCCCAACTAAATTCTCTGATACTGGTGAAGTCGTGAAGAAAAGGCAAAAATTTTCAGTGCACAGCTGTCCTAGATTTGTCTCTAAACAACATTGTTTCAAATAATAACATGATGTGACACTTCACGTACCTCTGAATCTCATTTTCGTCAATCAAATCTAAACGATCTTTCAGATTCCGAAGCCACGTCAAGTTTATGAAGTTTTTTCTACAATTTGTCTTCCTAAGTGCAACCCAAACTGGTGCAAACACTCAGTATCTAAGGCATCATGACTACTCATAGTCACTTTGATCCTATCACTGGAAGACCATTATTTGTCGCAAGACCAAGGATAACAGCCATATATTCCAATATCATAGCACACTCACCAACCGGAAGGTGAAACGTATGTGTGTTAGGGTGCGTGCCACCTCTCTATTAGAGTGTTTACCATTGCCAACTGATACTGAATTATTCCAATAAAAAAACGTGATAAAAATCACTCTACCATAAATACTCCATCACAATAGGATTGTACAGATCCAACAGCAATAGGTGGTTACACATCAACATCCATAAACTCTACAAACTGTCGTCAAATATTAAATCAAATAAAATTATCCATAAACACTGAATGATTATTTTATGACAATTTATAACAATAAAAACAAAATTATTTATTATCATTAACATAATTTAGTTATGTTTAACAAACTACTATTACTTAAATAAACAAT
>NC_029786.2:85460873-85461855 GCF_000816755.2 Arachis ipaensis
CGATATTTACTAACCAAATTCAATAATATATTTTCAACTACCATAACAATTATCATTTAATCAATATTAACAATATTAATCTCTATCATTATTATTAATATTTTTGTTAAATCAAAAAAATAATTTACATAATTAAAATGGCTAAGATAATTAATAATGTGAAATTTTTTACGATAAACATCTTTAGTTTTCTATTTTTTTATTATTATTGTGTTATTTTTTAAAAAGTTGAAAGAGGTTGATCAAAAAGAAAAGAAAAGAAAATGGAGGTTGGAGTTTCTGAAGCAGAGAGAACTTTGTGTGAGAGAGAGAGAGAGCTCGCACGAAAGAAACCAAAAAAGAGTCTTGTGTGAGAGAGAACGCGCGCTCATTTGCACGGGTTAAGCGAGGATGAGGGGTTGCACACACGACACGTGGATGCTGCACACAAATCGGAGGGTCTAATTTGTACACTTAAATTGGACCGTCCGATTACTCTACCCTCAATTCGGAATATTCGATTAGTGACATCATAACATCGTAAAGTACCCTGTTCTCCAATAGCACAGGAATACACCATTTTAAACTACATTTCAAAATTAAAAAATGACACCTGACTTGTAGTTTTGATGAAAAAAAGTATTTATTTAAGATGGATTTAGTAAAGTTTGTATTTTTTTAAAGTGGTTTATTAAAATTGGTTTTACAAAGACATTTAATTCACAATTATAGCGCTATGTTTATAAATTAAAATAAAATAACATTTTAAGGAGCACATGTTACAATAATTGTGTTTAATAATATTGTTTTTAAAATTTAAAATGACTTTAATAAATATAAATGCAATAAAGAGTAATAATAAAACTAGATATTCATTGCTAATGAATTATAACTCAAATGGTATAATCTTCTCATACTCATCTAAGAGGTCGCGAATTTGAATATCCCTGATTTTGGTAAGAAAAAAAAAACTAGATATTTATTAATATATAATGTTATATTG
>NC_029786.2:85462026-85480572 GCF_000816755.2 Arachis ipaensis
TTTAAAAGCTCTACCTTAGGTGTTTTTAAAAGCACACTTATCTTTTAAAAATTGTAAGTACAAGCACATGATTTTTTTTTATTTACTAAGCATAAAATGAAAAGCTTTTGCTTTTAAAAAGAACAAGCACGTTGTTAAAATTTTTTACCAAACTTAGCATTTGTCTCTTTGTTTTTGGGTCTAAGGCACATATATATCCTTCTTGTCGCAAATCATTATACCAAATTATTATTAGTGTCATAGTCTAGGCCCAAAAATTTGGGTCTCAGCTTTTCAAATAAAATATGGAATAGTGATATTTATAAAATCCAAAATAGCAATTATGTTTGACTACAACAAAAAAAACATGGGAAAAAAGTTTCATACTTTGAAAGTAACAATAACAGTATTGTTACTTAATTTCATAAAATAAAAAATTTGTTTTTTTTTTCTCTGATTTCACTGCTTGCGTGTTTGACAATTTTAGCTAAAATGAGAAGCGGTTTCAGCCGCGGAGGGCACTCTCGTGCTCATGAACCTCATCAATAGTGATGACAGAAACATGATCAGTCGTAAAAAAGGGTAAAGAAAGTCAAGAAAGCTCGAAAAAGGAAGAAATTTTTTGGTGATATGTCCCTAGCTCCTAGGGAGGAGAAATGGATGGTTGGAGACTTAAATGATTCAGGAGGAAATGAGAAAAGAGAACAACCGAAGAAATATTTTTTGTTAGCAGTTAAAGAAGGAAAAAATCTAGTAGCCATGGAAGAGGATGACAAGTTCTCTTTTTCAGATGAGGAACCTAAAGAATCAAAGAATGACACAAGTGAGCCAGAGATCAGAGTAGAAAAAAGGAGGAGAAATTGTAATCTTTATTCTCAATGAAGTAGTGATGAAAAATCTGAGAAATCCATGGTGGAATACATTAATAGTAAAATTTTTGGTATGAAGAATATCAGTTTTGGAATTGACTAGGAGGTTGGAAGCCATGTAGAGAAAGTAAAGAAGGTTGGAAGTGATTAACCTAGGAAATGATTATTTCATTGTGAAGTTTTTCTCACAATAAGACTTAGACTTTTCTTTAACAAGAGGTCCATAAAAGATAAAAGATCACTACCTTTCTTTAAGCTTTTGGAGACTAGATTTTAACCTATAAGTAGCCACTATTGATAAGATAGCAGCATGTGTCTAGCTCATACGGCAGAAAAATACAGAGACAAATTTGCTAGGTTGCATGGAGTTGAAACTCAAGGAACCTCTAATTTCACAATATCCCATTAATGGAACCGGGTACTATGTTGAACATGAAAGTTTACATGATATATGTTTTTTATGTGGATTAGTAGACCATGAAAAAGATTCTTGTCCAAAAAGACACAGTACAACTAACCACCTAACCTCTGCAACCAGTAAACCCAAAGCCAGAAGTTGAAATGACCATGGAAAGAAGGAATATGAATGAAGAAAAAAGGAATAATATTAAAAATATCAACAAGAATAAGGTCAAACAAGTAATCACAAAAGGAGAGGAGGCATATATCCCATGGATGATGGTTCAAAAACCGATACGTGAAAAATGCGGCTAGAACATATAGTGGGGCATAAGAGCTAGTGGAAAGAATGCGCAAACAGTGGCAGAAGGTACGAGGTTTGATGTTTTGAGAAATGAATATGCAAATTCTAATTATGAGCTGCAAAAGGAGACAAATAGTGAAAAAACAGAAATCTCTTACAGTCAGAAAACCTAACCACAACAACCAAGAACCCATCAGCCAGCTACAGCAACCTCAAAAGATCTCATAACCAACCCAAGACAAAAGGCCAAATCAGCTTCACAAAATAACAAATCTAAAAAACAAAAAATCCAAAAGAAGCAAAAAATAAAGTGATCCAAAATGCAAGGCCAGAACAAACCAACTAGAAATCATCCAAAGAAGAATCACCCACCCTTGTTACAAACCGTAGCCCAAACCTGAAAACACTTAGTGTAGTGCCCAAATCCTCTATTATTGTCGCTGACCAAAACTCGAACCAAAATGCCAATACACAAGTTGAGTATAACTAGAATCAAATTGCCATGCCAAATAATAAAAATTTCAATAATAACCCATAATTAATTCAAGATACCACAATGGAAGATTATTTTGTTCCTGAAATCCCATACGTGAAAATGAATGATGAGCAAGATAAGGACTTGAACAATTCAGGGACGAGGATCTTACCTCATCCCATGAAGAGGTATGTTTGAATTTATCTTCCTTTTTAAGATTATTATTATTATGAACTGGAATTGCAAATGTGCAACTAGTGATAGTTTTTGTCGCACACTCAAAAAAATTTATGAGAATGCATAATCCAAATATAATTGTTTTGTTAGAAACTATATATAGTGGAGAACAAGCCTTAAGAGTTATTAGAAGATTTAGTCTATCTTTCTTTCACATTAAAGAAGCTAGAGGTTTTAGTGGTGGCATATGGATACTTTGGAGAGACCTTAATGTAATAGTAATATAATAAAGTCTAAGGAATAATATGTTCATATAAAAGTGAAAAAATGACTCAAGAATAGTTGGCTCTTCACAGCTATTTATGCTAGTCTCAATGAAATTAAAAGAAAAAATCTCTAGGCTGATATGAAAAATATTTTCACTACTATAAGAGGAGAGTAGCTTGTTGTTGGAGATTTTAATGATATAGCTGAAACCCAATGAAAAGAAGAGAAAAGTAGAATTGACACTAATACCTACAGGATACTTAAAAGATGGATAAATGATTGTTCCCCTATAGATCTCGGGCATGTGAGAACTAAATATACTTGGCATGGACTACAGTGGGAAGGTTTAGAAAGAATGTTCAAAAAGTTTGATCTGACTTTGGCCAACGATCCTTGGAGAACTAGAATTTCGGAAGTAAGAATTGATGTTTTAACTAGAACTAACTCAGATCACCATCTGATTTTTATCAATACGTCTACCCCAAATGATGGGACAAGAAAGATATGAAGTTATGTAGAACCTTCACTCTGATTTCAATGACGTTGTGAAGGAATAATAGGAAGGCCAAATTTACTTTTAGCCTACTTTAAAAAATTTACAGATAAGCTTCTCCAATAGTATAAGTATATATTTTGTCATATTGAGAAGCAAAAAAGAAGGCATATGTACAAAATTAGAGGCATTCAAAGAGTAGATAATTATGGAAATAAATCCTATCTAGATTGACTGGAAAAAAGCTTAAACAAATAGCGGAAAGATATTTTTGATAGAAAAGATGTTATGTGGCTGCAAAAATCAAGGGACCAATGGATAATAAAGGAATATCAAGACACTACTTACTTTCATACCCAAATTATAATAAGAAGGAGAAGGAATAAAATTTTTAAGCTAAGAGACAACAGGAATAATTGGAGGGATGGAGGAGCAAGATGATCTTGCTAATCATATTGTCACTTACTTTAAAGAGCTATATCAAAAAGACCCAGAAGCGAATCAAAAGATATGCACTAGAAGATCTTATTCTAGTTTGGAAGAGGAAATTTTTTTAAATATAAACAACAACCTCAATGACAGTAAAATCAGGAAATCCATCCATAATATCAAATTCTTAAAAGTATTAGGAAGAGATGGGTACCCAACTCTTTTTTCTAAGAAATTTTAAAAAATTATACAAGATAGTGTGAAAGAGATGGTGAGGGAGATTTGATGAAATCCGGAGCAAATAAAAGGGCTTAATCAAACACTCATAGATTTTATCCCTAAAGTACAATCCCTAGAGTTTATATCACAATTCAAACTTATAGTACTTTGTAATGTGAGCTACAAGTGCATATCTAATATTATAGTTGAAAGATTAAAATAAGCTCTTGAAAAAAGAATTGCTCCATATCAATCAAGTTTTGTTCCAGGTAGAAGGATTCAAGATAATATCCTTATTGTTAAGGAGCTAACATACTCTATGAGGAGGTTGAAGGGGAGAAAGGGATTTATGGCTATTAAGTTTGATTTTGAAAAAACCTATGATTGAATTAGATAGAGATTTCTAAGAGAGTGTCTTGAGAAATTTGACTTACTAGAACAGTTCACAAAGCTAATTATGGAGTGTGTGCCCTCAGGTTTCTATGATATACTATGGAATGGAGATAAAATTCAAGATATACATAATGGTAGAGTTGTAAAAAAAATTTGTAAGGAGATTGAAAAGGCGTAGAGAAAATTCGTTTGGAAAAAGAGTCAAGATAAGAGAAAATGCACCATATGATTGGAAAACATTATGTTTACCGAAGTAACAAAGAGGATTAGAGTTCAAAGACCTTAACACAGTTAGCACAGGTTTCTTTTTAAAAATTCTCTAGAAAATTATCACTAAACCTAACTCCCTATGAGTTTAAGTTTTACTAAGCAAACATGACAAGGAAAGAGATGGTCAAATAAATATGGTTAGCAGGAAAAGTGATTTTCCACTCTGGAAGGAGTTAATAAGACTATGAGGCAAAATATTGAATGAGTCATGGGAGATGGAGGAAGAACAAGCTTTTGGGATGATTGCTGGTTCAGAGAGTAAACACTCTTAGAAAATACTGTATCAATCATATACCAAAGGAATTAAACAACAAGCCATTCAAAACATTCATAGATGAAAGGGAAAAATGAGATATTGATCATTTCAAACAGATGCTTCGTGACATGATCATAGATCGGACCAGGACTTTGTCGACACAAAAAAACATCTAGGGAGGGATTCAATTGGATGAAACATACAACAAACAAAAATTCACAATAGCCTCAGCCTATAGAGAACTTGCAAAGGTGGATGGAGCTGGTAAAGAAATTTAAAAAGTTATTTGAAAATGGAAGGATCCTGAGAGGATCAGAGTGTTCATGTGGAGAGTAGCTCATGACAAGTTCCTTTTTTTTTTGAAAGAAATAGATCAACACTCAAGTGAAGCAAATAAAGACAAAACAGCAAAAAGACAAGATAAATCCTATGTTATCTCCGGCATAACCATCAACAACATGAGTTATTTACCACACTACTCCGCAGCGCATGAAAAAGTTTGAGCCACACAATCTACGACTCCTGTTGTCTTGCTCTGAAATATGACATCATTCCGTTGTAACCAAATGTTCCATATAACTGAGAAGAACCCAACTAGCCAAAACTTGCGCATCTCTTTTCTCATCGGCATTGATCTCCAACTCTCAAAGTGTTCTTTCAAAGTACCGGGTGTAGTCCACGCCTGTCCAAACTCCGAGATCCATGCACACCACACCTGCCAAGAGTACTCACAAGTAACGAATAAGTGTTGAATATTTTCAACATCTTTTTTGCACAATACGCACAAATTTTCATTCTGCTGTAAGATTCCCAGCCTACTTAGCCGATCCTTTGTGTTGACCCGGCCTACCAATACAAACCACGTGAACAACTCGATTCGAGGCGGAACTAAGCCTTTCCAGATTTTCTTTGCGAATTTGTATCTTGGAAGCTCCTCATCCAAAGTCTCTTCCTGCAAAACCTGCACAAATGAGTTAGTTGAATAAACGCCTTCCTTATCAAATTTTCACACCACTATATCTTACACTTCTGCTATCAGTCTAACAGATTGCAAGACATGAAGCATCTGGTCTAAGGTATCTGTCTCCCATTGACATAATTTTCTCCTCTATTGGAAGTGCCAAATTCAATCTATCCCATCCCAAAACCCACAATCCCCAATTACTGATTCTTTTTGTTTGAAATCAAGAAAAGTATTAGAAATAAGTCTTTCAAGTTTTCCACTTGGAGTCATGTATCCTCCCAAAATCTGGTAGATCTACCATTCCCTACTTTCATAGCAAGTCCATCAATCATCTTCTGCTTTACATGTTTCTCCTTTATTTGTACTTGACATATGTCTCTCCACGGGCCACCTATTTTTGGTAATTTCTGAGTTAACAACAAGTGATTTGGGTTCAAGCTATTACAGGAACACACAATCTTCTTCCACAGAGGACAGCCCTCTTTTGAGAAATACCACCACCATTTAAATAGTAAAGCAGCATTACGGACCACCGCATCACCCACTCCCAACCCTTCTAGCTTCTTTGGTGCTTGGATCATCTCCTACTTCACAAGAGCCATACCAGGTCGTTCATCATCCTTCTCCCAGAAGAACCTCCTCTGTAAAGAGATGATTCTTTGTGCAACCGCATTTGGCATCTTATACAAACTCAAGTAATAAACAGGCAGGCTATTGATCACTGACTTAATGAGTACTAGCTTTCCAGTCTTACTAAGGACATTTGCCTTCCACAAGCTGAGTTTCTCTTCCACCTTATTTATAATTGGCTTCCAAATTTTTATCAACCGCGAATTTGCTCCTAGGCTAATGCCAAGATACCTCACCGGTAGGGCTGCCTCCTGGCAACCCAGTAGTTGAAACATCCGTCTAACCCACTCCTGGCTGCAGTTCACTGGTATCAAGTTAGACTTCTCAAAGTTAATGCTTAAGCCAGACATCATTTCAAAGCACCTCAAAAGCCTCTTATAGTTTCTCACTATCTCCTCTTTCGGCGGACAAAATAATATAGTGTCATCAGCAAATTGTAAGTGTGATAACTCTATATTACCTCTACCAACTAAGAGTGGAGATATTTTACCTTCCTTACTGCCTCCCCAATCATCCTGTTAAGCACGTCCACCACCAGAACAAACAAAAACGGTGATAATGGGTTGCCTTGACGAAGCCCCCTCTCCATTTTGAACGGTTTCGATGGTGACCCATTAACCAGAATCGAGATAGATGCCGATCTAATACACTCCCTGATCCATGCCCTTTGTGTTCTATCGAAGCCCATCTTCTCTAACACGGTATCCACAAAGCACCATTTAACTCTATCATAGGTTTTTTGGAAGTCCAGTTTGATAATCGCTGATGCATTTTTTTCTGTTGCAACCATTGCAATGTTTCATATGCAAGTAAAGCTCCATCATGTATCTTCCTCCCCTTCACAAAAGCACTTTGTGATTCCCCAACTAAACCTGACATTTCACTCCTCATTCTTCGTGTCAACAATTTAGAGATAACTTTATAGACATACCCAACCATACTGATAGGTCTGAGATCTTTTATCTCATTTGCCCCAACAAACTTCGGAGCCAACGCTACCCATGTGACATTAGAGTCTGCTGGTAATCTTGCGGTCTCAAAAAAGCTCATCACAGCTGCTGTGAATTCCATTCCAATCTCATTCTAACACTTTTTTTTATAAAATTCATGTTGTATCCGTTACTCCCTGGAGTCTTATAAGATTCACAGTCCCAAACTGCCTCTTTTACTTCTTCTACTGATGGTAACACCTCTAGGGCTTCAACTTCCTCCCTCTCTAACCGATTAACTAATCCATCCCTAAAGCTCACACTTGGAGAAACTTCCTGGTGGTACAGATGTTTATAAAAGTTCCAAACCGCAACCTTAATCCTTGCTTGATTCCTCACTAACCTCCCATGAATTACCAAAGCCTCAATTCTGTTATTCATTCTTCTCGCCGAAGCAATATTATGGAAGTATCTTGTGTTTCTATCCATCTCATTAACGTGCCGAGATCTAGACATTTGCTTCCAGTGAATCTCCTGTCTCACATACCATTTTTCACAGCACCTCACTAACGCCCTTCTCCTTGCCTCTATTGTACCATCATACCGTCTGTTACTAACCATATTATCCACCTTCTTTATTTCTTCCTCAAACCTCTTTATCCTCTCGAATATATCTCCAAAATGTTGCATATGCCATCTACGCAGCGGTACTAACAGCACTTTCATCTTTTCTAAGAACTGTACATCACTTAATTCCCTCCATTCTTCCTTCACCATTCTAAAAAAACCTTCATGCGTGAACCACGAATACAAGCTACGGAATAGTCTTGGGCCGTCAAAAATTCTGCTGTCTTCCATAATCAAAGGACAGTGATCCAATAACCCTCTTGGACCTCCCTTAGACGCGTTTCCAGGTACTCATCAAGCCACCCCAAAGAAACTAAGCTCCTATCAATACAACTGCACAATTGTCCCCTAAACCATGTATTCTTATGATCATTTAGTGCCAAATCGATCAATTCCATATCATTTATCCATGCTCTAAAATCTTTCACAGACGCTCATAATCAAGTTGCTCCTTTTCTCTCTTCCAAGTGCAAAATTTCATTAAAATTTCCCAAATAACAAACGGCACCTGACACAGCCCCGCAATATAACTCAGTTCTTCCCACACGGCGAACTTCTCAGCTCTCTCATGCGGTTCATATACCAAATAAATAGTGCAATGAAAATTATCTTTTACCACAACCCCTTCTACACACAGCCATCTATCCCCTTTATAGCAATTAACCAATTTAAAGACCGCTTCATCCCATATTAACAATAACCCTCCAGAAGCCCTGATTGAACTTACAAACTCCCAGTAAGCTCTGTCACTTTTCCATATACGAACTACATCAAATTTAGTCACCATCTCTTTCTTTGTTTCTATCAAACCCATCATTTCCAACCTAAACTTACTTTTACAATTCTTTAGCATACTAATTTTTCCAACACTTCCCAACCCCCTAATATTCCAAGAACTTAAAATCATTTCACAAAATTATTACACACTTGTTTTCGAGTTTTTGGCCGGCTCCTTCGAACTTTTTCTTTTTGCTTTGCCTGTCGTCGCTTCAGAGCAATTGCTTCATTCTGCTCCTGCAAAATAGCCATAATATCCTCCTTATCACTGCACTGAGCACCTGACTCTACAGCTAGTTTCCAAGCCTCGTTGTTCTCAGCCATTTTCTCTTTCCAGCTCGGCCTTTGTTCCTCACTGTGAAATTCGTTGTCACCATCCTTGCCAACTCCCTTCTCTAAACTAGACTTGGCACAGTTATCGTGTTCTTCCTCTTGTCCTCTGCCATTATCCTGAGCCCAGCCATCCATCACAATTTCCCCCTCCTCCAGTCCCAATATTGTCTCGCCTCGTAATCGCTAGTCTTCCTCTGGTGTGTTGCAGCTTCTAACTATGCCATTCACATTGTCGTGGCCCACAGCTCCTATAATCCGCATCCTACTCGTCTCCCAGTGCTCTTTAATTGGTTTTGCATTGATGCCCGTTTTCTGCCTCCACTGTCGTTCTTCTCCCTCTTCGTTCATGGCTTCCCCTGCGTTGCTCTTCCCTCCAGCAAGGCCTGCAGCCGCCGCCTTCCATGCGGCCTCATCTGGTGCGTGTAGCTGACCACAACCTTCGTCCATACCATGTTGCGACCCAGGCCCTGCGCCACACGTTCGTCCTGGTTCCATAGCCGCCACAGCCACCATCAGCAACTGCTCCCGTTGCCGGGTTAACCTGTCGGACGTTTCCCCCTCCTCCGACGTGGGATCTCCGTAGTAGTCCTCCCTTTCATGTCGCGTCCCAGCCTCTGCTTCCGTCAAGCTTGGACGTGCCGTGTGTGACCAGGAGCTGCTTCTCATGCTGGGTCAGCATGGAGACCGGGTCAGATCCAACCCAGTTGGGGAGGCCCTTAGATGCTCTAATCCATTGGGCCCTCTCCTCTCTCCAATCACTGTGTCCTTTACTCCCCTTTTTGGGCCTGTTAGTCCCTAGCCCAATATCATTCCTTGTAACATCAAAAATGTAGTTTCCATAACGACCTTCATTAATATGTGATACTGTTTCCTCCGAATCTACCTCATCTTTAATTTCAAAAGATCCCTGAGAATCCTCCTTCTCCTTTAATGCCACAAAATTAGCGCTCCCATAATTAAGATTTGAATTCTTGTGATTCCATTCATTCAAAATTATATAGGAATTTACCAATCTGTCCTTTTCTTGTTCATCATTCCTATGGTTTACCGCCATCAGCACTGTCGCCTGATCCCAATCAACCACCCGCCGTTCGTCGCGATTATTCAAAATACCACCATGATCTTCGTTCTGCACCTCTTCTCCATTTATTATGTGCATGTCACCTGTCGTCTCCTTACTCTTTCGAAAGCATGCCTCTCGATATACCTCTCCCCCCACTTCTCTTACAAGGACGCCAAACACACTTGCACCTAATGTAACGTGTATCCACTCGTTAATCATATCAAATACACACGTATCAATCAGAACTCGACCCACACTGAAAGAAGTACATGATTCCGTCAGTTTATCACATTCCACCACCTCGCCCATTGCTCCCCAATTCTGCGAAAAGTGTCCCTTGACTATGCATGTAATGAAACGCCATAACAATCCAACCAAATTCTTTTAGACTCACTTCTCTCGGTCTCATCCCATCTCCATACCTTATAAAACAACATTAACAAGTCGTTCATTCTAAAAGTGTAAGCTTCTTCAGCACTAAGCACAGTGTTGAACGTTATCATTGCTTTATATGCTCCCAAATCCCTTACTTGTGTTACCTTTGGCCACTCCTTATGAATCTTTTGCTACAACGTATTAAAATAGATCGCCAACTTCGTAGCTCTGATGATACTTCTCTGCAGCCAGACGACATTCTCATTTGCTATCGATACTTCTACCTTCTTTGTCCATCCATTATTTTTTTTTATCTTTGATGGGTGCATCAGACTCCTACCTTACCACTTTCTCTTCCACTACTTTCACACTCCTTGTCTGTGGACTGTTTTCTCCAACATCCTGTCTGGTGATCACCCTCACTTCTTTGTCCCTCGTATTATGCATCACCACTTTTGCCTCTCAACACCACACTGTTCATATCTGAACAGCCTTCAAAGCTGCTCCTTTTGTAGTGTATTGTACAAATGCAAACAGATAGATATGTCCATTTTTATTCTTCTGTGACAAATATATGTCAATAATTCTGCCTGTCCATTTGAACATATTAAAGAGTTCTATTTTTGATATATCTTCCGGCAAATTGTCGACGAAGATAGAGAAAGAATCAAGCTCCAATCACTAATACTCTTCTTTGTTCCAAACCCTAGGATCTTTAACATGTTTACTTTGTTTAGTTCTTTCCCCCTGTATTTTCCCACCTCACACGCTCTCGATCTCTCTCTCTTGCTCTCATGTTTTTGTATTAGAATAATGACATTAAAAAATATTACGTCTATGACAAGTTCCTAACTGTGAAAAAAAAAGAGCAAGAATCCTAGAACAAGGAACCAAATTCGAGTTAAATCACAATTTGGCCCTTGAAATTTGGCTCGAGGCTCAGAATGACCCCTACAATTTCATTATCCTCAATTAGAACCCCCAAATTTGTAATCGTGGCTCCGACTTGCCCCTGCGACCATCTCCGTCACTGGAAAGCTGATCTGGCATAGTGTCATGACACGGTGGACTATACTAAAATGTCGACGTATGGCTTCGTGCCCAAACCCTATTAAAACTATGTCGTTTCACTTGATTTGGTGGTTAAAACTCTCCCTCTTCTCACTACGACGATCATTCACAAGCACAAGTTCATACAGAGGTTAGTTATAAAACCCATTGCTACCAATGCGCTATCTTCTACTTCTTTAACTTTGGTTGCTGATTTTTCCTGTATTTTATTAATAAACTGTTGTGGTTAATGTGCACATGCAATGTAGGACTTAGGGTTTGATGCTATTTTTTTTAGTTTGCTACAAAGTTAGTTTTGTTGATGAGTGACATATTGGTTGTTTGTGGGTCTAGAATTAATGTTGTAATGGAAAGATTTGATAGTGGTACTTTGGGATGGTTTCCTATGAATGTCGTATGCATAAAAATTAGTCTGAATTTGTTTGAAACTTCTTTGCAGATGGATGACCATATAACCATAGTATTTCACCATGGAGGTAGGTTTGTTACCAAGGAGGATGGTAATATAGTATATGTTAGATACAACACTAATGAGTTGGTTGGATTAGATAAAGACACGATGGATGTGTTTTCAATTAAGGACTACTAAAAAGTGTTAGGATAAGATAACATTGTGGAATGTTGGTGGCTGGCTCCTAGACCTCTAAAAACTGGGTTAAGATCTCTTTCACATAATTCTGAGTTATTGGAGATGTGTTTTCATGCGAAGAATAACCAAGGAATTGTACATGTTTACTTTGAATATGGAGTATCCTAACCAGAATTTGATGATGAAGAGGAGTGTCCAAACTTGTGTGAGATTTTTCCCAACCCCATTTCCATTCCCACCCTAAACCCAAATACAAGCACCCCCCACACCACCACCAAACAATCCACTATTGATTCAACACCCACAATTCTCATTTCTAATGCAGCCACAAAATCAAATGTTGAGACTACTTCAATTATCGAACTCCCACCCATTGCATCAGCTAACACCCCAACAAAGTCAACAACCACCAATGAAGCTAAACCAACTACATCGAAGCCCAACTCATCTAAGCTCACCACTGCCAAGGCCCCCCCCCCCCACACCACCACCAAACAATCCACTATTGATTCAACACCCACAATTCTCATTTCTAATGCAGCCACAAAATCAAATGTTGAGACTACTTCAATTATCGAACTCCCACCCATTGCATCAGCTAACACCCCAACAAAGTCAACAACCACCAATGAAGCTAAACCAACTACATCGAAGCCCAACTCATCTAAGCTCACCACTGCCAAGCCCACTACATCCAAGCCTAAGTCATCTAAGTACACCACTGCTAATCCCACTACATCCAAGCCCAACCAATCTAAGCCCACCACTACGAAGCCCACTATCTCCAAGCCTAACTTATGTAAACCTACCACTGTCAAGCAAACCCTACCAAGTCCCAGTCATCTAAGCCCACAACTAAAAAAGTCACACTAAATTCTAACAAGCCAAAAATTGCCAAAGCAACCACTGTCAAATCCACTCCCCCTGTGACCATATCAGCTAGTAGATCAACACCTAAAGTTCAACAAAATGAACATAGCAATGAGGATGACAGCAGCAATAGCAGTGATTCATACGAGAGTGCTGAAGACTCTCTTTATAAGCTAGGGGCTATTGAGAGCTCAACTGAAACTGAAACTGACAGTGGAGGATTTGAAGTGACAAAGAAGAATCATAAGTTGAAACATGCACCTGTGTCTTCTTGGAGCAAGGAAAAACAAAAAATGCTATTGGATGAAGATATGCTAATGGTGAACTCTGATGAGGAGGTTGACTTGGTAGAAGTGTTAGGCAATAAAACTGCTGCCTAAGGTGAAGAATATGATGTCTATGATCCATATTTTGTTGATTTGGATGGAAATGACTCCTGACACTCTGAAGAGATGAAGACTCCCCCAAACAGCAAAGATGAGGACACAGCAGATGATAGTGATGATGTGTTCCCACAATTTAATAAGGGAGCTAGATTCAGATAGTGCAACCTTCAAGTAGGAATAAAGTTCAACACTAAACAAGACTTCATTGAAGCGGTTAGAGAATTCACTATACAAGAGAGGAGGTAGATCAAATGGAGAAGGAATGAGAGCTACAGGGTAAGAGCAATCTGTAAGTGGAAAAAACAAGGATGTAAGTGGGTGGCTTATGCAAGCAAAGATCATGAGGAGACATGTTGGCAGATGAAGACATTTTATAATGATCATATATGTCCCAGAAAGAGCAAAAACAAAGCTGCAAATAGAAAATGGCTTGTAGGAAAATTAGTCAAGAAGCTTAAGAAGTATCCAAATCTGAAACATGGAGAGGCAGCAACATATTTCAAGAGAAGATATGACTTGGATTTGAACAAATTATCATTGACTAGAGACCTTACAGATGCACGAAATGTTGTATATGGTGATGCAGCTGCACAGTATTTAAGGTTGAGGGACTATGCAGAGACTCTTCTTAAGAGTAATCCTGGATCCACCATTAAGATCGGTGTTAGTCCCCAACTCGATTCAGATCCTATTTTTGAAAAAATATATGTTTGCCTTGATGGATGCAAGAAGGGATTCAAGGCTGGGTGTCGACCATTAATCGGCCTAGATGGAGCATTCTTGAAGACATAGTTTGGAGGACAAATTCTCTCTGCAGTTGGCCAGGATACTAACAACCATGTCTACATCATTGCTTGGGCCATAGTGGAGATAGAGAACAAAGAGAACTGGAGGTGGTTTTTGGAGCTACTGGTTGATGATGTTGGTGAACTAAATCATGGATGGTGCATAATGTCAGACATGCAGAAGGTAAAAAAATTCATTCATTTATTTAATTTCCCAAACTTGCTGAAGGGTTTAATTGAGTTCATTAAAATATTTGAGGGGTCTTATTGAGTTCATTAATATATTTTGAGGGGTCTGTTTGAAGCACGATATTAAAAAAATTGAATGATGCAGGGGCTTATACCAATAGTACGAGAGGTAATGCCGACGGCCCACCATAGGTTCTGTGTCTGGCACTTATGGCGGAACTTTAATAAGAAATGGAAAGAGTCGGAACTTAGGAGTCTTTTATGGGAGTGTGCTAGAGAAACTACAAGGCATGACTTTCAGCAGAAAATGAAAATGATTCGGAATCGAAGTGAAGAAGCGTGGGCTTACTTGGACAAATGGCTTAAGGAATCATAGATCAAGGCATTCTTTAGGCATGACCCAAAAATTGATAACATCACAAATAATGCATGTGAGGTTTTTAACTCTAGGATTAAGGAGTATCGGGCAAAGCCAATTATAACACTTTTGGAGGAGGTTAGGATGTTTGCAATGAGATCAATTACAAAGAATAAAGTAAAATTAGCCAATTACATAGGCAAGTTACCCCAGTTCAGCATAGCAGACTATAAAAGATCAGGAAAGAATCTGAAAAGTGGCTTCCTATTTGAAGTGGAGATGAACACTATGAAAGATTTGAAATTCATGGGTGGCCGACTAACATGGCAATTGATTTGGAAAAGAGCATATGTACCTGCAGATTTTGGCAAATAACATGTTCATCTTTCATTAATACATGTACTTTAAAAATTTGTATATATATATATATATATGATGCCACTGTATAAATTTGATTAATATATATAGATTTGTTTATGTTGTTGAGCCGACTGTTACTTAGATAAGTTTGATTAATATGTATATATTTGTTTATGATGGTAATTAATTATAGTAGGAGTACATAAGGAGTACATTTTTTTCAAATGAGATTTTCTTCCTTGACTTTAAATACTTTAAAAATTTGATTAATATATGAGTTTGTTTATGTTTTTGAGCTTATTGTGTAAATTTCATTAGCGAGTCATATAAATTGTAGGTATGTCATGTGTTCACGCATGTGCTACACTGTCAAGGATAAATAAAGATCTTGAAGACTTTTGTCACAAATGGCTGACTATGGATTCTTATAGGCTACATACTTGCACTCATTAAATCCAATTCCAGGAGAAGCACTCTGGGAAAAATCTCAATACCTTAAGCCTCGAGCTCCTAAAGTAAAGAGAAAGCCTGGAACTTTGAAAAAGAAGAGAAGAAAAGATGCCGACGAGGAACCTTCAGGAAGTAAAAAGAAAAAAAGTGCAACTAAGTTGAACAGAAAGTACAAGCAGTTTACTTGTACCTATTGTGGGACAAAAGGCCACACTAAACGAAGCTGCATTCATAGAAAGGCTGACGATCAAGCCATTGCTGAAGCTACTGCTGCTGCTGAAGCTGCTACTGTTGCAAATACTGGTGATGCTGCCTCCGATGTTGGTGCTGATGGACATAATGGGAATACTGCTAGCAATGATGGACATGTTGTTGCTAATGATATTGGAAATGATGCCGATAACAATGCTAATAATGATACTGCAGCTTCAAAGGTTGAAATCACACAACCCAGTTATTCACAACTATTGATTAATGATGGGGTATGACTTCCCAACTCACTCCAAAACAATAAACAATAATTATTGCTTATACATTTTTGTTGCATAATTGACTCATTATCTTGCAGGTTGCTCCACTTGTTCCAATTCAACCTACAAGGCCAAAGAAGTTGCCCCCAAAGAAAAGATCTCTTCAATGCTCTGCAAATATGGACCCAATGCAGGGAGCAAGTTCTGGGACAGCAGCAAGATTGGCAGGGATCATGAGGTTTGTCCCTACGCCAGGCTTCATACCTCCAAGAAAGAAGTGATGAGAAGCTTTCTGTTTTGTAGTATTTAATTATGTTAAACTTGGGTTCATCTTAATGATTGTATTTTGCGATTAGTTTATGTACAAGTCAGAAATAGTAAAACTAATATAGAATGTTTAAGTTTGGATTTGACTAGGTGGTTCTATTTTGAATGATTTTAATATTTTGTATAATGATGATACTAGATAGACATCAATGCTGATGACTGTTATAACTGTCAGTGCTAGTATCACCTTATTATCAATTTAGAAATGAAACTTGCCTATTAGTTACTATAATCATTTATCTTAAATTAGGTGTTGTTTTAATTGTAACTTGATATGTGCACGTTGAAGACTGTGATAATATTCAACATCACCATGTTAGCCAAATTGAAATTGAAACTTGCATATTATAATAATTTATGTTCAATTAGGTGCTGTTTTTTTACTGCAACTTCATACCACTACATTGCAAAAATTGAAAATATTCAACATGACCATATTAGCCAACTTGAAAATAAAACTGGCAAAAAGTGATGTTTAACATATCTATTGCATTCAAGTCAATTTCAATTGTACAATTAGGAACAATTTCACATGGTTTATTTTCCTACAACTAAGCCGTAACTAATACACAAAACCACAATCGAAAACACAAACAAACTTAAAATACAGTCCCATATTTTTAAACCCTAACATCAGCTTCCAAATCCCTAATTGTCCAGCTTAAATTCATTTTCCAATGGTCAACATCTCTTGCAGAATCAACTCTCCCAACAATGGTTTCTTCCTCCTCATCTGCCCATACGAAAAGTCCGCACCATCTCTTTCCTGTGGTCTGCAACGATACCAGAAAACAATTAACATAAAATACAATTAATAAGGAGGTCCAATAAGCTCCCAAGATTCAATAACTCACATTGTAGTTTGGGCAACCCAAAAAAGGTCGCTCAGGATTGGCGTTTGTACCAGACCAACGAAGAACAGGGTGCATCCCGCATCCACACCATTGAGGAAGCTTCCCTGCTCTGATGCGATTGGTGGGCCTCGCCCGCATTCCATGTGAACGTGACCTACTTGAGCTCCCTGAACCTTGACTGCTGCTCCCAATCATCCCTATGAAGACGATGATGAATTATCAGTTTAAGGGTTTTGAGCCATTGTCTAGGGATTTATTTCAATCATAGGGGCTAGATTGAGATATAAAACTCTATCTCCAGGTCATGTAACTGTTAGCAATCCCACTCAGCACTTAACAGGCCACGTGTAGTCTACTATGTCATGACACTGTGCCAAATCAGCTTTTCGGTGGCGGAGATTATCGCAGGGGCAAGTCGGAGCCACGATTGCAAATTTGGGGGGTTCTAATTGAAGCTAATGAAATTGTAGGGATCATTTTGAGTCTCGAGCCAAATTTCAGGGGCCAAATTGAGATTTAACTCAACCAAATTCGCTAGAAAGCTCCTCTCCAAGGATGGGCCAAGCTCAACACAGACAGGTTAAGAATAAATTTAGACATGCTGACACGTGATGGTAGTTAGATATGTCCAAGCGTGTCCAGAGAAGAATTTTTTATTTTTTATTAAAATACAATTGGACACAGAAGACATGCGTGTCGGACGAGTGTTGATGAATGTCGTATCCGAAATGTGTCCGATACACAAAAATGGAAAATCAGAGAAGCAGCTTCATAAGTTATGGGAAATTCTACACGGCCTAAAGCTAGCATGGGATTTGGGAATATGAAGATTAGTTGTGGAAATGGATTCTCTGGAGGCATTTGAGAGTATTCAACACAAATTTGATGGAGGAAGGAAGAACATGCAACTCTCTAATTAGCAACATTGAGCTGTACAGAAACAGACCCTAGGAACTCAAGTTCAACCAAGTGCACAGGGAAGCGAACAAATGCTCAAATTGGATAGCCAAAGAGAGTGTTTAGCAGACAGAAAGCTTTCACATTTTAGATTCTCCACCTGCCAACCTGATGCCTTTGATTATGCATGAGGGGTGAATACACCACTGTAGCAAACTCATTGTAGTCCTTTTCTCTTGGGCTTCCCCGTAATGTTACCCAAAAAAAAAAAAAAAGAACCAAAAAGAATATGTACAAAGTAGCAACTTGTCAACTACGGTGCTATATGACCTGTTTTCATATTGACAAAGAATAGATGCACATCTAATTATCGATAGCCTGTTTAACTATATTGAGGAAATAGAAATTACTCATTCCATGTACGAAATAAATAAACTATAATTAGGAATAACCTTGTCTTAAACCCTTAAAAGTACCAATCAAAATTAGACGGATGAGAAGAATAGCATCCATAGAGAATCATTCTTTTTCCGGGGAGACAAAGAGGGAAAAGCAAATATTCACTTTTAGGAAATAATTAAATTCAATTCTAAAGTTTGTATACCGGTTATTATTGCTAAATTATATAATCAAATTCAGTTTTGCAAATTATAGTAGGTAAATAATGCAGACAAAATTCACACTATTTAACAATATCAAAAAATCAGAATTA
>NC_029786.2:85481084-85482057 GCF_000816755.2 Arachis ipaensis
AATAATAATAATAATAATAATAATAATAATAATAATAATAATAATAATAATAATAATATCTCATGTTCATAATAAAGTGAACTGCGGGCTACATGCACCTTGTTGCAGCCTCCTCAGCCCTTCCATTACATCAGTTAAGAAGCATTGCTGGGTAACAAATATTCCAACAATACCCCTACCCCATCACACTTTTTAGTAAACAAACACATTCACAACTTCACCCTCGATAATAATAAGAAAAAAGAAAAGACACAAAAGCTAAATTCCACCACATACATACCACTCAGTCACTCACATTTATATAAAGTCACTTTCACTTTTTTTTTATCCTATCTACCCTTCTCAACATTTTGGTCCCTACCCACTTACACTTTACCCAAACACAGCTTCAAAAACTTTTCCCGGTAAAATAGAGGAAAAGTTGAAGGCGCCAAACTAAAAACCCAAACAAGTCAAAACTACAAATAATAATTAATATCTTTTTAAAAATTAACCTTTTTTTTAGATGCGGAAATTCTTGCCCATGAAGGTTTGGCCAAACTGCCAATTAGATGGTGCCACGTTCCATGAGGTAGAGGCGCGTCTGTCACTGCCTTTAACCCTAAAGGAGAGGGCCTGGCCCACTAAATCAGCATTGGATTGCCAATTTTGCCCCCAGTTACGGCTCATGGGGTTCCATTCAGTTTTGGATCCCTTTATGCTCACGCGGACGATATCCCCTGCACCCGCGACGTTGGTGATCAAGACCAAGTTGAAGTAACGGAAACCGTTGATTGTGAATCTGATTCCACCTATCTTCCTGCATGGCACCCTGTACCGCCCAATAAAATATTAAAAAAAGTGATAATTTATGATTCAACTATGCCGCACATAATTAAAAAATCTTCAAATAATTATTGGTATAAAATATATTTTAAAATATAAAATATATATTTACATATAAATATATAATAGTTGATTTAAAAATTATTTA
>NC_029786.2:85482121-85496841 GCF_000816755.2 Arachis ipaensis
CTTAACATTTTTTGCTTATGATTTAGTATAAAAATTGAAAATAGAAAAAATAAAAATAAACAAATAGTAGTATCAATCAAATCATCGAAACTTCAAGCTTTGACTGGGATTTTTTCTTTGGTAATTTCCAGGTTAATCTATCAGGGATTAAGGAATGTAGTAATAAGGATTTTGTTTAATGTGCGAGGTTATTTTAGTAATTACGCATTTACACGGAAGGTAAATAATGGCCTATTGGGTTACATACTTACATTACATGGCTAAAAACTTTTTTGGATTATCTTTGAGCACTTGAATTTTATTATTCAATAATCAATACTAACAAAGGACAGTTCCAAAAGAATAATTAAAATTGAAATTGAAAAGAAAGCTCCCAGAATTATGCAATGCCAATGGGGCTTTCTTTTATTCGGTTTCGGGGCAAATGGACGAAACTGCTGAGGAGGGGAGATTCTGGTAGTCGTTCTTTTGTTTGTTTCCCAAGAAAATCAGAAAGAACACAGAAGAAAACAATCGACTTAATAAAGCAAGATTTTCAACCCCCATCTTCTGCAATTTCTGGTTGGTAATTGATAGTACTGTATAAAGAGCAAGGCAATTGGGAAATCCCGTTTTGGAAATTATAATAAAAACGCCAAAAACTCTTGAAAGCTAAATAGTATTTTCAGGATTTTTCTATAAATGAGTAGCAGACAATTCACTCTTAACGAAACTACACTAAAGGAAAAGGAAATGGTAGTATATCTCAAGTGCATTTAATTTCTATTAATAGTGTAATTCTAGTTCATTTTAATTTTTCTAGTTTTAAATGACAAAATATTAACCCACTCTAATTAAAAGACAAAAACTAGAAAACAAAAGCATAAAATAATTCCAACTAGTTATATAGTGTAATATACTCTACATTCTACAAGTTTCTTTTTTAGAAGCTAAAGCATAATAAAAACAGATCACGTCCAGTTAAATTATTTTAACAAATTTCACAAACCATAAAAAAATTAAACAAACGCTAAAACATGTTATAACACATCAATTTATGCAACCTAACATCTTGCATAAATTCTATAAAACAAAAAGATTTTATTTTCAACCTTTTTTCTTCAGAAAGAAAATATTTTATTAAATTTTCTTAACAAAACTCTAAAACAAAGATTGTTGGTGTATAAAAGCTGAAACTTTAGACTAAAAAGAAAGAAAGTAATGTAAATGACTTTTTTACCCTCAAGTAAGAGTCTAAGAGATATTTGAAGCAGAAGGACAAAAAGGACATATGAAATGAGGGGGTTTGGGAACTCACCGGCGGTAGCTGACGGGTACAATTCCAGCGCGGTACTGAGCGATCTTGAGGAACATTGGCATAGCGAGGTCGAAGTGTTCCCTTGGGGGGTTACACCAACCGCCGTTATCGCTGGGTTGGGCAAAATTCGGTGGGCAGAAGTTGGTGGCGGTTACCACGATAGAGGGGCTGCCGGGGTTGCACCACCGCGGGTCCTGGTCGCACTTGATCTCGAAGCATGCCCCGCAGCTCAGCCCGTTGTTGAACAGAGCTGTGCTCAGCGCCGCCGTGTTCACGCCGTACCCTTGGCTGTATAGGTTCCCGTACCCACATGCACCGCCTGGTAACCAAATTACAAAAATGCCCCCACTCAATTTATATTTCAAAGGGTGTTATATTTTGCTTAAAAAATAATGTGTGACAGGGGTAATAAATGTGTGACAACCTACTAAGAAGTTAGGTACATGTTAGTAAAAGCATTGATGGATTTGGAAGAGAAGGTGTTAGCTGAAACGCGGCTAGTGACTAAAACGTAAATAAAAAAAATAATTAAGTGAAGCAACATTTTGGGGGATAAAGATAAGGCAAATTAGAGGGTTTTGTTTAAGACGTTTTGGAAAATGAGAAGAAATGGTGAAGAGGTGATACCCATTGTTCCAGATGCATCATTTCCACCGTAGAAAGTGGCGTGAGCACCCTGCCAGGAACCTGCAGTGTAAACTCCGGGGATTCTGGCAGTGGCTGCAGCAAAAACAGAGACCAGTGTTGCAATGTAGAGAAGAGTGGTTCCCATTCTAGCCATTGGAGAGAGAGATAGAGAGAGAGAGAGAGGTTTTGGTTATGTTTGGAGGTAATTAGGGGGTTGGGGCGAATGGGGAGTGAGTGAGGTGAGGGGGGGTACTTATGGAGCGAGCGAGGGAGACTAAGGAGTGGAGGGGAATCTTCAATAGTCTGTAAAATAATTACCATGTAATTAATGCACCTATTTATTCTCTCTCTTTCTTTCTCATTAACTTCTTTTCTCTCTCTATTTTATTTATTTATTATCAATAATTCTTAATCTCTAACGAACACGAAACATCACATGGACAGAGAAACTGAAAAAGGCAGCTATCTCCCAAAGAATTTATTTCCTTCATATGTATATATATTTTTTCCTGAGTACCTTGATTTTTTTATATATATTTATTTTAAAAAATTACAAATGCGTTTGATTTACATTTTTTATTTTTTTGTATTTTTTATTTTAAAAAATTACGGACATTATTAACATTAATTCCTCTATTTTAAATTAAGAATTTTGCTCATGAAATTACTTATTTTGACACACTTTTAGATTTTATATAATTTTTTGTACAATATATATTTTAAAAACTAAAAGGTTTAGGTTTTCAACATAAACTTTTTATATTAACAGATGTTATTAACATAAATTTAACATAAAAATCAGTTAGCCAACCCTCATTAATTTTTCATGTGTGGATTTTAGGACATAATTAATTTTCGTTTTTTTTTCTTTTTTAATTTCTTGTTTTTAAAACTGTAAAAGAAAAATTTTAAACAAAGAAAGCAAGATTTTATTGTTTTCATTATTTTTATTTTTTATCAAACTATAAAAATAGAAAAAGTTGAAAATCAAAATAAGAAATAAAAATAAAACCAATTAAATTCTTAGATAATTTTTCAATATTTGAATAAAATTTGTTATAACTATGATAACTAAATAATTAATTAATAACAAAGGAAGTAGGTTTTTTTAACTGGGGTTTGTGACTTGATATGGAGTTTGTCTTCGATAATTAATAGTGAATAAATTAGTAAAAATAAATTCTTGACAAAAAAAACTAATAATAATAAATTATATTATTTAATTTTTTTTTATTTTTCTTTTTAATTAAATAATAAAAAATAATTTTTTTTCTTTCTTTCTCATTTTTTTCAAACAAACATAACCTTAAGGACCGTATGAAAATATGTTAAATTAGTGGCTATGCTGAACTCTTTACATAATAGTGTTTTACTAAAAAATTTGCCTCCATATTTTTTATAATTGCAATTGATGCATAAGTTAGTGGGCAATTCACCTAAATAAATTGTTTCACTTTTAAATAATTGTTTTTCTTATAATTGCTTTACGTAAATGTATTATTTCTAAAACAATGCATTTGCGTCTTTGTTTTAGAAACAATACATTTGCATAATTTTAAAGGTGAAACAATTTATTTAGGTGAATTGCCCTAAGTTAGTTGTTAATTTTTTTTTTTTTGAAGCAGTAAAATTTTTTAAGTGATATAGAAAACATACATGATACATATATACATTACGTTGTATGGATCATCTATGCCACCATCTATGACTTTGAAATGTTCAAAAAAAGTAAATTATATTTTAACCCATCAATGTTCATCCTATAGAGGTTCCTATTTCTCAATCAAGTCTAAATGAAAAGATGTTTGGTAACTCTATCACTCATTTAACTTGTACAAGATCTCCATTACATTCGATCACGGGCTTATATCTTTCAATATGCGATGATGACGATTCTTGATGACAAAGCAAAAAAAGCACAGAATCGACTACTGTGCATGGAACTCCTTCGAAGTATGTTGCTGCTGGCTTGGAAACATGGTGTTCGATAAGGCCTTCTAATTCTGCCATTGCTGACTGCGGAGGGTGGCACTGACTTTATGAATGGGAGAGAAGATGCATGCTCCAAGCGGCGCCGCTCCCTCTCCAACGTCTTCGTGCTCTTTCGTTCTAACGTTAATTGCAATTTATTTGAGCAATTGCAGTCCACCTTAACAAAAAAAATGAGCCTAACCCTAACTTGATATATTTTTATATTAGACCCAAAATTTTCATAAATTTATAATGTGTCCTGGTCCTTTACACTTTATTTAAATGCAAGATGGAAAATGAGAGAAAAAAAAATAGGAAGAAAGAAAATGAGAGGAAAAAAATAGAAGAAAAATTTTAACGTATTATCTTTGTTAACAATAATATTTTTTCAAAATTTATTATTTTCTATTGTCTTTTAAATGTCATAAATAAAAAGATGTATCATTGTTTTTTAAATATATACAAATAAATAATTTTATAAAAAAATAATAAAAATTACTCATAGGTTACATCATTAATCTCTTTAATAATATTTAAGGAAAAATTTCACTAAATCGGCCTTACAAAATAAAATATTAACATCAGAAGTGGCTAGCATTTCTTTCTTAATACATGCGACAAAAAATCATATACAATTGTTATAAATATATAACAAAACACCAAAAGAGTAACAACGACCAAGACTCTAGGAGAGTACCATTTTATCACCACACACCAGTTTTAAAAAGGATAATTCTTCATAGTCAGAGTCATCATCAGCATATGCCTACTTCCAAAAACTCAACTCTACAGAGCTGGAGCCGTCTGTACACATCTACTTCAAAAAAGAAAGTTTTTCTAGTTAAAGATAGTAACCTATGATCAATTTCTGCTTGTATTAAGCAGTATACTTGATAAACCATTATTTTATGATTAATATTGTGTTTAATTGTGTGGTTTTATCAAATCTTTACTCACTTATTCATATGATTAGCATGTATTTACAATTCCTTCCCAAAATTACTCCATGGTTGAAAACTTGCTTCCTAGAGACTTTTAATTATGTATTTTAATACTCCGTTATCCCATTCGATGCCGTGATCCGTGTGTTAAGTGTTTCAGGCTTTATAGGGCATGAATGACTTAGGGAATGGAGAGGAAGCTTGATTGCAAAAATGGAAGGAACACAAGAAATTAAGGAGATGACCAGCGAGAGGCGACGCGTACGCATGGCTCAGACGACCGCGCGAAATGGAGAAATCGTAGTGACACGCTCGCGTGCCTGATGCGAACGCGTGGATTGGAAGCTGCCCGAGTGACGCGAACACGTGAACGACGCGTACGCGTGGCAAGGAAAAACGCTGCGCACGCGTGGACGACGCGTACGCGTGATATGCGCGATCTGCAGAATTAACAGAATTCGCTGGGGGCGATTTTGGGCTGTGTTTTGACCCAGTTTTGGCCCAGAAACACAGACTAGAGCCAGGGAACATGCAGAAACTCAGGGGGAACGCATTAGGATAGTTTTTAGTTTTTAGATATGACTTTACTCCTCCTTTAGGTTTTCTCTCTACACATTCATAGTTCTTAGAATTTTGCTTTATTGCTTTTTGGATTGGAATATTGCAAAGAGTTATTACCTCTGCCAAAACTTCATCATTCTAGTTTGTTTCCTTACTTTTCACTTACTCTTTCATATCCTTAATTTGTCCAGAGTTACAATTGGATTATTTTTATAATTTATTAATACAAGAACCATTTTTATTTTTAATTGATCTCTCTTTTATTATTGATTATCATGTCTTTCTTTATTTTTCTTTTTAATTTTGTGAAGTTTACATTCATGACAATGGAGTAGTTTTCTAACTTGATTGGGAGTGATTAAAAGGAGAACCTTGAGTTGGATTACTCAAGAGTTAAATTGTAATTGGGTTTATTGTTGGCTGGCTCTCTAGTTACTAACGCTAATCCTTCCCAAGGGAGAGGATTAGAACTTGTGAATAGAAGTAGACTTCCAACTTACTTGACTTTCTTTTACTTTACTTGGTAAAGGATAACTAAGTAGAAGCAACCTTCAATTATCAATTGATCTTGAGAGAAATCCAACAAGGATAGAACTTCCAATTAATCTACTCCCGATCAAGATCTTTATTTGAATTATATACATTTTCTTATTTAATTTTTCTGTTTCTCAAACTCAAAAATTTCTTGGAAAACCTCTGACCAATAATCTGCATTCTTTCCTGCAACTCGTTGGGAGACGACCTGGGATTCATACTCCCAGTATTTTTATTCTAATTTTGTGACAAACCTTCTAAATTGATAAACAGATTTTCGATTGGTTAAGAACTGTACTTGCAACATATCTCTTATATTAATTTCTTAATCTGCCAATTTCTGCCACATCAATACTCATTGTTCCCAAAACAATTTCAAGTATTATGATTCCTACACAAGCATATACAACAAACATAAATTAACACAAATATCAGAGTTGGTCATAATAAACTATTTTGTTAATATCTTTCTATTCAAACAATAAATCAATCTCAAAGTTTCAACAAAAAGTGATTTGCAACCATCTGTTAACATAAATAAAACAGAAAATGATATCTTGTTCAAATACATGAAGATATACTCATACTTTACGGCAATAAAAAATGTATAATCAATTGTTAAAAACAATAACATCAAATTAACCAGAAATAAGTGCGTATAAAAATTATACCTGTAATGGTAAATATTTTCTTGAAGTACCATATCTCCTAAGCAAACACCAGCAGCAGTCATGAAATGAAAAAGAGCATCCAGTCGCATTTCAGGTGGGATACCAAAAAGTTGGCACTTTTTTTTCTCATTTTCACATAAAAACTGATAACATTGCATCCGATATGAAACCTACCAAACCCAATCCAGTCAACATATCCCGTACATCTGATTCGCTGTAAAGGCGAGGCCTACTTTGTTCATAATAACTAACCCTTTTTCAGCAATTGCAATTTGTCTTTCAATTAATGAGACATATTTTTTGACTACCGAAACTTGCCTTTCAGCCACAGAAGCTTGTCTCTCAACTGATTCAGCCTGCCTCTAAGCGACATCATGTAGCTTGCTAGAAAGATAATTACCCTCTTTAATAGCATCGGCCATGGTAGTAATTCCTAACGCAACCTTCTCATATTGTGCCTCCAGAAATCATTCATAGGAGCCTTACGCTTTGTATCTCTTGAAATTGGAGTCCCTCCTAATTGATTTGGCTGGCCATGAGGAGCACTTGGTGAATATAAATTAGCAGAAAATGTAGGGGTATCATGTGCCATATTAATATCTATGTCAGAAAACCTAATATTTTCAAACGAGTCATTCAAGTCGATGTGATCTCTATCAAGTTGTTTAATTCTTTCTCATGAAGTAGCAGCCCCTTTGCTCTATCATCTCCGAACAACTCTTTTAAAGTATCATAATGCTTAATTTGCATTTTTTTCATTTTTCTGCATGTGGTTTCTCCTACATAAAGAAATGTTGAAATTATTTTGTGACTAGCTTCATCAATAATATAAGTAATAAAAGCAAAGTATAAGATACTGGTGCACGAAATTGTGATCTTAACGGCGCCAAAAACTTGGTATGCACGATTGTAATCTCAACTCCTTTTCACAACTCTGCACAACTAACCAGCAAGTGCACTGGGTCGTCCAAGTAATAAACCTTACGTGAGTAAGGGTCGATCCCACGGAGATTGTCGGCTTGAAGCAAGCTATGGTCATCTTGTAAATCTCAGTCAGGCAGATTCAAATGGTTATGAGGTTTTGATAATTAAAATAAAATAAAATATAAGATAAG
Source organism: Arachis ipaensis (assembly GCF_000816755.2). Taxonomy (NCBI): domain Eukaryota; kingdom Viridiplantae; phylum Streptophyta; class Magnoliopsida; order Fabales; family Fabaceae; genus Arachis; species Arachis ipaensis. The sequence continues at coordinate 85,489,839 of NC_029786.2, forward strand.
ATAGAAATACTTATGTAATTCATTGGTGAGAATTTCAGATAAACATATGGAGATGCTTGACTCTTTCTAAATCTCTGCTTTCCTACTGCCTTCATTCAATCATTCATACTCATTTCCATGGCAAGCTGTATGTTGGGGGATCATCGTTGTCAATGGCTACCGTCCATCCTCTCAGTGAAAATGGTCCAAGTGCGCTGTCACTGCACGGCTAATCATCTGTCGGTTCTCGATCATGTTGGAATAGGATCCATTGATCCTTTTGCATCTGTCACTACGCCCAACACTCGCGAGTTTGAAGCTCGTCACAGTCATCCCATCCCAGATCCTCCTCGGAATACCACAGACAAGGTTTAGACTTTTCGGATCTCAAGAATGCTGCCAATTGATTCAAGCTTATACCACGAAGACTCCGATCTTTCAGAATGGAGGCTAAGAGATACACGCTCAAGCTATTGCAGATAGAACGAAAGTGGTTGTCAGGCACGCGTTCATAGGTGAGAATGATGATGAGTGTCACGGATCATCACATTCATCAGGTTGAAGTGCGAGTGAATATCTTGGAATAAGAATAAGCTTGAACTGAATAGAAAAACATACTTCGCATTAATTCATGAGGAACAGCAGAGCTCCACACCTTAATCTATGGGGTGTAGAAACTCCACCGTTAAAAATACATAAGTGAAAGAGGTCTAGGCATGGCCGTGAGGCCAGCCCCCCAAGCGTGTACAATGGTCTCAGTTTCGAAATATGAAAACTAGATGTAAAAATAAATCTCTAAAAGTAGTTTTTATACTAAACTAGTAACTAGGGTTACAGAAAATGAGTAACTAAGTGTAGATAGTGCATAAATCTACTTCCGGGGCCCACTTGGTATGTGCTTGGGCTGAGCATTGAGCTTTACACGTGTAGAGACTTCTCTTGGAGTTAAACGCCAGGTTGCAGCCTGTTTCTGGCATTTAACTCTGGTTTGTAACTTGTTTTTGGCGTTTAACTTCAGAATAGGGCAGGAAGTTGGTGTTTGAACACCAGTTTGCGTCATCAAAACTCGAGCAAAGTATAGACTATTATATATTGCTGGAAAGCCCTGGATGTCTACTTTCCAACACAATTGAGAGCGCGCCAATTGGGTTTCTATAGCTCTAGAAAATCTATTTTGAGTGCAGGGAGGTCAGAATCCAACAGCATCTACAGTCCTTTTCAGTCTCTGAATCAGATTTTTGCTCAGGTCCCTCAATTTTAGCCAGAAAATACCTGAAATCACAAAAAATTACATAAACTCATAGTAAAGTCCAGAAATATAAATTTTGCTTGAAAACTAATAAAAACATGGTAAAAACTAACTAATTCATACTGAAAAGTATGTAAAAATAATGCCAAAAAGCGTATAAATTATCCGCTCATCACAACACCAAACTTAAATTGTTGCTTGTCCCCAAGCAACTAAAAATCAAATAGGATAAAAAGAAGAGAATATACTATAAATTCCAAAATATCAATGAAACTTAGCTCCAATTAGATGAGCGGGACTAGTGGCTTTTTGCCTCTGAACAGTTTTGGCATCTCACTTTATCCTTTGAAGTTCAGAATGACTGGCATCTATAGGAACTCAGAATTCAGATAGTGTTATTGATTCTCCTAGTTCACTATGTTGATTCTTGAATACAGCTACTTTATGAGTCTTGGCCGTGGCCCTAAACACTTTGTTTTCCAGTATTACCACCGGATACATAAATGCCACAGACACATAACTGGGTGAACCTTTTCAGATTGTGACTCAGCTTTGCTAGAGTCCCCAATTAGAGGTGTCCAGGGTTCTTAAGCACACTCTTTTGCTTTGGATCATGACTTTAACCGCTCAGTCTCAAGCTTTTCACTTGACACCTTCACGCCACAAGCACATGGTTAGGGACAGCTTGGTTTAGCCGCTTAGGCCAGGATTTTATTCTTTTGGGCCCTCCTATCCATTAATGCTCAAAGCCTTGGATCCTTTTTATTTTACCCTTGCCTTTTAGTTTAAAGTGTTACTGGCTTTTTGCTCTTGCCTTTTGGTTTAAAGAGCTCTTGGCTTTTTCTGCTTGCTTTTTCTTTTTCTTTCTTCTTTTTTCTTTTATTTTCGCCATATTTTTTTCGCAAGCCTTGTTATTCACTGCTTTTTCTTGCTTCAAGAATCAATTTTATGATTTTTCAGATTATCAATAATATTTTTCCTTTTTCATTATTCTTTCAAGAGCCAACAATTTTAACATTCATAAACAACAAATTCAAAAGACATATGCACTGTTCAAGCATTCATTCAGAAAACAAAAAGTATTGTCACCACATCAAAATAATTAAACTAATCTCAAGGATGAATTCGAAATCATGTACTTCTTGTTCTTTTGTGGTTAAAACATTTTTCATTTAAGAAAGGTGATGGATTCATAGGACATTCATAGCTTTAAGGCATAGACACTTAAACACTAATGATCATGTAATAAGACACAAACATAAATAAACATAGAGCATAGAGAACAAAAACAGAGAAAAATAAATAGACAAGGAGATTAAGGAACGGGTCCACCTTAGTGAGGGTGGCGTCTTCTTCCTCTTGAAGAACCAATGGTGCTCTTGAGCTCCTCTATGTCTCTTCCTGATCTATTGGTTCAGAAAGAGAGCTACTAAAAGGTAAACGTTTTCCCCGATCCCAGATCAAGAACAAAGTCCTAAACAAAGTCTTTCTCCTCACCGACAAAGCAGAGTGCTAATTCCGATCAAAACAACCCCGAAGATTAGATGCTATATATAAGATTAAGTGTGGATCTATTCCAATAGTTTCTGGTAAGCCTGATAGAGCACAGTTGGTAACAAGGCGAAGCCGTGCCTGAAAGTGAGTTCCTTGTTTTTCTGTTCCTTTGTTGCTCCTCCCTCATAGCTCGTTGATCTTCTCTAATCTCATGGAGAATGATGGAGTGCTCTTGGTGCTCCACCCTTAGTTATCCCATGTTGGAACTTAATTTTCCTAGGGAGGTGTTAATTTGCTCCCAATAGTTTTATGGAGGAAAGTGCATCCCTTGAGGCATCTCAGGGATTTCATGATGAGGAATTTCCTCATGCTCTTGTTGAGGTCCATGAGTGGGCTCTCTTGTTTGCTCCATCCTCTTTTTAGTGATGGGATTATCCTCTTCAATGAGGATGTTTCCCTCTATGACAATTCCAACTGAATTGCATAGGGTACAGATGACTTGGCCACAACTTCATAGAAGTGGTCTTGATGGACCTTTGAGATGAATCTCTCCATCTCCCATGACTCAGAGGTGGAAGAAATTGCCTTCCCTTTCCTATTTCTTGAGGTTTCTCTGGCCTTAAGTGCCATTAATGGTTATGAAAAAACAAAAAAGCAATACTTTTTCCATACCAAACTTAAAAGGTTTGCTCGTCCTCGAGCAAAAGAAGAAAGAAGAGAGGAAAAGAAGAAGAAAATGGAGGAGATGGAGAGGTGTGAGTGTGTCGGCCAAGGGGAAAAAATGTGTAGTAGGGGTTGGGTTTGGGAGGGAAGAGTGGTGAAGAGGTGATGGGGAAGAGAGATAGAGGTGATTGGTGAAGGGTGTTATTGGAAAGTGTGAAGAAGAGAGAGAATGAGTTGAGGTAGGTGGGGATCCTGTGGGGTCCACAGATCCTGAGGGATCAAGAACTTAGCATCCCTGCTCCATTTAGGCGTGTAAATGCCCTTTAGAGTGCAATCCTGGCATTTAACGCCAGACTGCTGCTTGTTTCTGGTGTTAAACGCCAGCTTTTCTCCCTTTATTGGCATTTAACGCCAAGTTGGTGCTTGTTTCTGGCGTTAAACACCAAGCTGTAGCCTGTTTCTGGCGTTTAACGCCAGCTTGTAGCCTGTTTCTGGCGTTTAACACCAGCTTGATGCTTCTTTCTAGCGTTAAACGCCAGTAAGCTTATCCTCCAGGGTGTGCTATTTTTAATGCTGTTTTTCATTCTATTTTTGATTTTTTAGTTGTTTTTGTGGCTTCACATGATCATCAACCTACAGAAAACATAAAATAATAATGGAAAATAAATAGATATAATTAAATAACATTGGGTTGCCTCCAATAAGCACTTCTTTAATGTCAATAGCTTGACAGTGAGCTCTCATGGAGCCTCACAGATAATCAGAGCAGGGTTGGGGCCTTTCAACACCAAACTTAGAGTTTGGTTGTGGCCTCCCAACACCAAACTTAGAGTTTGAATGTGGGGGGTTTTGTTTGACTCTGTATTGAGAGAAGGTTTTCATGCTTCCTCTCCATGGTTACAGAAGGAGAACCTTGAGTCTTGAATACAAGGTAGTCCTCATTCAACTTAAGGACCAACTCTCCTCTATCAACATCAATCACAGCTTTTGTTGTGGCTAGGAAGGGTCTGCCAAGGATGATGGATTCATCCTCATCCTTCCCAGTGTCTAGGATTATGAAATCAGCAGGGATGTAAAGACCTTCAACCTTCACTAGCACGTCCTCTACTAGTCCATAAGCCTATTTCATTGATTTGTCTACCATCTCTAGTGAGATTCTTGCAGCTTGTACCTCAAAGATTCCCAGTTTCTCCATTACAGAGAGTGGCATAAGGTTTATCCCTGACCCCAGGTCACACAAAGCCTTCTCAAATGTCATGGTGTCTATGGTACAAGGTATGAAGAATTTTCTGGGATCTGGTTTCTTCTGAGGTAATGTCTGCCTCATTAATGCATTCAGTTCATTAGTGAACAAGGGGGGGTTCATCCTCCCAAGTCTCAGTACCAAATAACTTGGCATTCAACTTCATGATTGCTCCTAGATATTTAGCAATTTGCTCTTCAGTGATGTCTTCATCCTCTTCAGAGGAAGAATATTCATCAGAGCTTATGAATGGCAGAAGAAAGTTCAATGGAATCTCTATGGTCTCTGTATGAGCCTCAGATTCCTTTGGTTCCTCAAAGGGAAACTCCTTTCTGTCCAGAGGACGTCCCATGAGGCTTTTCTCACTGGGACTCACGTCCTCCTCACTCTCTCCAGGTTCGGCCATGTTGGTCATGGTTATGGCCTTGCACTCTCTCTTGGGATTTTCCTCTGTATTGCTTGGGAGAGTACTGGGAGGAGTTTCAGTAATCTTCTTACTCAGCTGACCCACCTGTGCCTCCAAATTTCTAATGGAAGACCTTGTTTCATTCATAAAACTTAGTGTGGTCTTGGATAGATCAGAGACTATGGTTGCCTGACCAGAATGGCTCTGTTCAGAATTCTCTGTCTGTTGTTGAGAAGATGATGGAAAAGGCTTGCTATTGCTAAACCTATTTCTTCCACCCTTATTGTTAAAGCCTTGTTGAGGCTTCTGTTGGTCCTTCCATGAGAGATTTGGATGATTTCTCCATGAAGGATTATAGGTGTTTCCATAGGGTTCTCCCATGTAATTCACCTCTGCCATTACAAGGTTCTCAGGATCATAAGCTTCTTCTTCAGAAGATGCTTCTTTAGTACTGTTGGATGCAGCTTTCAATCCATTCAGACTCTGAGAAATCATATTGACTTGCTGAGTTAATATTTTGTTGAGCCAATATGACATTCAGAGTATCAATTTCAAAAACTCTCTTCTTTTGAGGCGTCCCATTGTTCACAGGATTCCTCTCAGAGGTGTACATGAACTGGTTATTTGCAATCATTTCAATGAGTTCCTGAGCTTCTGCAGGGATTTTCAGATGAAGAGATCCTCCTGCAGAATGGTCCAATGATATTTTTGACAACTCAGACAGACCATCACAGAATATACATATGATGCTCCATTCTGGAAGCATGTTAGTAGGACACCTTTTGATCAATTGCTTATATCTTTCCCAAGCTTCATAGAGGGACTCACCTTCCTTCTGTCTGAAGTTTTGGATTTTCACTCTAAGCTTGCTCATCTATTGAGGTGGAAAGAATTTGGCCAGGAAAGCACTGACCAGCTTTTCCCAAGAGTTCAGGCTTTCCTTAGGTTGTGAATCCAACCATGTTCTAGCTTTGTCTCTTATAGCAAAAGGGAAAAGCATAAGCCTGTAGACCTCGGGATCAACTCCATTGGTCTTGACAGTGTCATAGATTTGCAAGAATTCAGCTAAGAACTGATGAGGATCTTCCAATGGAAGTCCATGAAACTTGCAATTCTGTTGCATTAGAGAAACTAATTGAGGCTTAAGCTCAAAGTTGTTTGCTCCAATGGCAGGAATTGAGATGCTTCTTCCATAGAAGCCAGAAGAGGGTGCAATGAAGTCACCAAGCATCTTCCTTGCATCTCCACCATTGTTATTGGGTTCGGCCATGTCTCCTTCTTTTTCGAAAATTTCTGTCAGATCTTCTCTAGAGGGTTGTGCTTTAGCTTCTCTTAGTTTCCTCTTAAGAGTCCTTTCAGGTTCAGGATCAGCTTCAACAAGAATGTCTTTGTCCTTGTTCCTGCTCATATGAAAAAGAAGAGAACAGAAAAAGAAGAGAAATTCTCTATGTCACAGTATAGAGATTCCTTTGTGTAAGTAGAAGAAGAGAAGAATAGAAGAAGGAGAAGAGAAAAATTCGAACACAGAGAAGAACAGGGTTCGAATTTTTTAAGAAGAAGAGAAAAATATTAGTAAATAAATAAATAAATAAAAAGATATGAGAGAGAGAAGAATTCGAATTTAAATTAAAATAAAAGGAAAAATATTTTTTTTATTTTAATTATTAGTTAGTATTCGAAAATTATAAAAAGGAATAAAATAAAATTGAATTTTAAAACAATTAGTTAATTAAAAAGGAATTTTGAAAAAGTGGGGAGGAGTTTTCGAAAATTAGAGAGAGAAAATTAGTTAGGTGGTTTTGAAAAAGATATGATTGAAATAGAGAACTTTTAAAATCAAACGAAAAGTCAAGTAGTTAATTTGGGAAGATTTGAAAATCAGTTTTGAAAGGATAAGAAGTTAGAAAAGATTTTTGAAATCAGTAATAAAAAAGATATGATTGAAAATTATTTTGAAAAAGATCTGGTT
>NC_029786.2:85497410-85514798 GCF_000816755.2 Arachis ipaensis
AGGGATTCACCTTCCTTCTGTCTGAAGGTTTGGATTTCCACTCTAAGCTTGCTCATCTTTTGAGGTGGAAAGAATTTGGCCAGGAAAGCACTGACCAGCTTATCCCAAGAGTTCAGGCTTTCCTTAGGTTGTGAATCCAACCATGTTCTAGCTTTGTCTCTTATAGCAAAAGGGAAAAGCATAAGCCTGTAGACCTCGGGATCAACTCCATTGGTCTTGACAGTGTCATAGATTTGCAAGAATTCAGCTAAGAACTGATGAGGATCTTCCAATGGAAGTCCATGAAACTTGCAATTCTGTTGCATTAGAGAAACTAATTGAGGCTTAAGCTCAAAGTTGTTTGCTCCAATGGCAGGAATTGAGATGCTTCTTCCATAGAAGCCAGAAGAGGGTGCAATGAAGTCACCAAGCATCTTCCTTGCATCTCCACCATTGTTATTGGGTTCGGCCATGTCTCCTTCTTTTTCGAAAATTTCTGTCAGGTCCTCTCCAGAGGGTTGTGCTTCAGCTTCTCTTAGTTTCCTCTTAAGAGTCCTTTCAGGTTCAGGATCAGCTTCAACAAGAATGTCTTTGTCCTTGTTCCTGCTCATATGAAAAAGAAGAGAACAGAAAAAGAAGAGAAATTCTCTATGTCACAGTATAGAGATTCCTTTGTGTAAGTAGAAGAAGAGAAGAATAGAAGAAGGAGAAGAGAAAAATTCGAACACAGAGAAGAACAGGGTTCGAATTTTTTAAGAAGAAGAGAAGAATATTAGTAAATAAATAAATAAATAAAAAGATATGAGAGAGAGAAGAATTCGAATTTAAATTAAAATAAAAGGAAAAATATTTTTTTTATTTTAATTATTAGTTAGTATTCGAAAATTATAAAAAGGAATAAAATAAAATTGAATTTTAAAACAATTAGTTAATTAAAAAGGAATTTTGAAAAAGTGGGGAGGAGTTCTCGAAAATTAGAGAGAGAAAAGTAGTTAGGTGGTTTTTTAAAAAAAAGATATGATTGAAATAGAAAACTTTTTTTTTAAATCAAACAAAAAGTTAAGTGGTTAATTGAAAAAGATTTGAAAATCAAATTTGAAAAGATAAGAAGTTAGAAAAGATTTTGAAATTGATTTTGAAAAATATATGATTGAAATTTTATTTTGAAAAAGATTTGAAAAGGAAATTAAAAAAATTTAATTTTTGAAAATTAAAGTTGATTACTTGACTAATAAGAAACTACGAGCAGTGATCACTGAATGATATTTATGATATGTATTGATTGGTAAGTCGTTATGCACCTGGCAAGGATGGTGGTTTAATCCCGCTTGTCGAGGTAGCGCCGCCGGCGTAGGGGTTGTGGCAGTCTCCCGCCTACGTTCAGATGTGAGGGCTGAGGTAGTATCCCGCTCGCATAACCTTTCTTGCCATAAGAGTGAGTCGGGCACTATATTCCAAGGTTAAAAGTGAGCCGGGCACTATATCCCAGGGTTGCGCATAAGAGTGAGCCATACACTATATCCTAGGGGTGCACATAGTGAGCCGGGCACTATATCTCAGGGACGTAATAGAAAGGCAACATCCGAAAGGAGGTGTCGTGTTGGCAACTTTGAATCGACAAGTGATATCATGAGCCAAATAAGATAGGAATTCATCATATGCATTTTCTATATGCTTTCTTGCTTTGATTAATTGAGTTATGCCTAAATGAATAATATGCCTAATTACTATTCAATTTACCTGCTGTATATGTATATTACTTGTGCTTTACTTATTTGTATTATTTGTGTTTTGCTGGGATTGAGGAGGATCGGTAGGTAGTGGCGATGGGATCGTATGGAGGGTAGGTTGGCGAAGACTGTGGGACAACGGTGGCTATAGTTAGAGTAGAAATTCCTTAAGTTAGATTACCCCGTTTATGATTTAGTTATTGTGTTTCTTTAAGCTTGAATGTTTATGCCTGGTAGAAGTTTTAGGATTGTCTTTGGCTTCCCGGAACCTTATATCTTATCTATTGGGAACTGTTACCATACTGAGAACCCCCGGTTCTCATATCATATGTTGTTATTTTTCAGATGCAGGTCGTAACCCACCTTGGTGAGTTTGCGGATGGTGACAGAGTAGAGGATGACTCAGCTTTTATTTTGATTTATTTTTGTAGTCTCTCACTTTTATATATATATAACTTGTTTACTCTATGTATTCTGTTTATCTTTGGATGCCTACGCGTTTGGTTATCATCTATGAACGTTTTATGCTTTTGTATCTCTCTTTTTCCTACGTCCTTGAGCTCTTATTCCTTCATCAGGTGTAACACCCTAATATTCAAATCCTTATGCTCGAGTCATAAGTCAATGATATTACGGTGGTACGACTCTCAGGTGGATTTTTAATAAATAAATATAGGTAATTTCGAAAGGAGTATTAACCGAGAAGCCTGAAAAGAGTAGAAATAAAATCACAAAGACGTATCACTCACGTTTCGACAACAAAAGATAAACCGTAAAGCCGAAAACGATATACGGACAAGGCGTAGAGGAGATTAAGAGATAGATAACAGATAGACATATATATATAACATAAGTAAATAGCCACTAGTCGCGACCCGCGAAGTTTAGGCCAGCTAGGGTACAGTATGAAAGTAGTTGACAACAGTATATCCTAATCTCTCCCGAAGGAAACATGAGAGCCTCTACAGGCAAATTCAAAGAGTTCAATACATAATATAATTTTTCCAAAACAAAGGTGGAGAGATTCTAAGCAAAACACAAAGTAGGGAAAATAAAGATCTTCGCCGTCTCTCAGACGACCCACAACTCACTTCTGAGCACCTGGACCTGTATCTGAAAAACAAGAGATATATACGGAATGAGAACCCCGGGCCCATGGGTTCCCAGTACGGTAAAAGTGCCAAATAAATTCAATGTACTGCAATAAAAACTCACTAAGCATCCTAAACTTCTTCACCAATTATTCATCCTAGGTTCTCGCTAATCCATGAATAGGCAACTGTCATAAGGGAGTGCTAAATTTAATTCATGTTTCACATATTTTCCAACTCGCTGACTCTTCCACGAATCAGACTCAGAATCATAAGCAAAGCCATCACCAGTTGTTCTGCCTCAGCAATTCTATATCAATACATCATACCCTCGCCTAGAGCTAGTGAAACCACATCACTGCGTCTACCCAGGGAGCTCCAATTATCTCATTCAATAATCATCATCATCATGCAAACGCATTATCAATTCATCCCATCAAGAACAGCCCTCAACACCCACCGACACCAGCATGAGGGGCCTCTCAGTTGTACAAGCACAAGCAATACAGGCAAGTAATACATAAATATGGTACAAGTAGAACAAGTAGCATATAGTCAGGTAACAAGGCATATATGATGTAGAAATCCAAAACAAATGGCTAACCCAAACAATTCAAACATATGCAAATGATGAATGCCTGCCCTATGGCTGATGATATCATCTGTCGGTTATATAGCCAACCCGACATGTCTTGGTAGCTAACCATTGGACAGAAACACCCATTACGGAGCAAGTAGGTTTGAGCTACAACCCCCTTGCTACTACCCACTCAACCCAGAGCCAGTGGAATAATCACTACTGCGGCTACTACCCAGGCAGGTGTTTAAAAGCTCAACCTGGAGCGAGTGGATTCACCACTACTGCTGCTACTACCCAGGCGTCACAATCTCTGACCTGGAGCAAGTGGGACGAACCACAACCCTTGCTACTACCCAGGATCTCAATACATACGTTCGTTTAGTTTAGAAGCAACCATCACTGTTATCAAATCTCAAACATTAACCTGGAGCAAGTGGGATGAACCACCACTTTTACTACTACCCAGGTATCACAAATACACCTTTATTCAAAACTCCATAATTAAACTCATTTATCATAAACATCCTTTCCTGTCTCATACCTGGAGCAAGTGGACAACGCCACTGCCTACTACCCGGGGTCACATATCGTATTTCAACATTTTTCATTATTATCCATTTAACACATTCATTCATTAATCATATATGCATTTATACTCAGCCATAAACAGTAATGGCTTTGCCGTAACCCGGCAATAACTCAGCCATTTAGCTCATGGTTCAATCAAGAATCGGCCATTTATCAATAAACATAGCCCTTCGGCTCATGGCATACACGGTACTTCCACCGTCATCCTCCATATCTCAAATAATCATCTTTGATCATCATTGATCGTAACCTTTCCCCTTGCTTCACTCGTAAGTTACCACATCCCCTAGCTCCTTTCTCATTGCTAGGCATATCGTAATGATTTAATACATAAGGGGTGAGATCGGAGGCTTAGAAGTATGAGATTTGGCTTTAAAATCTCAAAAATCAACTTTGTCATGAAAACAGGGCCACGCGTACGCGCACTCCACGCGCACGCGTGGATGGCCACAAAACTCATCGACGTGCAAGCGTCATAAGCGCGGACGCTCGGGTTGAAAAATAGCCAAACGACGCGCACGCGTCAACCACGCGTACGCGCGGATACCTTTGTGCCCCAGGCACAAAACTGGCACAACTCTCGGAAAACTGGCTGGGCATTTGGTGCAGCGCATCGATGCGCCCGCGCACACCTCGCGCACGCGTGGATAGTGCTTTCTTGAAGAACGGCGCGTACGCGCCAAGTGCGCCTAGGCGCGGAGGGTCGTTCTGCTAAAAATTTTCTAAGTTAAAAGCTGCAGGATTTACAAATTCAACCCCCAATCTTCCGACGGACATAACTCTCTCATTTTAAATCGTTTTTCACCCGTTCTTCGAACGGCATGGACATCCCGGATCCAATTTCATTTCTAAACAAATTTGGTACAAAACAGAAATCTGTAGTCCAAGTTATGTCCCGTCAAAATATGTCCAAAAACCACATTTTCATGCAAAATCACAAGGTGCTATTTTCAAAACAAGTCATTCTCAACTATTTTCCAAATCAACCAAAACATGCCAATTTCAACCCTTTTTGAAATCAATCAAAATATACCAAAATCAACATCAAGCCATCCTCAACTCACACATTGACACTTTACCAAAATTTCCAAAACCACATCCAACCATTTTAACACTTCTCAATCAAATGGCTAAAGGACAAACACAATATCATATCATACATCCTTCCTCATCCCAATTTCCAATAATACCATTTCCAATCAACCATCATTATACACAATCAATATCATACTCACTATCACGTGGTTTCACCCACAAATCAACCTTAATCATTCCCCAAGCATATATCACAACATACATATCTCTAATGCATCATCATACCATCAAGGCATCAATAATCATAATCACATATATGATCACATAATATATCTCAACCGAATCAAACATACCTCATCTACATAATTTCACCCAAAATTACCAAATTCCACACTTCAACTTCTCAAACTTTATTATTCAATAACCAACCTAATCATTCATATATACATTATCTGAAATTCATCTAATCACTTGTGCCATCATACAATACACACATCGACTTACCTTTCTTACCTCTTTCCGGCCTCCGGCCCAATTTTCACAATTTAAATGCATAAACCATAAATCAATACTCATTACCCCAGTACATCAAATTCTCAATACACCAAGCATACAAGGCCACACAATTCTCAACCCAATCATTAATTCACATTACATATCAACTATGCATATTAGCACCAACCATTTACACAATCCAAACTTAATCCTAGGGGCATCTAGCCTAGGAATTCTCATCACAACACACGGTACTTAAATGAAACTTAAACAGTACCTCTTGTAGCCAAACCAATTGAGCCTCTTCTTTGGAAGTCTTCACCAACCTTAGCTCCAAGCCTTACCAAAGCTCCTCAAGCAATACCAATCTCCCAATTGTGCACCAACATCACCAAATACACTAACATAACCAATATCACATACATACATCAACCTAGGACTCATAAAAATGACAAATCACAAGGGTTTGAGTATTTTTTACCTCAGCCCATATGAAGTAGGGATAGAACCCACTTAGAATCTATGTTGGAGTATCCCTAAACACCCAAAATCACAAGATTTTAACACTAGCTACCTAAAAACGTGTAACAGTGGGGAATTTCGAAAGCTGGGCAGAGATAAATGAAATACTCACCACAAAACTTAGATAGAATTGTAGAGAATGAGAAGAGCGACGCGTGGCCACAAACTGCTCATCAATCGGAGCTCCGTAGCTCAAGTTATGGTGGTTTAAAGATCAAAGAGAGTTAGGTTTTCTCTCTTCTCTTCTCTCTTCTCAATTTCAGCGCCCCAACCCTTTTTTTTAGGGTAAAATGAGCTGAAATGCTCATAACTAATGTTTATATATGTTGGGTCTTGGGCCCACTTAGGCCCGGTTCACTTATTTTTGCCGTTGGCCCAATTTTGGGCCAAAATCTTTAAGATTAGCACTCTAAATTGTACTTTAGATATTTCTACCTTTCCTAATTATAATTCCTCATTTCTTAATCTTATTTACTCGTAATCAATTTCCTCAGCTGTAGTACCAGACAGATCTCAGCCGGTACTGCCGGTCAAAATTCCACTACGCGCTTTTACGCAGAAAACTATGTTTTTCGACTCGGAAAAATTCACTGAATCCAAATATCATATTTAAATTATCAAATTCCAATTGCCAAATCTTCCAACCATATTCGTTCCTATTTAACTTATTATTTAATTAATTTTGGTTAGTCCGGGTATTACATTCTACCCCCCTAACAAAAATTTTCGCCCTCGAAAATTCCATCCATCACTATCCTCTCTCTCTGCCAAGCCAATTACCACTAATCACAGCTCAACTCCAAGCATAACCTCCAAACTTACTTCCTTATTCTCAAACCCTCGAATTTCTACATGACTTGCTGTTATAAAGTCTCTGACTCATCAATCAAAAATCCCTTTCATTTCTAGAAAGCAAATGAGTTTGAAATAACAATTTAACAAAAATCATAAGAATCCGCTTTCCTTTAATAATCTATAAAAGCATTCGAGACACGTCTCTTTTGTTAAAGTTACTCATATGAAAAATTATCCTAAAACCATAACATAACCAGCACTCTTTCAAATTTTTGGGGAAAAATTTTCAACAGTACCTCCCCAAAAATTGGAGTTTACCACCCGTCACGGGCTCCCTCAAACCAATCTCAGTACCGCATCAGTATTTCAATTTAGTGGCTTTCACATTCGTCTTTCAAAACTAATCATTATAAATCTCAATCTAATTCCAAGGTCACTATGACCAAACATCGTGGTACTCATCTCTCAAACACGACAACTTGCACTCTCTCATCATCTAAATCCAATTATGCATCAATGATAATTTCCTCATCCGCTTTTGAACCATCAAAGCTCACAGCCGCAATCAATTCCAACTATTTGGGGATCATTACTTGTAGTAACCCACTTAACCCTTCCAGTATTCAAACTTAAGATATTATAGTAAACTTTCACAGCTCCTGTTCGTAGCTATCCTGTGTTACTGCTTCCGCAAGCTTCTACTGCTTTATTCTGATCTATCGTCTAGTACGAGCCCTATCACTTACTTCCTCAAGTACTCAACCACAACTTAGCATGACTGGCATTTCAAATCAACGTTTCCAAATCCCTCATTTAGGACCATTCCTTATCTATTTAAATCAAAGGAACCAAAAGCCACAGGTTCAATCCGTTTCACCAAAAATCCAGAAATCAACCAACTACATAACAAACACAACACATTATTCTCAATAAAAAAAATCGTTTACATCACAGGCATTTATCCATTTGTATTAAGGCAAATCCTTACTCGGACCATCCGGTTTGCTCCTTAGTCTAATATTAAACTCGACATTCCCAGTTTTACTGTACAGGCGTTATTATAAAATCACGCACTGTCCTTTAAGCCTGATTATTGCAATTACCTCAATCTTACTGTCGCAATCGACCCGCATCCTGACTCTCTCCTTGTTGGCAATTTCTTGATACATGCCCTGGTAACCCGCACTTGTAACATACAGCTAACCCCAATCGGCACGGCTTATTTGGGTGATGACTCCCACATCTCTGGCAGCTCGAAACATCAGAAGCAGCCGCTGCCCGTTTTCCCTTACTATTTCTTTGGGACTCCTCACTCGTCGCAAGGTTAGTCTGTCCTTGGGGAAAGTGTTGTACGTATCCTCTCTCCTTAAACTCTCGACCCCTTGGTGCGAATCCTTGGTTGTGCTCTCTATGACTTCCTTTCTCTGCAACCTTCCTTTTCACACACTCTTCAGCAATTCTGCTCTTATTCACTAACTCTGAAAAAGTTCGGATCTCCATTGGTCCCACTGAACTTAGGATGTTGCTCCGGAGCCCTCCTTCATACTTAATGCATTTTCATTCCTCGAAGTCTCCCGGAGCTCCTTGACACATACGGGAAAACCTGAATAGCTCCTCAAATTTGTCTGTATACTCAGATACGGACATAGCACCTTGCTTCAGCTGCAGTAACTCCAATTCCTTGGCAGTCCTGGCGGAATTCGGAAAATACTTCTTATAGAATTCCACCTGGAAGGCATCCCAAGTGATGAGATCATTCCCCTGTTGCAGGAGACGTCGATCCCCTTGCCACCAATGCGATGCTTCCCCCGTGAGTAGATAGGTAGCAAATTCAACACACTGCTCTTCAGGCACTAACTGCGCTTGCAGTGCTCGCTCCATGGCTTGAAACCAAGTATCAGCTTCAGTCGGATTGATGGTTCCCTTGAACTTAGGTGGATTAACCTTTAAGAAGGTTGCCAGTGTCATCGGGCCCTGAGCTTCCCTTCCGCCATTGCCATTATTGTTTATCTGTTGCCCAAGAGCTTCCGCAGTGGCCTACATAGCAGCAGCTATATTCTCCAACGCCGCCATAAGGTTTACCGAGTTATTCGAGTTGATTTCCAGTTCCTGCGTATTAGTACGATCTCTTTCACGTCCCCGACCAGGTCCACGAGGCGCCATCTGGTTCCTATACACACCAAACAATCGATATCAAGTTGATCAGTTTCAATATCGGAAGTATAGTGCTTCAAAGTACCAAAGGTACACTCATGGACTTCATGCTAGATGTATCGGTTAGATACCCTAACTAGCACAGGCACAGACTCAGAGTATGCATTGAAGCATAAGCAGTTCCATCCCTCAGGCTCACGAGGACGAACTGCTCTGATACCATAATGTAACACCCTAATATTCAAATCCTTATGCTCGAGTCATAAGTCAATGATATTACGGTGGTACGACTCTCAGGTGGATTTTTAATAAATAAATATAGGTAATTTCGAAAGGAGTATTAACCGAGAAGCCTGAAAAGAGTAGAAATAAAATCGCAAAGACGTATCACTCACATTTCGACAACAAAAGATAAACCGTGAAGTCGAAAACGATATACGGACAAGGCGTAGAGGAGATTAAGAGATAGATAACAGATAAACATATATATATATAACATAAGTAAATAGCCACTAGTCGCGACCCGCGAAGTTTAGGCCGGCTAGGGTACAGTATGAAAGTAGTTGACAACAGTATATCCTAATCTCTCCCGAAGGAAACATGAGAGCCTCTACAGGCAAATTTAAAGAGTTCAATACATAATATAATTTTTCCAAAACAAAGGTGGAGAGATTCTAAGCAAAACACAAAGTATGGAAAATAAAGATCTTCGCCGTCTCTCAGACGACACACAACTCACTTCTGAGCACCTGGACCTGTATCTAAAAACAAGAGATATATACGGAATGAGAACCCCAGGCCCATGGGTTCCCAGTACGGTAAAAGTGCCAAATAAATTCAATGTACTGCAATAAAAACTCACTAAGCATCCTAAACTTCTTCACCAATTATTCATCCTAGGTTCTCGCTAATCCATGAATAGGCAACTGTCATAAGGGAGTGTTAAATTTAATTCATGTTTCACATGTTTCCCAACTCACTGACTCTTCCACGAATCAGACTCAGAATCATAAGCAAAGCCATCATCAGTTATTCTGCCTCAGCAATTCTATATCAATACATCATACCCTCGCCTGGAGCTAGTGAAACCACATCACTGCGTCTACCCAAGGAGCTCCAATTATCTCATTCAATAATCATCATCATCATGCAAACACATCATCAATTCATCCCATCAAGAACAGCCCTCAACACCCACCGACACCAGCATGAGGGGCCTTTCAGTTGTACAAACACAAGCAATACAGGCAAGTAATACACAAATATGGTACAAGTAGAACAAGTACCATATAGTTAGGTAACATGGCATATATGATGTAGAAATCCAAAACAAATGGCTAACCCAAACAATTCAAACATATACAAATGATGAATGCCTGCCCTATGACTGATGATATCATCTGTCAGTTATAAAGCCAACACGACATGTCCTGGTAGCTAACCATTGGACAGAAACACCCATTGCGGAGCAAGTAGGTTTGAGCTACAACCCCCTTGCTACTACCCGCTCAACACAGAGCCAGTGGAATAACCACTACTGCGGCTACTACCCAGGCAGGTGTTTAAAAGCTCAACCTGGAGTGAGTGGATTCACCACTACTGCCGCTACTACCCAGGCGTCACAATCTCTGACCTAGAGCAAGTGGAACGAACTACAACCCTTGCTACTACCCAGGATCTCAATACATACGTTCGTTCAGTTTAAAAGCAATCATCACTGTTATCAATTCTCAAACATTAACCTGGAGCAAGCGGGATGAACCACCACTCTTACTACTACCCAAGTATCACAAATACACCTTTATTCAAAACTCCATAATTAAACTCATTTATCATAAACATCTTTTCCCGTCTCATACCCGGAGCAAGTGGACAACGCCACTGCCTACTACCCGGGGTCACATATCGTATTTCAGCATTTTTCATTATTATCCATTTAACACATTCATTCATTAATCATATATGCATTTATACTCAGCCATAAACAGTAATGGCTTTGCCATAACTCGGCAATAACTCAGCCATTCGGCTCATGGTTCAATCAAGAACCGGCCATTTATCAATAAACATAGCCCTTCGGCTCATGGCATACACGGTACTTCCACCGTCATCCTCCATATCTCATATAATCATCTTTGATCGTCATTGATCGTAACCTTTCCCCGTGCTTCACTCGCAAGTTACCACATCCCCTAGCTCCTTTCTCATTGCTAGGCATATCATAATGATTTAATACATAAAGGGTGAGATCGGAGGCTTAGAAGTATGAGATTTGGCTTTAAAAACTCAAAAATCAACTTTGGCATGAAAACAGGGCCACGCGTACGCGCACTCCACGCGCACGCGTGGATGGCCACAAAACTCATCGACGCGCGGGTTGAAAAATAGCCAAACGACGCGCACGCGTCAACCACGCGTACGCGCGGATACCTTTGTGCCCCAGGCACAAAACTGGCACAACTCTCGGGAAAATGGCTGGGCATTTGGTGCAGCGCATCGACGCGCCCGCGCACACCACGCGCATGTGTGGATGGGGCTTTCTTGAAGAACGGCGCGTACGCGCCAAGTGCGCCTACGCGCGGAGGGTCGTTCTGCTAAAAATTTTCTAAGTTAAAAACTGCAGGATTTACAAATTCAACCCCCAATCTTCCGACGGACATAACTCTCTCATTTTAAATCGTTTTTCACCCGTTCTTCAAACGGCATGGACATCCCAGATCCAATTTCATTGCTAAACAAATTTGGCACAAAACAGAGATCCGTAGTCCAAGTTATGTCCCGTCAAAATATGCCCCAAAACCACATTTTCATGCAAAATCACAAGGTGCCATTTTCAAAACAAGCCATTCTCAATTATTTTCCAAATCAACCAAAACATGCCAATTTCAACCCTTTTTGAAATCAATCAAAATGTACCAAAATCAACATCAAGCCATACTCAACTCACACATTGACACTTTACCAAAATTCCCAAAACCACATCCAACCATTTTAACACTTCTCAATCAAATGGCTAAAGGACAAACACAATATCATGTCATACATCCTTCCTCATCCCAATTTCCAATAATACCATTTCCAATCAACCATCATTATACACAATCAATATCATACTCACTATCACGTGGTTTCACCCACAAATCAACCTTAATCATTCCCCAAGCATATATCACAACATACATATCTCTAATGCATCATCATACCATCAAGGCATCAATAATCATAATCACATATATGATCACATAATATATCTCAACCGAATCAAACATACCTCATCTACATAATTTCACCCAAAATTACCAAATTCCACACTTCAACTTCTCAAACCTTATTATTCAATAACCAACCTAATCATTCATATATGCATTATCTGAAATTCATCCAATCACTTGTGCCATCATACAATACACACATCGACTTACTTTTCTTACCTCTTTCCGGCCTTCGGCCCAAAATTCACAGCCTCCGGCCCAATTTTCACAATTTAAATGCATAAACCACAAATCAATACTCATTACCCCAGTACATCAAATTCTCAATACACCAAGCATACAAGGCCACACAATTCTCAACCCAATCATTAATTCACATTACATATCAACTATGCATATTAGCACCAACCATTTACACAATCCAAACTTAATCCTAGGGGCATCTAGCCTAGGAATTCTCATCACAACACACGGTACTTAAATGAAACTTAAACTGTACCTCTTGTATCCAAACCAATTGAGCCTCTTCTTTAGAAGTCTTCACCAACCTTAGCTCCAAGCCTTACCAATTCCTCAAGCAATACCAATCTCCCAATTATGCACCAACATCACCAAATACACTAACATAACCAATATCACATACATACATCAACCTAGGGCTCATAAAAATGACAAATCACAAGGGTTTGAGCACTTTTTACCTCAGCCCATATGAAGTAGGGATAGAACCCACTTAGAATCCATGTTGGAGTATCCCTAAACACCCAAAATCACAAGATTTCAACACTAGCTACCCAAAAATGTGTAACAGTGGGGAATTTCGAAAATTGGGCAGAGATGAATAGAATAATCACCACAAAACTTAGATAGAATTATAGAGGATGAGAAGAGCGACGCGTGGCCGCAAACGGCTCATCAATCGGAGCTCCGTAGCTCAAGTTATGGTGATTTAAAGATCAAAGAGAGTTAGGTTTTCTCTCTTCTCTTCTCTCTTCTCAATTTCAGCGCCCCAACCATTCTTTTTAGGGTAAAATGAGCTGAAATACTCGTAACTAATGTTTATATATGTTGGGTCTTGGGCCCACTTAGGCCCGGTTCACTTATTTTTGTCTGTTGGCCCAATTTTGGGCCAAAACCTTTAAGATTAGCGCTCTAAATCGCACTTTAGATATTTCTACCTTCCCTAATTATAATTCCTCATTTCTTAATCTTATCTACTCATAATCAATTTTCTCAGCTGTAGTACCAGACAGATCTCAGCCGGTACTGCCGGTCAAAATTCCACTACGCGCTTTTACGTATAAAACTATGTTTTTCGACTCAGAAAAATTCACTGAATCCAAATATCATATTTAAATCATCAAATTCCAATTGCCAAATCTTCCAACCATATTCGCTCCTATTTAACTTATTATTTAATTAATTTTGGTTAGACCGGGTATTACATCAGGCTTCTAGTGTATGATATTTCTTGATTACATATTATTGTATGAACTTTAGAACTGTTGTGGCGCTTTGTCGCCCGTTGCTTTATGGCTAAAGGTAATGTTTAGAATGATAGGGTGTTACAGTTGTCACCCGTAGCAAAACAATGTAATTAATTTTAAAAGATAGGTAATTTAATAATTTTATAAAAAAGTAACACATTAGTAAAAAAAAAAAGTTACTTAAATGATAATATGTTGTCTATTTCTCTCTCACTTTATTTTTTATTCTTCTTTCAAAGAGAAGGGCTTATAGAGCAAGAAAGGGAGTGAAGGAAAAATTTTCAAAAACACCATCTCCTCGTTCTTCTTCAGTTTTTTATCAATTCAGAGTTCCAATAAAAAAATTTGTTCACTCTAATGCAGGATATAAATTTTATTGATAAAAACTTAAGAAAGCTCTCCTCTCTTTCTATTTTCTTAGTATTTTATATTTAGGGTTCCATTAAAATTAAGATGTATGATTTTTGTTGTTGCAAAAAACTTTGATATGAGTTTTTGGAGGGTCATGCCTTGGATTTTCATAATACAAAGGTGAGAAACCACCTTCGATTTTTTTTTTCTCAATTTCTAGAAAATCCTAGTTAGGTTTTGGTCAAAAATTGATTATATTGGTTGTTTAAAATATTGATAAAGCTAAGGAGTGACCCATGGGATGGAGGAGATTGTCATTTAAGGTATGAATTTGTTATATGATAAATAATATATAATGTTATATATATTGAACTCTAGACTAGATGTCTTGATTATTTAGAATTTGATGGTTTATTGATGAATAGTTTAGTGGCGGAGCTTGAAACAAAATTTTGGGGAGCCAAAAATTTAATATAAAAATTTAAGGTCAAACTCATATGATGTAACTTTTTGAATTTTTGAAGGTTGTATCTCACTTTTTTCGTGATTCATTAAAGTGAAAAACTATTTATAGGTGTTGATATTGTAGAAGTTATATGTTCTCCTTCTTAAATATTAGTCTTTCTCTTAAAAATGCATCAATTCTTTAATTTTTCATCATTATTTTGTATAAAAATTTGAATATATATCTTGTAAAATATTAAAATTAGAAGGATAAATATTAAAATTTATAATATTTATTGATTTTTTTATCAATTTATACAAATACAATAATATCAATACTTATTGAATATTCTAATATTTTTTATCATATAAAAAATTAAATTAAATAAAAAAATACCTAATTTTAGAATGAAAAACAAAATGTGTTTTTATAATGAGAAACAAAGCAGCAAGCATGATGATTTTTGTTAGATAATTTTTGTTAGATAACATTTTTTTTGTTAGCTGTGTTGTGAAGCCAATAAAGGTCTACACTAAAAATAATATTATTATGCAATAAAAGCATGAGATAGGATTTGAATCTGGATACCCTAAATTATAGTAAAGCACTTGAGCTAATTGAACTACTCTTTATTTTTTAAAGAATTACTACTAGTTTTTTTATAAAAACTTTGGGGTGGCCATAACCCCATTGCCCTAGTTAAACTCTGCCACTGGAATAGTTAATGTAGTTGATATGTGGAATTTGGTGTATTATATATGTGGTTATAAAAATGAAATGGTGATGTTATGATTGTTGAGGAAATTTGGGATTTATATTTATGGTGATTAATATGTGTATGATGAGGATGTTGGGTAAATAAGATATTATATTTCACTATTCTATTATTAGCATGTAAATAAGTAAATAGAGAATATTAATATTTTTAATATTTAAAATTTTTTTTGCAATATTTAAAGGAAAATTCAAATTTATTTTATTGCATTTTATATTGAAATTAACGGCGGTTTTAAAACTGTCGAAAACAAGATAGCAAATGTCTTAAAGTTGAAAAAAATTGTCCTAAATTGCGGCAGTTTGTAATCGTCGGTAAACATGTGCGAAATCCTGACACTTGCATATTGCGGCGGTTCTGAATCGCCGCTAAATTAGATGCCGCAAAATATTGATTCAGCGTCTGTTATACCAGTGGTAACTAGAAATCGCCGCAAAATCAACTCCAAACTCCAATAACTAGGGTGGTTTATGAACTGCCGGTATTGGATTTTGCGACAGTTTAAAAACCGCCGTTAATCAAGTTAAAAACCGCCGCAACCCTCCAGCTCTTCTTATAGTATAGAACAACAAACACCATGTTCGAAAATTTATTTTAGGAGCAATATTAATGTAGATGGAAGGAGAAACTAGTATGGAAAATGATATATTAAGGCTTGGTTTGGTAAAATTTTTTAGAGATGTGCTTGTGTTTTTCAAAAGCATAAGCATAATTATTTCATTTTGCATTTGGTAAATAAAAAGCTCATGTGTTTATATTTGCAGCTTTTAAAAGCAGGATGCTTTTGAAAGCACCTAAGAGAGAATTATTTAAATTTGGTTTGTTCTTATCAAAATTAAAAAGTCTAATATAATCTCGTACATTAATTAATATTTAAATTTAATTCTTATATTAATGTCTATTATAATATTTTTAAATTTAAAAATTATTTTATCGAACACACTTGTTATTACTTGTATTTATTAAAAATCATTTTTAATTTAATTTATCAAATATAGATATTATAATTTTTAAAAATATATCTTTTAAAAATTAACTTTTACCACGCCTAAGTGATATCTTTATTAGTGATGGTGAAGTTGAGAGGTCGAGTCTTTTAAGCAAAATTTAAATTAGGGTGTTTCTTAGGATTAAAAGCAAAATCTTTTTTGTGCTTGGTTAACTAGCATGGACTTTTTTGTCCACTAAGTTATGACGTGCCACATTAAAAGAGTGAAGTAAAAAAAGAACTAAATTGATTGACATTAATAATTATTGGGAATCTAATGAGAGAATTAAAATTTATTAAGGATTAATAAGTCTGAATACATAAATTTTTTTTCCTGCATATGAATCTATGTAGAAAAATACACATCTCTTTTTATTATTTGTAGTAGTTAATAGTAGTTATTTAAAGGGATAAGTATTATTTTGGTCTCTAATGTTGAGGGTCAGAATCGAAACCGTCCTCAACGTAATTTTCGATTTAGAATCATCCTAAAATTTTTTTTCGTATTAAAATCGTCCTTTTAATTTTTTTGGACAAAAATACCCTCACCACTATCAGCACAATTACCTCCTCCTCCACCACCACCACCACCACTACCACCAGCACCAACACCAACACCAACACCACCACCAACACCACCACCAAGAACACCAAACAACAGCAACAACACCAAACAACACCAAACCAAGAAGTAGAAACAGAAAGTAAGAAAACAGAAAACAAAAAAGCAGAACCAAGAAAATAGAAAGTAAGAAAGCAGAAGCAAGATGCAGAAGCAGAAAGCAATGCAGATGAGGTGGCGATGCGGAGGCAGCGAGGCGGTGAGGCGTTGCCACCCAACCTTCGCCACTGTGCCCTTACCGGCGTCCCAACACGTCACCACCCCTGTCCGATCCCTAACCCAGCCAACCACCCCCGTGACCCTCTACCCTCTTCTCCCCCTCGCATCTCCTCTCAGCGTCGAACCACCATCGCGAACCAACCTCCCCATGGCCGAACTACTGACCCGTAGCCTCCACCATCGACGAGCCATGGCAACCCAACCCAGCGCCGCCGCCGCTGCCATTTTCTTCCTCTTCTTCTCCGGCTTCTTCCGCTTTCCTTCCTCCCTCTCCTCCATCACCACCACCACCAGTAGAAGCGCTCGGGTTGGCGCTGGGT
>NC_029786.2:85514909-85515530 GCF_000816755.2 Arachis ipaensis
CCCCAAAACGCGTTTTTTTTTTTAATTTTATAATTTTTTTATTAAAGTAGGAGTAGTTTAGGAATAAATTAAAAAAATTTATTAGAAAAGACGATTTTAAAATAAAATGCAATATTAAGGACAATTTTAAGTCAAAAATTACATCAGGGACAGTTTCGATTTTGACCCTCAATGTGAGAGACCAAAACAATACTTATCCCTTATTTAAACTAGCTGTGTGTGAGGGATTATATTTAAAATTCAAATTAATGGAATATATATACATTTTTTAGAGAATCGTCAAATATAATATTCAAATAATAACTACAAATTATATAAATACCATCATGATAACGACTAAGCTCTAGTGACTTCAATCAAATGGCTGTCTATGATTGATCAAGTCTTCAAGTGTGCTCCTCCATCAATTGAATAAAGGAAACGTACCCAAAAAGAGAAAGGGACAAAAGAAAGAGGGGGAATTAGGAGGGAAGAAACTAATTAAGAACCAAGAAAAAGATATAAGAATATATAAGAAATCCGAATACCTCATGTCATGATATTAATTAACTACCATTTTCTACTTTTATCTCCTTTTTATTTCATTTCATTTCACAATTAATTTTAAATAAAAATATAGAT
>NC_029786.2:85515767-85516151 GCF_000816755.2 Arachis ipaensis
GAAATTGAACCCCACTGACCAACAAAATCTAAGCATATCATCCACGTCAGCAGGTGCTTTGATTCCTTCCAGCAACACATTCATGTGATTTGTGAAACTTCCTTCCAAAAGATCACAATATATCCTTGTGTTTTGTGTTACTCACTATTATTCCTTCAATTTCTCCCCTCTCCTCCACCCTGTTTTTCTTTTCTTTGTTTTCGTAATTATTAATTTTGGTAAAAAAAAAATGTTTATTATTATTAGAATTGTCAAACATTTTACAAAAGCGTATAATCAAATTTGTCGAAATAGAATTATCAACATTTTTATGAATAACAAAAAAACCAAACATCTCATGAACATAAAGAATTACCATAGTTGTATTTATGTAATTTTATTAAT
>NC_029786.2:85516242-85540466 GCF_000816755.2 Arachis ipaensis
GTAGTTTGATTATATATTTTTATAAAATTTGATAATAAATATAGTTATAAAATTATTCTATATTTTTATATAGATAGTCAATTTCTCATATTTATATAACATAAAAAATACTTAACTACTAAAATTTGTAAAATCCGGTTAATTAATAGCTAATTAATCCGTAAATTAAGATATATTCTAGAAAATGAGAAATGAGATTTTTTATGGTTTAATGTGATAGAGAAATTTAAAACGAGAATTTCGACACCAATTCTAAAGAAATCGGCTTAAGATTGGACCGAACAGACCAAACCGAACCAACCGGACCCAAATTGGGCCCAAGGGCCCAGCCAAGCTCTCATTTAATGAGAGAGCTTAGCACTCTCTCTCCCTTAAACACACACATGTTGAACACAAAGGGAAAGGGTGAGAAGAAACATAAACCCTTGCTCCTATTCTCATCAATCTTCCATTGAACATATCTTTTGATCCGGAGCTCCGATTGACACACTGTTTGCGGCCACGCAACCGCGGTGTCGATCTCTACAAAATCCATACAATTATTCTTGAGGTAAGCCACAGTTTCTCCTTTGAATCCCAGCTCTTAGTTTCAAAAATTTTGGACAAAAATGATGAAATTTTGAACTCCTTTGTGTTATAGGATCGAATTAACTTGAGGGGAAGGCTTGTTCTTGCCTCTTTGGTCCTTGGGTAAGGTAGGAGATATCAAACCCTAGTGAAAGTTTTAAATTAAAGCATTTGGGTATTAAGTTATTGTGTTGGGTGTGATATTGTGGCTTAGGCATTGTATATATGTGTATTGGAGCTTGATTGGTAGTTTTGGAAAGTGTTGGTGTGGAGCCCCAAGCTTGGAAAATCTTGGAAGTTGAAATTGAGAGTGTTCCGGGTGGAACGAAAATCGGCCAATGTATGATTTCGGTTTCCTGTATCTAAAATGTAATGTGGTGTGAAAACATAGGCTAGTGACCCTAGGATAGGGCTTTGGAATGTTGATGTGGTTATTGGGCAAGTTAGATTGAGTTAAATATGTATGGATGATGGAATTTGGATTGAGTTAAATATGTATGAATGATGGTGGAAATGATTGTGAATGGTTGGATTGGTGGGTAAAGTATGTAATGTTGTATGTGATATAGATTAATATGCTGGATTGATGATAGAGTTGAGACTCTTGTTGATGAACATGATTTGATGTATGATGTTGATATGTGAATGTGTGTGTATATATATATGGTGATGGATAAATTGAATATTTATTTGGAAGTTGATATATGAAATGTTGATGTTGATGTGAGATTTGGCTAAATATGGTAGAATTGGTGGGTTGATGATTGAAAGAGGTTTGGAAATGATTGATGATTGGAATGGTTAAGTTTTGGGTTGATTTGGTATGGATTGGTAAGAGTATGTTTTGAAAATGGGGAGTTTATAAGTTTTGGTAAAAATGAAATTTTGATGAACTTCAACGGATCATATTTTGAGTTATTGTTTTCGGAATTTGATGATTTTTATATCAATTGAAAGATAATTTCATAAGCTTTAAAATGATTTAAATTTGGTGGAAATATGAATTTTGTGGAAGGAGATATGATCGTTGGAAGTTCGGGCAAAAAATCTGAATTCTGCAACTTTTGCAGAATTTGTGATTTTTGGGTTGTGTGCGCATGCACACCCCGTGGAATTTTGAGCCTGTGCGCATGCACAGTCTTGTGCGTACACACGCGCGAGAATGTGGCTCCTGCTGGGAGCGCTAGCACACTTGGTGCGCGCGCTTGGCCAAGAAAATCTTGCGAACTGTGCGTACGCATAGGTCTATACGCACGCATACGTTGGGAAGGACATGTTGTTGGTGGCGCTAGCACACCTTGTGCGCGCGCTCAACCCTTGAGATTTCGCTTTCTGTGCGTACGCACAAGCTTGTGCGTACACACACGTTTAAAAATGCTTCTGGGCGTGCGCACGCACATCCCTATGCGTACGCACGCGACCCAATTCTTTTCTAAAACTATTTTTTTTTAAGTCTTTCACATTCCCAACAAGCTTGTAACCTTCCGAGATGTTATTTCATACTTATAAACCCCCAATTTTATCCCCTAAATCTTAAATTGATGTAAAATGCCTAGTGAATGAGAGTAAGCTAGGAAAGAGGGTAACTTGTGGAGGAAGAAAGGGGATGTTGTGATGAGTATGGTGAATGATGATGATATGAGGTGTTGAGGGGTATGGTGGAGTGCTGTATATGATATGAGCCGAATAGTTGTGTGTGATGATGATTATGGCTGGTTATGAATTATGATTTATAAGCCGGATGGCTGAGATAAATGTTAATATATGGCTGTGATTTATATGCATATATGCTGAATTGTGATTATTGTGATTGTTGCACTCCACCTATTTGAGATACGAGTTTCCCTGGGTGAAAGCAGTGGCTAGCTACCACGTGCTCCAGGTGGAAACTCGATACTCTACTGACCCTATGTCGTAAGTGTGGCCGGACACTAAAAGTTCCGGATGAGCTCGCCCTGTTAAATATACACCAGTGAGGGTGTTGGATATATATGAATTTATGATTTATGTTGAGAATAACTCGAGTTGGGGATGCACGACAGAAAGACAGTCCAATGGTTAGCTACCAGGACTTGTCGGGTTGGCTTTATAACCGACAGATGAGACTCATCAGCCACTAGGATAGGCATGCATCATATGCATTATATGTAAATTGTTTGGTATGCCTAATTAATTGCATCCTTACTTGCTACTTGCCTAATTGCCTTATCTGCTTCCTACTTGTGCATCTCTTTGCTTGACATACTTGTGTTTGCATTTCAATCACTGTTGGCGATTGGGAGGTTTGCAGGATTTGGAAAGAGGATATCTAGTTAGCCTGGAGATCCTTAAGTTAGTCGCCTGTTTATATTCTTATGGTTTAGCATGTTTATGCGCTTTGGTTATATCTGAAAGTTTTAGGATTGCCTTCGACTTTCTCAAGACATTATATGTTAGATATTTGGGCACTGTTACTATGATGAGAACCCCCGGTTCTCACCCATGCGGATTTTGTGGTTTTCAGATGCAGGACGTGAGGCTTCTCGTTGAGGCATGCTGGAGACTTCCTTTTGGCGGAGATCCTTGTATCTTGGGATTTTATTTTGATTATTATATACCTATTTAGATGCTTACATTCTCAATTGTATATGTATTTTGTATTAACTCCTTTTAGAGGTTATTTTGGAGAAACAAGTTTTGTATTTTGTCTTTTGGGTTCTTTTGGGATTACCTTATATACATGTATATATATACTTATATGCTCGGGCCGGTTATCTTCGCAGGCCGAGTCCCGAGTCTTAATATATGTATTTTGGCACTCTTTTGTATATCTCCTAGTGTCAGTTTACTCTTTATCTGCTTCGTTTATGTTATCGATCGGAGTGTTGCACGTTTTGATTTATCCTTTTTTCTTCAAAGGCTCCTAGTTATAAATCTTTTGCAATACTATACGTACTAAATTTTACTTTTAGAGGTCGTAATACCTCGCCACCTCTATTTTATGACTTAAATATAAGACTCTGTGTGGTAGGGTGTTACAAAATTAATAACTAAATATATGTATATATAATTTAATTTATTTTTAATATATATTTTATATTTTAATATATATTTTATTCTGATAACTGATTTTAATATAGTTATTATTATTTGTTACATCAAATGTCATGCCAACTTATATGATATCACCATTAGAGCATGTATAGTATCCCATTTTACTTTGATTTCATATTCATTGGTATAAAGGTTTATATATATATTTGATTAATATCAAAATATCCAAGGTATTTAATAGGAAAATTTAGCTAAGTAATCATCAACAAAGGTGCATAGTTCAAAGTTCATTCTTAGTTAGTACGGAATAAATTTATCTAAAGCAAATAAATTGATAAAATGAAAAGAAAAATAAAAATTTAATTACCTTTTGAATCAAGATAGTAAAATTCACGGTGAGAATAAGAGAGAAAAGAAATTAATTAGACTATTCCTTTTGTAACCCATGCAAAAGATGATCAATATCAATACATACTCAATTTAGCATATTCAACTCCACCACGTACGACTCTTTATTATATTGTTCCCTAGGTTTACTCCTAACTAATATATATTAATATATGTTGATGATATGCTAGTTATTGGGAATAATGAGACAAAAATTACCTGTATACTAAAAAAATACATTTTACATTTTTTCTAAAAGATTTGGGAGACTTAAGTTTTTTTTCTTGGTATAGAAGCTATTAAACATTTTGAGAATACGATTTCTTTGAATCAATCGAAATATATCTACAAATTGCTAGTAAAGACTGGAATGCATGATTCTAAGTCTGTGAACACACCTATGATTAGCATCTCTAGATTGATAGCAAACTCGAGAACTCTCTTTAACAGAAGCAGAGTTTCGAGCGTTGGCAACAGTTTTTTCTGAACTAATATGGATACAACTTTGTTTACTGAGCTGAGACAAACATGCCACACTCCTCCAATAGTACTGCGCTGCTTGTGTTCAACCCCATCTTTCGTCCATGATTGAACAAAATATTTTGAATTCAAATTGTATTTGGTGAGAAAAAGAGTAATCAAAAGCTTTGCGGTAGTGACAAACGTTCCCTATACCACTATATATGTAGCGAACAAATTCAGGTTGGCACTAAAATCTCCCTGAGTCTATGGGGATATAAGGATGAAAGAGAAATGGAATTAGTTAAGCTGTTGTAAGCGTGTATGCCTTGGCAGTTAGTGATTGTTATTTCTTGTTGTGTATTCCTCTATAATCAATATCACTATTGTTTCACTTTATTTTTGGTAAACCTCAACAAAATTTTTCGACAACGTGTCGAATAAAGTTTGTATCAAAATTTTAAGTATTAGAGAAAAGATAGATTAAAAAAAGTGGGCTTTTGACCCAAAAATTACTTAATGTTAGTATCGAAGTACATGATGTCAAAATACTTATTGAAAATTATAGCAAATAAAAAGAAGTACGTAAAATAAATGAAAGCAAATCAATGAAAGAAAGAGTAAAATTGAAACTGAATGAAAGTAGAGTAACAATAAAATGTTGAAAACGAAAAAATGAAAAGAAATAAATTGAAAGGGAAAAGAAAACAAAAGAAAAGCAAATAAAAGTGTACTTCTAACACTTACAAACATTTATGCTCCATGTTCTTCCGTTGCATTGCATCGCGGAGACTAGGAATTTTGGCAGAGGTTTTGTGTGATGATGATCTAATATTTTTTATTGAAATCCTAGAACTCTTCTAATTTTCTCCTATTTATAGACCATGGAGGTAGACTTGCTATGAAAAATATTGTCCCACGATCTTACTTCTTCTTTTTTCTCAGTCATGGCTTTGCCTTGACCATGAAAAATCTTGACTCCCAAACTTTGACACTCACGTCTTCCTTAGTCTTCAAGTTCCATGTTTTCTTTAGTCTGCTCCTCAAATTTCATACCCATGTTCTCCACTCAACTTGAAGGTCGAGTAGCAAGCCTTGATGCTCAAGGAAAGGCAATAACTACCTTTTGACTTCGACGTTCTTTGCACTATCTTTCTTTGACTTCAGCTTACTGTCTCTGCTTCTGTAGTCGAAATCATTGGCAGTCAGAACGCCCTCTTGTCGAGAAAAATCCATTTTTTGTACCAACAAGTTGCCCCTTTAACCTTGTTATTTTGCTAAAAAAATACAACTTTTAATATTCCTCGTGCTAGGTACATGCAACCTTTTCAAATTTTCAAAATTTGAAAGGACAGTTACAGATCATTTAAAATGGCACGCGCTTTTTTGGGAATACATAACGTTCCCTGGGCTATAATGAGTCGTTCCTTGAATAGAGTACTCCTCACTCTATCATTACTTTTGTAATAAAATCATCCCCATTAGAAAACCTTGCCTCTCGAAAACCCTAATCTCCTTTCTCTCTAAACGACGCATCTTCCATGGCTTCCCAATCCATTCCTCATTCGAGCTCTATGCCGACTATCACCGTCGCTTCTTCTTCTTCGGCAACCACGGCTGCTGCTTCTCATTCTCGCGAAGAAGGTGATAAAGCACTCCCCTTCCTCCATTAGTGGCTGAAGTGGCGCAGTTCTACCATGAAAATGGAACTTTGAGAGCCCCAAACTCAGATGTGGAAACTTCTGACTTTTGGCGCCGCCAGGTATTCTTTCCATTTTCAGTAAATGGAGTATTGCATTCTTTCTTAAGCCGTTTGGCAACCCAAGAACAGATTGAGTCTATTTCTTCTTTCTTTTCATCGGCCCCAGAGCATTTACTAATGATTTTCTGCAAGAATGTTAATGCCTCATACTTTGTTGGTCAAGTCTTTAGAATTGCTCCCCTAGGGATTTGAGTCTCCCCTTTTTGACCTGGATGTCTCGACTTACACCTTTGTATAAACCCATTTCGGAAGTTCTGAATATTGTGCTTGCCTTAGAATTAGCTATCTTCGACCTTTCTTACACTGCTCCTTCACTAGGGGCTAGCCTGTACTTTTGGTGCCCCACCTCTAATAACTTTTATTTTTCTTATAGAATGATGGGTCCGACTCTGATGGACATTTCATCCCTGACCGATTTACCAATTGATCATGAATTCGTGTCATGGTCGACCAATTATCCTGAGTCTAATTTTGACATTAATTTCGACTCGAACTCCATATCGAGCTTTATTCAAAACAACATGGGTTCCGATGGAGACCCTGTTTCTGAGAGTGAGCATGTAGTTTTCCTCTTGCTTTGGCTAAACTCTTTTATTTTCTGCTCGAAGTCAGTCCAAATTCAAGAGAATAACTACTTGCCCCTGGCCATTATGCTTCATCACAAAAAAACTCATAGACCTTCCTGCTTTGATTCTGAGTCAGCTTTATGAAATACTTTCTTTGATTGTCAGTGAAATTCGTTAAGGGGATCCTTCGATTAATCCTTTTCGGTCCCATCTGGGTTGTAAATTTGTGGCTAAAAGCTGTTCTTAAACCTCGACTCACAACTTCTGATTCTACAGTTTTCAATATTCTTATTGATGGTATCCGTATTTTCCAAATTTCTTGGACGAAACCAAAGGCCATGTCTCCCATTGGTGCCTTTCAACACTTTGTTAGGATTCTGTTCGGCATCAAAGAAGAAAATAATATTTTTCTTATTTCCCAAATCCATTCTCATTTCGACCCAGTTCTGTTTCATGCCTTAATTCTTTTACTAGCTCTCAGCCAAAGAATCAAGCAATAGTCGATGATATATGGGCTGGGATCTTAACTCCTTAAATCCTCCCTGTTGGCTTACCTCATGAATCAACCTGAGATCTTAAAAAGAAATTAGCCATTTATTCTCCCGAGTATGTAGCCCGACCGTTTGGATTAGCCCAAGCCTTACCTTCTCTTTTGTCTCTCGATCCAAAGGCTCAAATGATTCACTATGAGGTGTCGGAGATAAAAGAATTCAACAAGATGTTAGAGATAAACCACCAAAGGATGTTGACTCAACACCATTATCTGAATATCAATTGTTGTTTCTTGTCGACTCCCGGCTTTCATGAATGGTGGTCAAAACATTTTTTTACTCATTGCACATCTGTCGATCAAGCTCTCTCGAATCTGGTTTTTCCTACTACGCAGATAGCATCGAAGAAAATCAAAGTTGAGTATATAGAAGAAATCTTTAATTTCTTTTCAAGTACTTCGTACTTCTTCAGGCATCATTTTAATACTTGACTCACCTTACTTTTTTATTTCTTTGGGTACTTGATAGAAAATCATCACTAAAGTTGTTGTTGACCCACAACCAGTTGAGAAAAACTGGAATACTAACAAGGATGTAACACCTAAGACAAAGACCAGACAAAGGGGAGGTCGGAGCAGAGAAAAGTCAAGTGGTGCAAGCCTTACCTCCAAGAACGTGGTCCTATTGATATTCTGACGGGAGCTAAACCACCAAAGCTTCAAAGAGTCCGACCTGCAACCTCAAAGGTATATTCTTAATGATGTTTGTCGTAGATGTTGTCACCTTGTATTTGAAAATTTTTTATTTTTAAAATATATTGCAGTCGAAGCAATCCCAGAAAGCAACTTCCTCTCAAGTTGCTGATATCAACGATCCTTCTGATCGAGAACTAGATTAGCCAGTTCATGCTGAAATAGAATTTCTTCAGCCTATTCAGACTACTCAGACTAATAGTCTGTTTACTCATATTCTGACTTCGACTCAGAACCTATCATCGACAATACCATCTCACATTTCGACCTTTTCTCCTCTGGTACTTCTTTTGAAAGTTGCGTCGAGATCTAGCTCGACTGCCTCCTCTTTTGCTTGTCCTTTGTCGAGAAGCACATCTTTTCTGGTTTCCAGTGCAATTTCTAAAACCACCTCTAGGAACGTTAAAATTATAATTCCTAGAGTAGTTTGGAGCATTGTTCTGTACTAATTTGTTGTTTGACACATTTGATGGAGGAACTCTAGTCTGACTTGACACCCCCTAGGGTTTTTGATTGACTGTCACAACAGTGCGCATTTGTTGTTTGACAAGAGCATCTGCAGAATCTCGATCTTTAGCTCATTGCTTTAGTCGAGCTTGCCTTAATTCCTCTTGATGAACATGTTCTCTACTCTTTTTGTTTGAGTCAAAAGCCTTAGCAGCTGACATGTCAAACAAGGCATTGCAATGAGGGCATATCGATACATTTCCTTCCTTCCCTCTTTGTCTTAGCGAAAAATCTAACAGGTCTTCTCCTGCTTTTGGGTAAATAGGCCTTTCTGCTTCAAATATATCCAGCTCAAACTGATTGTCTTTCCTTATAGGCTCAACGAATGCCATGTTAATTGAAAAGGCCATTTTCTCTATTTTAGCAAAGTTTGACGTAACCTAAAAAGGATTAGAATCTACTTTCATCTCATGTTTTTTGGCAAACTTCAATCGACCATCCTCAATAGCTTTTTGTATCAAATTTCTGAAATGAACACAATTATTAGTATAATACCTAGAACGTTGTTAAAACTTACAAAACTTTTTATTGCTCATATCAGAAATGGATGACATTCTTTTTCCTTCAGGGAGTACAAGCTGCTTATCTTTTAACAATATATAAAAAATTTGTTCAGCTTTTGTTAGGTCATAAGAGCAATTCTTTTTCCCTGAAAAAGGGGTCTTATCTTTAGCCGGATTAAGAGATCGAGACACATAAGGAGGCCAACCTTTCAATTCTGTAGAAAACGCTGATTCATTATTTGACTCTTTCTCACTCATACAATCAATAAAATTCACCTTTTTTGTTAAAGAAAGGTTTTTTTTTATTCTAGCTCTTCTTTTTCTTTATTTAACTTTTTCATTTGCTGTACTTTATCAGCCAACTGAGCTAAGTCAAGGAATTGTTGATTTACTAATTTCTTTCGAATATTGAAGTCGAGCCTGTTGATGGCCATCTGAACTACTTCAGGTTCCGAAATAGGAGTGAAACACTTATTCCTCATATTCTTAAACCGAATAAGATAGTCATCGATCGACTCAGTTTTTTCTCTCTTTACGGTGAATAAATCAGACAAAGTCACTGTCATTTCTCCCCTAAACAATTGATCATGAAAACTCTTTTCCAATTGAACCCAACTATGTATCGAACTAGTTTGCAAGCTTGAAAACCAAGTAAAAGCATTTTTTGTGAGTGAAGAAGAAAAATGCCTCATTTTCAAATAATCATTATTAACCAGCTCACTGATTTCGACTGTATATCGAGCAATCTGCTCTACAATCGATTCTCTGCTCTTCCCAGCAAATTTTGTAAGGGATTTAAGAGTTTTGACTCCCCTTGAAAGCTCAGCTTGCACGACATAATCTGGAAAGGGGGATATAAAATAAGGTTGATTTGTCACCCCTATATTCAATCCTGCACTATTTAAGATTGCTCGACGGCTAGGGTTATGTTTTGAGCATAAGCTTGAGCAGCATTTTTTGCTCTTGATTCATTTAATACCCTATTTGAATCTTCTCCCCTATTCAATATTAGAAGAGGATTATTAGCATGAAACCCTCCTAGAGGTGGAATAATAGGTCGATTAATTGCTCATTGTAACACCCTACCACACAGAGCCTTATGCTTAAGTCATAAGACAGAGGCTGCGAGGTATTACGACCTCTAAAAATAAAATTTAGTACATATAGTATTGTGAAGAAGGTTTATAACTAGGAGCCATTGAAGAAAAGGGATAAAACAAAACCGTCAAATTGAAAAGCGCAACACTCCATTCGCTAACGTAACGAAACAGATAAAAAATAGACTAACGCGAAACCATAAACAAAAGAGTGCCAAAGATACGAATATCAATACTCAAGACCCGGTTTGCGAAGATAATAGGTCCGAGCATAATAGTATACATATGTATCTGTAAACATAAAATAGGAAACCCAAGGAAAACCCCAAGGACAAGCTAACAAAACCCGTTCTCCAAGACAACCTCTAAGAGGAGTCAAAACAGTATATATATATATATATATACATTATTTAGTGGAGATAAAAGTATCTAAGTGAAAACATGAAACCAAAGTAAAGTCCCGAGAACCAAGGATCTTCGCTAATACAAAAGTCTCCAGCATGCCTCAGTGAGAAGCCTCACGTCCTGCATCTGAAAACCACAAAATCTGCATGGGTGAGAATCAGAGGTTCTCAGTATCGTAACAGTACCCATATATCTAACATGTAATATCCTGGGAAAGCCGAAGGCAATCCTAGAACTTCCACCAGATAAAATCAAAGCTTATAAATAGACTAAACCATAAGTGGCAACTGACTAAAGATCTTCAGTCTAACTAACATTTCCCCTTTCTAATTCCTGCAAACCTCCCAACTGCTAATAGTAGTATATAATATGGCAAACACAGTTATATCAAACAAGGATATATACAATTAGGAGCAGATATGACAATTAGACAATTAGCAGGTAATATGTAGTTAATTAGGCAATTCCAAACAATTCACAAAATATGCATATGATGAATGCCTGTCCTAATAGTTGATGATATCATCTGTCGGTTATATAGCCAACCCGACAAGTCCTGGTAGCTAACCATTGGACTGTCCCTCTGTCATGCATCCCCAACTCGGGTTATACTCAATCATAAATCGTAATTCATATCCAACACCCTCGCTGGTGTATATTCACGGGGGCGAGCTCATCCGGAACTTTCACAGTGTCCGGCCACACTTACGACATAGGGTCAGCAGAGTATCGAGTCTCCACCTGGAGCACCTGGTGGCTAGCCATTGCTTTCTCCCAGGGAAGCTCGTATCTCAGATAGTGGAAGTGCAACATTCACATTTCATTCAATACGCATATATGCAATCATACTCAGCCATAATTCAATAATGGCTCAGCCATAATACGGCATAACTCATCCATCCGACTCATAATTCAATCCATAACCTGCCAATTCATTAACAATTACAGCCCTTCGGCTCATGGCATATCAAGCACTTCCACATTCATCCTCTGTATCTCATACAATAATCTTTTATCATCATTCATCATTAATTCTCCCCTTTCTTCATTCACAAGCTAACACATTTCCTAGCTTCTTACCATTGCTAGGCTTATCATAATGATTTAAGACATAAGGGATGAGATCGGAGGCTTAGAATTATGAAATTTGGCTTTAAAAACTCAAAAATCAACTTTGTGGTGAAAATAGAGTCACGCATGCGCGTCGCCCACGCGCACACGTGGAATGCCTCAGAACACAGCGACGCGTATGCGTCCCTCCACGCGCACGCGTGGATGGGAGAAAAAAAAAGTGACGCCTACGCGTCAGCCACGCGTACGCGTGGGTGCATTTTGTGCCACAGGCACAAAACAGGCACAACTCTCGGAAATTTTGGCTGGACAACTATTTTGGCTCATCGACGCGTACGCGTGGCCCACGCGCACGCATAGGTAGTGAAACTTTGAAAATGATGCGTACGCGTCGGCCACGCCTACGCGTGGGAGTGCTTTCTGCTAAAAAATTTTTTAAGTTAAAAAGTTGCAGAATTCACAGTTTCAAACCCCCAATCTTCCGACGGGCATAACTCCCTCGTTTCAAATCATTTTTCACCTATTCTTCAAACGGCATAGACATCCCGGATCCAATTTCATTTCTAAAAAAGTTTGGAATAAAACGGGGATCCGGATTCCAAGTTATGCTCCGCCAAAGTATGCCCAAAAATCACATTTTCATACAAAACCACAAGGTGCCATTTTCAAAACAAACCAATTCCAACCCTTTTGAAAATCAACCTGTTCATACATCGGTTTGAGCTATAAAGTACCGGGTTGGCCGACCTCTTAGAAGGTTGGCCCATGTCCGACCTCTTATCAAAGAGGTCGGCCAAAACGCCAGAGGAGGCCCAAGCAGGTCCAAATAAAGGGACACATCCTAATCTAAAGGCAGTTAAGGCCTAGAAAGATAAGGGCGGTTCCCCAGGAGATAAGATGACCTCACTTAAAGATAAGATAAGATAAGATAAGATAACTATCTTATCCCCAAAAACGGTCACTCCTCAATATTATAAATACACTGGAGCACCCAGGTATAACTCATACTCTGATTTTACTAAAAAACCTGCTTAATACCCTTGCTAACTTAAGCATCAGAGTCTCTTGCAGGTACCACCACCCTCCGGTGACAAAGGATCAGCAGCGCAGCCAGTCCAACAAGTTGGACACGATAGCTCCGGCCACCGCCCACCAGCCGGACACGTCATCTCCAACCAGAACAGAAGATCTCGTCCAAGATCGACCTACAGTTTCAGGTAACCCTCGGAACATTGGCGCCGTTGCCGGGGAACCTGGAAGTCATCCCATCACCATGGCGGACGACCATGACAACGACCACGATTCGGATCTAGAAGATAGAACGCCACACAAGAACGCGGACACTACACCAAAAGATACTCCTCAACCTAACAAAAACAATAATTCACCAAATGTGGGAGCCGTGGAGGCACTTCAAGATCGTTTAAAGCAACTCGAAAATGAGGTGGAGCACCAACGAGAAGCTGAGAGAGATCTACGCAGGAAAGTTTGACGACGCCGCGAGTTAGAGGAAAAGCTCCTAAAACTCGAAGCAGATCTCAACACCAAGACTACTTAATTCGGTCACGAAGACGACTCCCGTAAGGACCAAGACCCATTCACCAAAGAGATCATGAAAGCTAAAGTCCCAAAGGACTTCAAAGCTCCCGACATGGCCCCGTACGATGGCACATCAGATCCAAGCCATCATCTTAGCAATTTCAGAAGCAGGATGTATCTCACGGAGGCCTCAGATGCAATCCATTATTCTCCATCCAGAAGGACAAAGCCAAACACGCCCCAAGCCTACTAGGAGTCAAGCAAGGAGATCGGGAAAGTCTTCGCAACTACATGGAAAGATTCAATAAAGCATGTCTGGACATACAAAGTCTACCAACAGAGGCCGCCATTATGGGTCTCATCAATGGATTGCAAGAGGGACCTTTTAGCCACTCTATATCGAAAAAACATTCAACATCTCTGAACGAAGTGCAAGAAGGAGCAGAGAAGTACATCAACATGGAGAAAAACTCTCGACTAGGAGAAACCTCAAAATCTGGATTCTCCTACTCCTCCCGAGATAAGGATAAAGAGTCCAAGAAAAAAGAATATCAGAATGGAGAAAAGATCAAGAAATACCACAATTACACCCCCTCTTCGGGTATCTCTTGTGGATGTTTACCAAGAAATATGCAACACTGAGAAGATCCCACCACCTCGCCCAATCAAAAACAAAAAGAGGTCGGACGAGTTGAAGGTCCACCTCACAACAAAGAGGTCAGACGAGTTGAAGGTCCACCTCACACCAAAGAGGTCGGACGAGTTGAACGTCCACCTCACACCAAAGAGGTCGGACGAGTTGAAGGTCCACCTCACACCAAAGAGGTCGGACGAAGGTCCAACTCACACCGAAGAGGTCGGACGAGTTAAAGGTCCACCTCACACCAAAGAGGTCGGACGAGTTAAAAGTCCACCTCAGACTGAAGAGGTCGGACGAAGGTCCACCTCACACCAAAAAGGTCGGACGAGTTGAAGGTCCACCTCGCACCAGAGAAGGTCCACCTCACACCAAAGAGGTCAGACAAGTTGAAGGAAGAGGTCGGACGAGTTGAACGTCCACCTCGTTCCCCTGAGAGACGTGTTCATATGATAAATGGAGGATTCGCAAGAGGTTCGATCTCTAAATCATCTTGCAAAAGACACCTCAAAGAGGTATCTTAAGGAAGGGAGAGAGGTTTGAAAAGGACAATGGAGTGCGAACAAGCCTTCCGAGATTTCAAAAAATTCTTGGGGCAACCACCCATTCTTACCAGACCACTGAAAAGTGAAGAACTCATATTATACCTCGTAGTGGGAAGTCGAGCAATAGCCTCAGCACTAGTCAGAGAAAATAAAAGTGGGCAACAACCCGTCTACTTCATCAGCAAAGCTCTACAAGGGGCCGAACTAAACTATCAAAAGATAGAAAAAGTTCGCATACGCCCTCATACTCACTTTTCAACGACTCCACCAATACTTTCAAGCTAACACTATCAGAGTTCGGAACAACCACCTCATAAAAGGAATCCTATAGAAAACAGACTTAGTTGGAAGAACCATACAGTGGGCAGTCGAGTTATCTGAATTCAATCTTCAACTCGAACAGCCATCAAATCACAGTATCTGGACGACTTCATTACAGAGTACACTGACACCCCGGGAACTCCTACAAAATAGAATCTCTACGTGGATGACCCTTCAAAGAAAAACGGGAGTGGTGCAGGTGTAATTATAGAAAGCGATCAGGGAAGCCAAATCAAGCTAAATAACTAAGCTGAATACGAGGCACTACTGGCTGGTTTAAGG
Source organism: Arachis ipaensis (assembly GCF_000816755.2). NCBI lineage: Eukaryota > Viridiplantae > Streptophyta > Magnoliopsida > Fabales > Fabaceae > Arachis > Arachis ipaensis. Next base: position 85,531,167 of record NC_029786.2, read on the forward strand.
CTGGTTAAGAAGGTAGGAGCTTACCGAGTCCAGTGATTCACAAGTAGTCACCTCACAAATAGAAGGGAGCAACCAAGCTAAGGATCCCACCATGAAAAAGTACCTCGGGTAATTCGGGGGACCCTGGACAAAACCAGAGAACAGCTCAGACAATTCGAGGGACCCTGGACAAAACAGAAAACAGTTCGGATAACTCGGGGAATATGAGGTCCGCCACATACCCCGAGAACAGAATGCTCGAGCTGATGCATTTTCAAAAACAGCCAGCACCAACAGCTCCGATAATTCGGGGAATATGAAGTCCGACACATACTTCGGGAGCAGAATGTCCGAGCTGATGCATTTTCAAAACTAGCCAACACCAAATAACTCAGGAAAATAAGGAAACAACTCAGACAATAACAGCAAAACATCAAGTGACAGATATAGCAGTAAAAGGGAAACCCCAGGACTCACACGAAAGTCCAGGGGCACCCTTTGGAGGCAACAACAGGGCAAAAACACAGAGAAAAGAAGTCAACAATCTATACCTAAACAGTCCAAACACCACATTCTTCTCAAAGGCGAATGACAAAAGAAAAGTCACAACAAACGATCAAAGACGCAAACTTTTTGCAGAAAGAACCAAAGTTCTTCAAAGCAAAAAACCAAATACAAAGTCAAAGCTTTACATCAAAAGCATGCCAACTTTCCTATAGCCCCACCAGAAGAGCTCCCACAAGCCCTATGAGCATATCGGACCACACCACACTCAACCACCGGAGAATCACCATTTTTGACTTGCTTACGGAATGGAGGCAATGATTCTTGTGGAGGTAGAAAAGGGATCCCTTAGAGTGATCCTCTACAATGAAGATACCAACTCCCAAACTTAAAGGGAGGAGCTCGACCTACTTCCAAAAGCCAGAGAAAGAGCTCGGATTAGAGAGGAAGCACTAAAGCGTCGAATGGACCTAAGGTTGGTCAGGAGAAGGGAAGCTAGCAGCCAACGGGAAAGGACCACACCAAGTTGTTCAGAAGTACTGGGGAAAGGTCACCACAAAGTGTCCGACCTCGAGGGGCAAGAGCTACCAAGGTCATGGCATGCCTGCAATTTAAGAAGGGCGCCAGGCCAAGATCTAAGAGATTGCCCGACCATGTACACACTCTTATCTTCATTTTATTATTTAAAAGATTGCAGATTCCCTAAAAAGTTTCCTACCAAGACGCCCGATTACGGCAGGTCGGCAAGGTGAAAACCAAATTCACTGCTCGATCATGACAAAGTCGGCAAGATGAAAACCAAATTCATCGTCCGATTACAAAGCGACAGGTCGGCAAGGTGAAAACCAACTTCACCGCCCGACCACGATGAAAACCAACTTCACCACCCGACCACGATGAAAACCGAATTCATCATTTGATTTCGACAAAAGTAGACAAAGTGAAAACCAAAGTCACTGCTCGATCAAGACGCATTAATCTGAAACGCAAAAAATTCATCGCCCGATTATAAAGCTACAGATCGGCAAAAAGTAAAAATCAAATTCACTGCACGATCACGATAAAGACCAGTGAAGATGAAAACCAAATTCATTAAAGGTCGACCAAACGGGGATCAAACCCAATTTCTACAAAATCGGCAAAGATAAAAATAGAATAATGCAAGAAGTTATCGAAAGTGATCCATAGAAAGGACCTGACGAGGTCTTAAATAAATGAATTGCTAAAAAATAACTTAAAGACCGGCCGACGAAAAGAAGTCGGACCGGTCGAACACAATAACAGTTATAAAAAGTAAATCCCTGGAAAGAGGTCTGGCCAGCCCTATAAAAGAGGATTACTATAACTTAGAAGGGCCCGACATGATGAAGTCGGCCCAGAACATAAAGTTATAAAATTAATCCCTGAAAGAGACCTGAACAAGGTCCAAAAAAGAGGATTACTAAAATAACTTCGAAGGGCCCGATATGATGAAGTCGGTCCAGAACAGAAAGTTATAAAAGTAATCCCTGAAAGAGACCTAAACAAGGTCTAAAAAAGAGGATAACTAAAATAACTTCGAAGGACCTGACATGATAAAGTCGGCCCAACAAAATTACAAAGTTATAAAAGTAATCCATAAAAGAGACCTGACAAAGGTCCAACTAAAAATGGATTACTAGAAATAACTTAGAAGGGACCGACATGACGAAGTCGGCCCGACAAGCTACAAAAGGTTATAAAAAGTAATCCATAAAAAGAGACCTGGCAAGGTCCAACTAAAAATTGATTACTAGAAATAACTTAGAAGAGGCCGACATGAAGAAGTCGGCCCGAGCCAATGAAAGCTACAGCTTGGACCGATAAGAAGAATCGGACCAACGAAAGCTACAGCTTGGACCGACAAGAGAAGTCGGACCAACAAAAGCTAAAGAAGGATCGACAAGAGAAGTCGGACCAACGAAAAAGCGTGCGCTAAAAAAGGGGACACAGCTCTGCCCAAAAAGCCACTTCTCCACGACAAGTCTATCAAAATTGTTCAAATTAACTAAAAAGGGTTCTACGAGAACACTAAAAAGTTGTCGGACAAGTTAGCCCAGAGGTCATCTCGCCCAAACGGGAGACAGACAAAACAAGATCTGATCAAAAAGAGGTTGGACAGCAAAGTACCAACACTCTATAAACATCTCACAAAGGCCAAGGAAAGGTCAAAAGACCAAAGCCGGAAGTGCTTCGCTGAAAAGTACGAAGTCTTGAAAAAAGACACTACTTAAAAATCGAAAAGCACGGCCTCAAAGACGGAGCTAAAAAGTCATCCAAACAAACTATAAAAAGGTTCCGCATCGGAACACTACCTAAAAAGTTGTTAGATTATGACTAAAAAGTCCGAGCAGTGAAGACAAACAAGTCGAAAGAAGGCTAACAAGACCTCTCAACAAACTAAAAAAGGGGCAATACCAGACTCGCACAAGGAGAAACTACTCAAGATCGACCAAAGTCAGGATGCTTGAGCACGACTTCCCCAAAAGAGATCGAAGCTCTGAAAGCACAATCTCAGGAAAGGTCCAAACTCAAGCAGGGGCAAAGTCGTACAGGTCGACGTCAGCTAAGAAGAGGCGCAAGTACGATCTCAAAAAAGAAGGTCGACGTCAGCTAAAAAGAGGTGCAAGTACGATCTCAAAAAAGAATAAGCCAAAAGGTTGGGAAACAACTTAAGGCTCAAATATGCTCAGCTAAAAGGGAGACAACTCCGCTCAAAGAAGGCACAATCTCAAACAGGGATACGAACGTCATCCGAGACTAAAAAAGGTTTTATATAAAGAACACTAAAAAGTCATCGGACAAGTCACTAAAAGTCCGAATATCAAGCCGCAAGGATAACTTCGCCAAAGCAGAGGGTTGTCAACACAAACTTAAAGCAAGGCGTGATCCAAAAGGCAAGGGTAGAAAATCCACACTACCACTCAAAAGAGGTCAGACTGTGAAGTACCAAACCTCTAGAAAATCTGCAAGGATTGCAAAGCAATGAAGAAACAAGCCAGACGGATGCTTGAGCACGACTTCCTCAAAGTGATCGAAGCTCTGAAAGCACGATCTCACGGAAAGGTCTGAACTCAAGCAGGGGCACTGTTCATACATCGGTTCGAGCTATAAAGGACCGGGTTGGCCGACCTCTTAGAAGGTTGGCCCATGTCCGACCTCTTCTCAAAGAGGTCGGCCAAAATGCCAGAGGAGGCCCAAGCATGCCCAAATAAAGGGACACAGCCCAATCTAAAGGCAGTTAAGGCCTAGAAAGATAAGGGCGGTTCCCCAGGAGATAAGATGACCTCACTTAAAGATAAGATAAGATAAGATAACTATTTTATCCCCAAAAACGGTCACTCCTCAACATTATAAATACACTGGAGCACCCAGGTATAACTCATACTCTGATTCTACTAAAAAACCTGCTTAATACCCTTGCTAACTTAAGCATCGGAGTCTCTTGCAGGTACCACCACCCTCCGGTGACAAAGGATCAGCAGTGCAGCCAGTCCAACAAGTCGGACACGACAGCTCCGGCCGCTGCCCATCAGCCGGACACGTCATCTCCAACCAGAACAGAAGATCTCGTCCGAGATCGACCTACAGTTTCAGGTAACCCTCGGAACACAACCAAAACATACCAAAAATAAGCTTCAAGCCTCCTCAACTCAAATGTTAACATTTTTATCAAAACCATAACCAAGAACCCACTATATTGGCCCATCTCATCAAATAATCCAATTTAAAACACAATACCATGTCATATATATTTTCCTCATTCCAATTTCCAACAACACCATTTCCAATCAATCATCAATACATACAATCATCATCACCCTCATTCTCAATATGGTTTCACCCACATTTCAACCTCAACCAATTATCAATCATATATCAAAATATGCATATCTCTCATGCATCACATCACCAAATTATCAATATTCATAATCACATATATGACCTTACAATTGATTTCAACCATTCAACAACATCAACCATTCAAATCCTATCTTAGGGCCTCTAGCCTAAGTTTTCACACCACATTACATTTTAGATACAGGAAACCGAGACCATACCTTAGTCGATTTCTCCCGCTCAACCGGAGAACTTCTAAACCACTTTTTCACAAGCTCACCAAGCTCTAACACCTCTAAGAATAGATTTTTATCACACCAAAGCCCTTTTCCAAGCTTTCCAAAATCTCAATCAAGTTTCAATATTCACATACACACTACCTAACCACAAATATCACATTCAAACACCACAACTCAATACCCAACATCATAAATCAACAAATTTCACTAGGGTTGAGAATCTTACCACATCCAAGGTTCAAGGAGATAAGATTAATCTTCTCCTTCAAGAGAGTTGGGTCCTATAACATTAAAGAACTCAAAATCTCCATGAAATTCAAAATTAAGGGATGAAGAACTGAGATTAATTCGTGGCTTACCTCAAGAATAAAGTAGTGGATTTTTTAGAGCTCTTCGTGATGAACGTGTGGCCACAAACGATGTAACAATCGGAGCTTTAGATCAAAAGTTATGGTGGTTTGAAGATCAACCAAGGGTTAGAACTTGAGAGAGTGTTCTTCCCCATTTCCTTTTCATTTTTCAGCGTGTTTAGAGTGTAGAGAGGAGAGAGAGTGTTGAAAATTAGGGTTTTAGGTTTAGTTTGGTTGGGCCAAGGGCACATATGGGTTCGGTTGACCCGGTTCGGCCCGTTCAGTCCAATCTTGGGCCGATTTCTACAAAATTGGTATCGAAATTCTCGTCTCAATCTCCTATATCATATTAAGCCATAAAAATCACATTTTTGACTTTCTAGAATAAATTCTCATTTATGGGTTAATTATCCATTCATTAACCGGATTTTACACTCATGCAATATCATCGACTCATCGAGCAACCTGCTCTATTCTAGCATTATTGTTTTCTAACATAGGATTTAACACTATGGCCATTTGCTGGGTAAGCATATTTACTAAATCATGCTGGCTGTCCTCAATTTATTGTCTGAACATAGCCAAAGACTCGACTGTGTTAGGGGGCGATGTTCTGACAGAAATTTGCCTCGACATGTCTGAGAAAATAGAAGGACGTGCCACTCTCATTGGAAACCTACTTACCCTTATGCCTTGTGTTGAAAGAACATTTGGCATTGTAGAAGTGGTTTAATTTATGACAAAGGTACTGACCCTAAATAGAAAGGATTATTCATCAAATATTGATGTGCACCGTAATTTGTCATATAAGGGTAGTAATGATTTGGTATACCCATCGAGAGGTAATCCAAAGGAGGTCGTGCAGGATTATACAAAGGGTTATCCTTTATAGTATTAACATCTCCAACATATCCTGTATTAGGATTCTCTAAAGGTGGAGAATAATTTGGAGGTAGCCCATATGGAGGCCATGTGATGGGTACAGCTGTTGGAATTCCTTCCGTGTTAACAAGGTTCGACCTTCGGCTTGAGGTACCAGTCGATGGAACAACATCTGTTTCAGGCCTCTTGTGGAATCCCCAATATCACTATTAGACATATCTGTCAAAGTTTAGGCTCTATCAGACATTATTAACTTACCACTGCGTAATTGCATGCACAACTTGACACACAAACTTAATCCTGGGTTCCACTAGACGTGCTAATTTGTTTCACTTGAATTTTGGTAAACTTCGACAAGGTTTCTCGACAGGGTATCGAATCAAGCTTGTATCAAGATTTCAAGTATCAGAAAGCAGATACGACCCCTCTGAAACTCGACTTGAGAATCACTTAGTGTTAGTGTCGAAGCACACATTGTCGAAACGCTTGTGACAAAGTGTAGCAAATAAAAAGAAGTACGTAAAATAAATGAAAGCAAGTAAACAAAAGAAAGAGTAAAATTGAAATTGAAAGAAAGTAAAGTAAGAATAAAATACTGAAAACAAAGAAATGAAAAGAAATAAATTGAAATGGAAAAGAAAACAAAAGAAAAGCAAATAAAAGTGTACTTCCAACACTTACATACGCTTTTGCTCCATGTTCTTCCGTTGCGTTGCGGAGACCGGGAATTTTGGCGGAGGTTTTGTGTGATGATCTAGTATTTTTTATTGAAGTCCTAGAACTCTTCTAAGTTTCTCCTATTTATAGACCATGAAGATAGACTTGCCATGGAGAATCTTGGCCCACGATCTTATTTCATCCTTTTTCTCGGCCATGACCTTTCCTTAACCATGAAGAATCTTGACTCCCAAGTTTGATACCCACGTCTTCCTTGATCTTCAAGTCCTACGTTTTCTTCAGCTTGCTCCCCAAATTTCGCACCCATATTCTTTACTCAGTTTGAAGGTGGAGTAGCAAGCTTTGATGCTCAAGGAAAGACAATAACTATCTTTCGACTTCGACGTTCTTTGCACCATTTTTCTTCGACTTTAACTTATCTGTCTATACTTTTGTAAAACACTGCTTTTGTAGTTGAAATCATTGACAATCAGAACGTCCTCTTATCGAAAAAATCTATTTTTTATACCAACAACTACATACTTAATTTAGCATATTTTAAATTTTTTTCTCTTTGTATTGGCTTTACTCTTTTATCCACACATAATAAAAACTAAAAATTCAATGATAATTAATCTATTGTTTTATTATTTTTTTAATTTTCTACTTTTGAAAACAAAAATAATGCAATTTTGATCCATCATTTTATTAAGTAAAAATATATGTCTTCCTATTATCTATTATCTATTATATATTTCTAATTTTACAACCAAAATGTATTACATAGCACTCTCTCATTACAATTGAAATCAAATCTTTTCCTCCAAAATTAAGGAATTCTTCCCTCTTCCTTACTAATTTTACAACCAAAATGTGTCACATGTCACTCTCTCATTTCAATTGTAATCAAATCTTTCCTTCCAAAATTAAGGAATTCTCTCATCTTCTTTATTAATTTTACAACCAAAATGTGCCACATGTTATTCCCTCATTGCAATTGAAATCAAATCTTTTCCTCCAAAATTAAAGAGTTCTCCCCTCCTCCTTCTTTTCTCTATCTCTTTCATTCCTTCAACCACTCTATCTCTTTTATATATCATTATCAATATAAATGACTAATTACTAATTTGACAATCAAAATGTGCAACATGACATTCTTTAATTATATTAAAATTAAAATTAAAATATACTTATATTATGTATCATATATTACTATCTAATTTAATAACCAAATGTGTCACATGACACTCTCTTATTAAAATTGAGAAAAAATATTTTTCTTTAAAATTAATAAATTCTCTTCCTAAATTATCTCATCTACATTTCTCCATTTTTCTATTTCTCTCTACTATTTTCACTTTATATATATATATATATTATATTAGTAATTTAACAAATCAAAATATACCATCCGATATTTTTTATTACAATTAAAATAAAATTTTCTTCTAAAATTAACAAACTATCATTCTCACTCTCATTCTTCATCTTTATCTTTCTCTCTCTTTTCTCTCATTCTCTATTTTTTCTACATTTCTATTCTATAAAAAACAAAATTAACAAAATAATATAATTCAAATAAAAAATATTATTATTATATACATATTTTTTTAGTTTTTTATTTAGTTTTAAATTTTCACCGCTTATCTTTTTAATCTATATTTTCATTTCTCTTCTTTCAAATATTTATTACATATAATTTGGAGAAAATATTAATGTTATAATTAAATTAAAGTTAGAATCAAGATTCAATTATTTTAAAAAAATTAATTTTGAGTTAATTTTATAACTATCAGTATAATTTTTTTTATGCTAATATCTAGTTATATTTTTATATACATAGAGAGAAAAAATATTATTTTTAAATAGCAAGTATAGTTTATATAAAAATAATAACTAAAAATCTTATTATTTGATTTTTTATCTACAAAGACATTGGTCTTCTTAGTCGGAGATTTTTGTCAATCTACGACTTTTTTTTGTAAAAGTAATTTGATTTTATAAATCTTTTGTGCCATGCATAATCTATACTGTGAGAACAAAGTGGATCATAATTTTAAAAAATTTATATTCCTGTAATATTATTACGAGTAAAAATAAAATACTACTTTGAACTCGTTGACAATACGAAAATTAAATTAAACATCTGAAAATCAAACAGTAGTTTAATTAACCCCCGCCAAACATGAGATTTGGGTCCCCATCGGTTTCTTCATTTTTTTTTTTTCTTTCTTTCTGTTTGTCTCCTTTCAGGAGCTACAGTTGTGTCCAAAAGGTACATAGAATTTCACAAAGGAATGAATATTGAAAACTATGATTTTGCATGTGAAACGCTAAAAACACAGCTAGATAAATAAGCCAAGTTTCAGCATCAAATCAAGTAAATTAAAGGAATATATTAATTCCCCATAAAAGTCGTTCATATTAATAGAGAAAGCGAGCCTAATTTAGGTTAAAACAAAAACACCGACATACTTTGAGTTAAGTCGAAAGATATTCTTAAAATTAACTGCGTGTACTAAAATTCTAATTTGATCAATTATATTTTTGAAATCAACAAAAGTATATCATGCTAATTTTTAATGGCGTGATAAATCATTCTCAAAAACATAATTAGTATAACTGAAATTTTTGAAATTATTTTAATACATACAACTAATTTGGAAAATCACTTCAAACGAAACTTGATGTATTTTTCGTTTTCCCACTTTTATCTATCAGTAGTCGGATTTCATCAACTAAAATTCAACTAATTTGATATTAGAAAACAATGATTATGCCTCTTCAGTGACGGATTTAAAATATTTTATTAGTGAAAGCAAAACATATAT
>NC_029786.2:85540924-85550772 GCF_000816755.2 Arachis ipaensis
TAATGCAACATCACATAATCAAAATTAAAATCAAATTCACTAATGAATACAATTTTAAAATTAATTTATGAAACAAAATAAAAAGTCACTCATGAAAATAGTAGTAAAATCATATATATACACGCATGCAATATATTCCTATTGCTTTGGCTATAATTTTTTCTTTAATTTATAATAAAATTAATCACGCGAATAAAAGAAAACATGCAATAAGACATAAAAATTTAATTTTCTCCACATATATAAACCAACTCTCACTTTATTAGGATGACATTAAATAAAATCATATAAAAAAATAATCAAAATTGTTGAAGACTTGAAGGTAATGTATTTAAATGCAGTGGTGAAGTTTAGTTCAGACAAGGGGGGGCCATGGCCCCCAAACTTTTTATAAAAAGTTTAGTAGTACTTTTTCAAAAGATAAAAAATAGTTCAATTGACTTAAATACTTTACTATGACTTAAAGTATCTAATAAGTTCAATAAACAACATTCTCTCTATCTTTAAGTTCAAATATAAAAAATTAGATATTTTTTATATATTTAATTTAATATTTTATATTTTACTATTTATTTAATTTAATTTTTTATATGATAAAAAATAATAAAATATTCAATAAGTATTAATATTATTGTATTTGTATAAATTGACAAAAAAAATTCAATAAATATTATAAATTTTAATATTTGTCCTTCTAACTTCTTCTTTACATATTTTACAAAATATATATTCAAATTTTTATATAAAATAATAATAAAAAAAAGATTTGATACATTTTTTAAGAGGAAGACTAATATTTAAGAAGGAGAAAATATAACTTTTATAATATTAACACCTGTAGATAGTTCTTCTACTTTAATGAATCACGAAAAAAGTGAGATATAACCTTCAAAAGTTCAAAAAGTTACATCTGATGACTTTTAACCTTAACTTTTTGGAACGAGATCTTGAAAAACTGCTTTAAATTTGGCAATATCACCCAAACCAGAGAAATGAGATTAGACGAACTTATCTTAAATAAGATCCATATCAAAAATATTTTTACAATTATTTTCTATCTGGCCCCTCCAAAATTTTGTTTCAAGTTCCGCCACTGTTTAAACGGAAGCCAATGAAAACAATCACGCACTTACATTGTCAGCCGGAGCAAAACAACATTCAGAAGAAGAAATAGATAGTAATATTAGATATTTGGATTACTTGAATAATTGCTAAACTAAAAAAGAGAGTTAGAGAATAGAACAAAAAAAAGTTGAACGGAAAACAACTGATATGTCCATTGTTCACATTATTTAGTATTATCAATTTTCTTTTTTTTTAAGTTTCAATTGACATAAATATCACTAGAAATATGTCATATTTGTTTACCACTCAATCAACTTGGTTTTTTATAAGTACCCACATAATAATTATGCCACCTAATTAATTAGATGGTGAATTTAAGTGTTTGACTTTTGCATGTGTACTACCACACACTGCTTTTTGGGATCCAAGATCACATGGGCACTATGATCATCTTTTGAAGGTAAGAAAATATTACAACAAGAGATCAAAATAAATAATTATTATATCAATTTATGGATCTCACGAATATACATGATTATGAAAAATAATGCACTTTGAAAACATAGCCCTAATCATGAGTTCTTAGACGCATTAAGAAGCGGTGAATATTTTGAGAAATCGAAGCACCTTTTTAGTTTTGTCTGGTTGGTCCCTTGATTTGTTGATTTCTTGAACACATGCCCACACCCTACAACTCAGATTTGCTTAGAATACAATGAAAGTCTCAAAATATATAAATATAAAATAACTTTTAATTGATTATTTGAGCTGATTTTTAAAAGTTTCCAAATATTTTTTTGTATTTTTTGTTTCTGACAAAAAGTTGTGCTGTCTTTTATTTTCTTAAAAAAATAAGGTTTGATTTCAGATTCGTGAGATGAACTTCGGAGTACCATGCTTAAAATAGAGAATAATTAATGAGAATGAAAATCAATTTGGGAGTATCATGTTTAAAATAGAGAATAATTAATTAAGACGAGAGAAGACATCTTACTAATAAAAAATGGTACATAATTAAAAATAAAAAATATTAACCGAATAAAATATGTTAAACATTATTAAAAGAAACATATTGAATTAAATTGCTCTCCAAGCAAAGGACTGTACTTTACAGTTAGCAAGTTCCGTACCACTTCATATGCTGAATCATATACATATTTTATTTTAATTTAACTATTTATTTAACCATCTTCAAGGGATCATCAATTTGTCGGTGATATGCTGCATATATTATCAGAAAATTTTTAAATATTTTAAAAATATTGTTGTTTGGCTTGATTTTCGTTTGATTTTGACACAAGTGTCGATCAAAGTTTGTATCTAAAAATTTAATTCGAAAAATAAATACGAGTCTTTTAACAGAATAAATTCGATACAAGATTTATTGACTTTAATATCGAAAGTAACTTTCTAAGTAGTAAAAAAATATCATTCTTGTGTTATTAATAATAGATGGATACAAACAAATGTTTAACATGAATTAAAGGCAAAACCTGGATTAAACAAATTTATACATGAATGAGAAGAAAGGAATGAAAAATGCTAGAATATTGAAAATAAAAAAAGAAATGAAAAACAAAGTTGAAAATTGCAATAAAATTAAAAGAAATAAGTTAAATTACACAGTTGGTCCCTATACTTTTAGTGAAATTACAAATTAGTCCTTACATTTTAAAAGTTTATAATTGGGTCCTAAAGATAATTAAAATTTGTAATTTAGTTCCCACCGTTCAAAAAGTATTTGATTTAACAGAATATTCTTAGCATATTCTCTATTTTAAACATGTGAGCTGCACATGTTTACAATAGGGACCAATTTGCAACTTTAGTAAAAGTATGAGGACCAACAGTGTAATTTAACCATTTGAAAATGACCAAAAACTTTTTAGACTATCTGAATCCACCCTATCCCTCCCCAGCTCTCTCACTCTCACTTTCTCACTTTTCAAAATGGCACCACAACTCCAACGCTCTCTGTCTCTCACCTCAGCTCACCATCGTCGTACCTCTCGCCTCCGTTACCGCGCCGGATTCACTAATAAATTGAGTTGCTATTTTTGTGTTGATTTGTTGTTATTTTTTTCTTAGACATTAAATTATTCTCTTTGAGCATTCTTGTGATTAGAATTGTTCTCTTTCATTTATTATCGGTGTTTTAGTATTGGGATTGGAAGAGAAGAAAAAGTTGTCGGAAGAGAGAAGCGAGATGAGAGATAGAGAGCGGTGGGGTTCGGGTGTCGTTTTAGAAAGTAAGAAAGTGAGAGTGAGAGAGTTGGAGAGGGACGGGGTAGGTTCAGATAGCCTAGGGAGATTTTGGTCACTTCAAATGATTAAATTACACTGTTGGTTCCCATACTTTCACTAAAATTGCAAATTGGTCCCTGTTGTCAAACATGTACAGCTCACATGTTCAAAATAGAGAATATTTCGAGAATATTCTGTTAAATCAAACACTTTTTGAATGGCGGGGACTAAATTGCAAATTTTAATTCTCTTTAGGGACCCAATTATAAACTTTTAAAGTGTAGGGACTAATTTGCAATTTCACTGAAAGTGTAGGGACCAACTGTGTAATTTAACCAAAGAAATATTAAATCATTCTTTTATCTTAGTCTATGACAACAATTAAAAAGTCTCATGACTCACAAATTTATTCCAACAAAATATATAAATTTAATTATAATTTTAGCCTTTATTATTATTTTATCTTTGTCTTATCTTTATTTATTCTTATCTTATCTTTATTTGTTTTTATCTTTTATAAGCCAATGTTCTGTATATATTTAGTTTTATTTTCATAATTCAATTCAATTCAATCAATTAACAATTAATAAAAATTTTTTATCTTTTCTTTTCTTTTTCTTGTTATTTTACAATTTTATTATCTTTGTGTACTCTTTATGTACTCTTTCTATTTTATTAAGAAACTAACTTTGAAATGAAACTTATATTATTTTTTTATTAATTTAATATTAATGATAATTAATTATAGTAAAAATATATAAAGAGTACCTAAGATTAGTCACAAAATTTTTTTGATAATTCATTCCAAATCTCAATTTTTTTAGATAATTCATTACAGATGGCAGATTTAGACATTATGTTTAGAGGATCTGAGGAGAACACAACACTGCTTGGTATGTAGTCATCAGTTAGAACAAGGTTCGGAATGTAAGGTTTGTCATATTGCTTTGGGAATGTTAGAGAATCATTAGCATCAATTTAGACCAATTAGTATCGTCTATATTTATATAGTATATCTGTATATTAATTATAGGATTCTATGCCTTTATTACTCTGATTCATTTAGCACCTATAAATACTCCTTGTATATTGTACTTTGGATCATACTGAATAATACATTTTTCAGATTCCTCTCCTAGTCTCTTGTTTGTAACATGGTATCAAGAGCTTAGGTTTTTTTTTTTTCAAATGAATTTTGGTTTATAGTCCCATTGTTTTTTTTCCTTCCGGCAGTGTTCTTTGGCCTCCTTTTTCGTTCCCTTTTTGACGCTTTGGTTCGTCACTACCGTAACCATCTTGTTCGTCTTGTCGCCGTGCTTCCAACGCAACCAGAATCGCCTCCAGACGCGCCTCCACGCGCCGCCGAAAGACGCTGCCACGACCAGGTTGCTCTCCTCTCCAGATTCCACCCGTGCCTCTTTGCCCTCATTTTTCTCTGTATTTCCGACGCTTTGGTTCGTCACCTCCGGCATCATTGTGATCTCCTCTTCATCAGCTTTCCAACGCCGCAAACCTTGCCACCGGAAGCCACAGGACGCGCCGCCACGCGCCGCCGGAAGTGGGCTGGCCACCACTACTGTTTTGCCTTCCAGAAGTTTCAGCAGCCGTTGATCTCGGCACCGATCCAACGCTGCAGGTGCTGCCACGTGTCGCGACGAAGCTTTCCTCCGTAGACCCGAGTGCCCGACCCGCTCGAACCTGACCCGCGCCTCTAGCATGCTGCCAGCGTGTCTCTCTTCTTCCAATCAGGTGCTGCCACGTGTCATTCTTCGCTGACGTGGCGCTGACGTGGCGGACAAGTGGAACCCTCCCAAAGATTTTTTGGTGAGCTCTTTCCGATTTTGCTATCCGTTTTCTCATTTTCTGCTCAGAAATTATAGTTTTTCTCTCCTCTCCTTGTTCTCTATGACTACTTTTATGGAAAAGTCAGATGTTTTTGCTGCCACAGACAGAAAGGGGGCCTTCTGTCGCAACTGTAACCGTTTCGGGCACCCGTTCTCCAGCTGTCCCTCTGTTGAATGTCGCACATGCCACCAGAAAGGTCATATTAGCTACCATTGTACGCAACTATTTTGCCATTATTGCAAGCTCTCGGACATTTGATTACTACCTGTCCTACTCGCCCACCACGTCCCGCGCCTGCTTCTACTGTTGAATCTACCACCACTGCTTCTCTCAACTCATCTCCTGTCTCTCTATCTGATATTGCGTCTCTTCTTCAACGTCTTCTCTCCCTTTCTGGTAATACCCATGCTGCTCTTTCGACCCCTCCAAGTACTTCTAAATGGTATTTTGACTCGGGATGCTTTAATCACATGTCTCCATTGCGTAATTTCTTCTCGTCTCTGTCTGCCACTACAAATGGACCTTCTGTCAATACTGCAAACGGTTCCCTCTTGCACCCCACACACAAGGGTTCTATATCCCAGTCGACTCTTAATCTTCCTGATACTTATTATATTCCCAAATTAAACTTTAATCTTATTTATGTCGGTCAACTTGTTGATATGGGCTTTGAAGTCACTTTTTCTATTTCTGGTTGTCGTGTACAGGATCCTCGGACGGGACAGATCATCGGGACTGGACGTAAGGTCGGAAGGTTGTTTGAACTCGAGAAACTTCATATTCCTCATGTACCAAATCTCTGTGCTACTTCTTCTCCCTCTACCCTTCACTTATGGCATCAACGTCTTGCCCATACCTCCTTAGGAAAACTGCGTCCTCTTGTGTCTCAGGGTGTTTTAGGTCAGGTTCCAAATGAATCTTTTGATTGCATTTCTTGCCAAACTGCCAAACAACCTGCTTTATCTTTTCACAATAACTCATCTCTTGCTTGCTCTCCTTTTGATCTCATTCACTCTGATGTTTGGGGCCCCGCTCCCACTGCCTCTATGGGCGGAGCTCGATACTTTGTTGTTTTCATTGATGATTATTCCCGTTTTACTTGGGTTTATTTGATGACTAATCGCCATGAGTTACCCCAAATCTATATCAACTTTGCTACTATGATTAAAAGTCAATTTTCAAAGGTCATTAAGGTTTTTAGACGTGATAATGCTATGGAATACCGTGATTCCAAACTCTTAACCTTTCTTGCAGAACAGGGTACTTTGTCTGAGTTTTCTTGTCCTGGTACGTCGCAACAAAATGGTAGAGCTGAACGTAAACACCGTCACATTCTTGACTCCGTCCGTGCAATGCTCCTTTATTCTTCGTGTCCTGAGCATACTTGGGGTGAAGCTGTTCTTACTGCTGTTCATGTTATTAATAGACTCCCTTCTTCTGTTCTTGGTAATGTTACTCCCTTTGAGCGTCTTTATCATACCTCCCCAGATTATAGTTCTCTTCGAGTTTTCGGATGTGTATGTTTTGTTCTTCTTCAGCCTCACGAACATAGTAAACTTGAACCTCGGGCTCGTATGTGTTGTTTTCTTGGTTATGGCACTGAACACAAGGGTTATCGTTGTTGGGATCCTCTCTCTAAACGTGTCCGTATATCTCGTCATGTTGTCTTCTGGGAGCATCACATGTTTTCTCAGTTCTCATCCTTTGAGTCAATCCCTACTACTCAGTCACCTCTGTTTACTAACCCCAATGTTGATCTTTTTCCTAGTGATGATTCTACAGATTCTATCTCGAGTGACCTTCCACAGCCTCCTGTTCTTCTGCCTTCTCCATCTCCCAATGATTCCAGACCGGACGATGATCCTGCTCCTACTGTCATGCCTCCTCCTCCCGCTCGTTCTTCAAGGGCAAGGAATCCACCTCCTCATCTTCTTGATTATCATTGTTTTTCTACTATCCTCCATCAACATGAACCTAAGTCATTCAGAGAAGCCTCCACAAATCCAAATTGGCAATAAGCAATACAGGAAGAAATACAGGCACTTGAAAAGGCACACACTTGGGATTTGGTTGATCCTCCTTCTGCTCAAGAAGTTGTAGGCAGCAGATGGGTATACAAGATCAAGACTCGCTCTAATGGTTCTATTGATCGGTATAAGGCGCGATTGGTTGCTCAGGGTTGTACGCAAGAGTATGGTATTGACTATGAAGAGACTTTTGCTCCTGTTGCTCGTCTCACATCTGTTCGCGCTCTTCTTGCCATTGCTGCGGTCAAAAAATGGTCTCTCAGTCAAATGGATGTGAAGAATGCATTTCTTAATGGAGATTTGAAAAGCAGGTATATATGAAGCCCCGTCCGGGTTATTCTTGTCCCTCCGGCAAAGTTTGTCTCCTTCGCAAAGCACTCTATGGGCTTAAGCAAGCTCCTCGTGAATGGTTTGACAAGTTCAGCACTACCATATGCAGTCTTGGTTTCACTTGCAGTCCTCATGAGCATGCTCTCTTTATTCGTAAAAGTGAACGCGGAGTCGTTCTTCTACTTTTGTATGTTGATGACATGATCATTACTGAGGATGATGTTGATGGTATCTCTGATCTCAAGGCCTCACTTCACCGAACCTTTGAGATGAAAGATCTTGGTTCTCTTAGCTATTTTCTTGGTCTCGAGGTCATCTCTACCGATGATGGCATCTATCTCTCTCAGGCTAAGTATGCTTCAGATCTTCTTGCTCGCGCTGGGATTACAGATAGTCGCACTGAGTCTACTCCTCTTGAGCCTAATGTTCGATTTACCCCTATGGATGGCACTGTTTTGGATAATCCAACTCTCTATCGACAGTTAGTTGGCGGTCTCATCTACTTGACTGTCACCCGACCAGACATTGCCTATCCAGTTCATGTACTTAGCCAGTTCTTGTCAGCCCCTCGTACTACTCACTATGCGGCAGTTCTTTGCATTCTTCGCTACATCAAAGGCACTCTATTTCATGGCCTTTATTTTTCGGCCCATTCCTCTTTGTCTCTTCAAGCTTACTCTGATGCTGATTGGGCTGGTGATCCCACTGATCGTCGTTCCACTACTGGTTACTGTTTGTTTCTTGGCGACGCTCTCATTTCTTGGCGTGCTAAGAAGCAAACGTTCACTGCTCGCTCAAGCACGGAAGCTGAGTACCGTGCCCTCGCTGACACCACTGCTGAAGTTATCTCGGTTCGTTGGCTTCTCGCGGATCTGGGTGCTCCTCAGTCGTCCCCTACTGATGTTCTTTGTGATAACCGCAGTGCTATTCAGATCGCACATAATGATGTTTTTCATGAACGCACCAAACACATTGAGATGATTGTCACTTTGTTCGGCAACGTATCCTTATTGATGCTATTCGTCTCATTGCTGTTGGAACACTAGATCAGACTGCTGATATCTTCACGAAAGCTCATCACCCGACTCGTTTCTGGACTTTGTTATCCAAACTCAAGTTGGTCTCCTTAGCTCCCACTTGAGTTTGAGGAGGGATGTTAGAGAATCATTAGCATCAATTTAGACCAATTAGTATCGTCTATATTTATATAATATATCTGTATATTAATTATAGGATTCTATACCTTTATTACTCTGATTCATTTAGCACCTATAAATACCCCTTGTATATTGTACTTTGGATCATACTGAATAATACACTTTTCAGATTCCTCTCCTAGTCTCTTGTTTGTAACAGGGAAATTTGCTAGAACAATCCCTTCAACCTTTTGTAGTTAATCAGAACAACATTCACGTTCTGGTTAGATTGGATGTTAAAATGTTACAAATTGTCCATTTTAAAAAGCAGTTCTTCCTGTGTTTTCATCTCCGGAAAGATGTCAGCATAGTATGAAAAATGATTTATGAAATACTCTGGAAAACAAAAATGGTTTTGGTTTGGATGGTGCTTGAAAAAAGCACCAAAATTATTTGACATAGAACATATACTTTCACAGAATAAGTGTTGTAAGCAATGTGATGCGAAGCAATGATGTAATTTGCTTTCACAGCATTCAAGGATAATTTAATACAATATTTTGAAGAAAAAAAAATATTTATGGCTAATCTTAGATATTTTTTATGTACTTCTATTATAATTAATTATTATTAACATTAAGCTAATAAAAAAATAATTTAAATAATAAAAAGAAATAAATAAATAAAAAAAAAACAATTCTTAACACTTATATGTACTTGTACTTATGTTCTTCCCTTGTCTTAGTATGACTAGAAATTTTGCAAAATTTTAATGTGATTTTATGATATTGAATTAAAGTCTCTTTCAAATTCTTTGCTACTTTTATTTATTAGAAAAAAAAAAAAGATTTCTAGTAATTTTCTAAGTTTACACACGTTGTTGTTACTTGTTCATCAAGAATATAAATACACATTCTTATACACAACTTGAGAATCAAGTAATATCCTGTATGTTAATTATGCCCTCTTTCATTTACATGTTTTATCTTCTAAATTTTTACTAAGTATTTTTATTTTCTACTTCTTTCAGTACCATTATTATTTCTTTTTCTTGATGATTGACATCTGTTAGAACATTTCGTCTACCACTAAAGACCTGTCATCCACTTTATTTGTTTGTATTTAAAGTTACTTAAGATAGTCGAACATTACTTTGTATAATAATTGTACTATAATAATTTTAATTGTTAATTTTGATTAA
>NC_029786.2:85551102-85573366 GCF_000816755.2 Arachis ipaensis
AATAGATTAATAGATTTAATTTAAAGTTTAATTAGTCTATTGGTCTTTATAGTTTTGCAAAATTTTTAATTAGATCTCTATATTTTTTTTTAATTGGTTCCTTGCACCAAATTTTATTTTTTAATTGGTTCCTATATTTTTTTTTCTCTTTTATTTGGGTCATTACACCAATCTTTTTTTTAAACTGACTCTCTATATAATTAAACCAATTACTGTTAAGACTTAAGAAGGACCTAATTGAAAAAAAATTTTGTGTAAAGACACAATTAAAAGAAAAAAAAGCATAAAGACCTAATTAAAAATTGTGTGAAACTATAGGACCAACAGAATAATTAAACCTTAATTTAATTATTACATATATGTGTATAGTATAATAGATGTCAAGGCTTCAGATGTTCACACAGCACAATAGAATTTTTTTTCCTTTCCAAGTGAGAGGAAGAAGTTTTGATATGGTCTGGAGAAAACAAATATTGGAAGAACACAAATCACACAATATTTGATGAAGTTGCTTAAATGTAAGAAGTGGGAATGAATGATTTCTATGTAAATGTTCCCAAAGTTTTTGTCTCACATCTGACCTACGCATATCGGCAACATCAATCCTTTCATTTTTCTCTCATGTCGTGAAATGTGTTTTATTACCGTATAATATCTTTTTCCAGATGTATTTAATTACTTAATTGTACTTAAAAAATACATGGTGAAAAAATTACATTTGACAGCAATAATTAAAAAAATGCTAAAAAGATTTATTTCCACACTTACTAAATTGACTGCCAAAGTTTCACCTCACGTAATTTAATAGGTGATCATATTTTTATTCAAAAAAATTTGGAAATTTTTTGTGTGTGTGTTTTTATTTAAAACTATATTGACTATGGATCCTATGGGTATAAATCATAGTTAAAAAGCCGGACTAAATTAACTAATTCAACTGAATTAATAAAAAAATTGAGGATTTTTAGCTCAAAATTACAACAGATTAATTAAAAAAGAAGAAAAAAAAAGAGAGTTTTTAAAAATTAAAAAAATAAAATATAATTTTTTATTTTTTAATATTTTTTTATTTTTTTTATTTTATTTATAAAATTAATAATAAGAGATCATATTTTACTCTAATTATTAAAAAGATTAAAAGGATGCATTTTCAGGCAGTGGAGGTTTGAGTTTGGATTATGATGTGATGTTGAGATAAGAAAAAGTGTGATAATGATGACGGTGATATATGTTGGTGGAGATGTTGAGAATAATTTAAAAAATTTGGAGACATTTTTTAACCAAGTGAACTAAAATTCAGCATCTAATATTTTTGTCAAATAAAATTCACTTTTTATAGATACAAAGTTAATTATGTTATTTTGTGGATAATTTTGTTAGCATTTAAAATATTCGTAAGTAAAAATAATAATATTTTTATTATTTTATTATATTTAATTTATACTGTTTAATTACGGGTTTAATTTTTAGAACCTAATTATGAATTGATTTATTTTATTTTTTTTAATATTACAAATTTAAATGAGTGTGGTAATTTCTTACTAAAACCTTCAAACTTCAAATGTATCCTATTGATCATTGCAAGTATCAACGATGCCAAATTATGTATTGTTTATTATCTCATCATATAGAAACGAAAAGGGAACTGGCTAGCTTGGAAATATATAGTAATTACTAAATTAGTATTGACATATTTATAGGTTATTGTCAAGATATCACTACTAAGTACTAACAATGATGGGGAGCTTATTTATTTATTTATTTTAATAGGAAACTCTTTGATAACTAAATTTAATTTGGACCCAGCAGAGATTGACACAACACACTTGGTTTGTTAGGCCCCAATTGCTGTTAGTATTTTCAACTGATTATGTTTTCCCCTTTAAGATTTATAAGACAAGCCAATAATATCTTTGTCTCCTATCTTACAACGTACAATAATAAGTAGAAGGATTGATCATCGATAAGTATCTATCAGCATTGGATTACATTTCCAAATTGTTGGTCCATAATGATGTTCAAGTCCATTGTTGGTTAAACAGAAAAATTTTCTTCTTTTTTAGTAAATATCATTCTTAATTTTTAAAACTTTTTAAGTTTAGACCGATCTATATATCTATCTATCTAAACAAAATATTGACCTCAATTTAATTTAAACCGTTTAAACTTTGATATTATGTACATCCTTCGGTGAAATTATTGTTAACTACTTTGTTTAGGATTCACTTTATTAACTTGAAAATAAAAAATGTAATAAAGAAAATTCTTAGGTAGAGTGCTTGTTATGGCAGAAATTTTGTCGAATTTTTCAATTTTGTCGATTTTAGCTGGCATATTAGTTAATGAGAATTATGGAATTAAAATTTTCGCAATGCATTACTATCGAGTATCGAATGCATAAATCTAATAATAATTCCGTCACAAGGGAGTGGCGTGAACATAAATACGCCAAAAGTTATTATTGGATTATTGGACGATAATCCAAATAATAAAAATGCACTGTTTTACTTAAGACTGCTATTTTTAACGTTAAATTAATCTAATTAATCTGACCGTAAAGATTAACATATTGATGAATCTTTGACCATTATTATTGTCGGGTAAATCTAATAAAAATCGTTTAGTAATTATAGTTAGATATCTAAAATTTGATGGTAATATTTTTCTATTAAGATTTTCTCAAGGGATGGTAACTAACGGTAAAAAAATTTACTGTCAAATTTTATATAGGAATTCGACAATAAATCTAACAGTATTTAACAAATTTTTTTGTAGTGTAGATATTTTACATAAGGGTATTACTAGAGTTACCCTTGGTGAGAGCCTAGGGAATGCAAGTGTTATATACAGCTTAGAGGAATGTAAGTGTAATAATGTTTAAATATTTGGCCAATTTTAGGATGTCTATGAGTTTTTACCTAAAAAGCTTACTTTTTATAGTAAGTTTTGATTTTTAAAAATTATTTATTCTTATATCTTTTAAATTAAATAATAACTTTTAACCTTTTTTAGTAACCATAGCATTCACCTAAATATTTTAGGAAAGACAAATATAATATGTTCTAATTTATGTCTAAAATCAGCACAATAATTATGTGCTTATTGGATATGCTACATTTATATAGACTATTAGATTATATTAGATGAAAATTAAAAGTTAATATAAAAGAAAAATATTGATGGATTCTAATAAATACAGAATATCCTAATACATAATTAAATGATTTAAATGACAATACTTTAATACACAATATTTTAAATGGTAAGAGAATTTTTTATTTTTAAATAATTAAATATAACATATATAAATACAAAATATATGAGTATTTTTTATTCATTAATTATTGTGATATATAATACATGAAAATATTATACGTTTAATATTTTCAAAATTAATTTTGTGAAAATATTTTTTCAAATTATATATAATACATGAAAATATTACATGTAAAACTCGAGAGATTAGTAAATAATTAGCGAATAAATTAATTATTAATCAAGAAAATTAGAAATATGATTTTTATGGTTTAATATGATAGAGAAAATTAAAATTAAAATTAAAATTTTGACACTAATTTCAAAAAATTTAGCTTACGATTGGGCCAAATGGGGCCAAACTAGGCCCGTATTGGACCTAAGGCCCAAGGCCAAACCCGTTTCTGCCTTTCATTAATGAACTTTAGTCATTTTCCTTGTTTCAAAGATGAAACACGCTGGGAAGAGAGGAGGGGGAGCAAAGATCATGCAAACCTATGTTCCAAAAATTTCAATCTCACCTAACTTTTGATCCGGAGTTTTGATTGACGAGCCGTCAGTGGCCACGCGTTCGTCTCATAATTCTCTACAAAGTCCAGTACTCTACTAGGTAAGAAAATCATTTCTCAATTTTGATTTTCTCCTTCTCCAATTTTAAAAATATTATGTGTTGGGTGTTGAGATTTTGTCAATTTTGATATTTTAGGACCAAATTAGCTTGCGTAAATTGTTGGGTATTGTTCATTTGAGCCGTGGGTAAGGTAAGAAAACTTTAACTCTTGTTACCTTACTGAATTTGTAAACCCTAAGGTAATTCTAATGGTAATTATGTTGTTAGATTGGAAATTGGTTGAGAAGTGAAATTAATTTGAGGATATGGGAGCTTGAGATCGATTTTGGAAGCTAGGCTCCTTGGTGAGGGGCTGTGTTGATAAGTTTATGGTGCGGAAACGCTTGAGATATTTTGGGTTTATCGGGAAATCAGCCAAGGTATGGTTTAGGTTTCTCGTATTTAATATATAATATTCTGTGAAAATTTAGGTTAGATGACCATAGGATAGGTGTGAATGCATGAGTATGATAATTGTCTAGCACCTTTGATGATGATTGTTGATATGGATTGAGTATTTGCTGATGATTATTGTTCATGATGAGAGTAGGGTGATGAATGATGGACTAATGATGCTAGATATGTTAATAATGATGAATATGAATAGATGATGGAGTGTTCATGATTTGTTGGTAAGAATGTGAAGTCCATGTTTGAGAGTTATGTAAAATTGAGGTGTGGTGGACTAGGGTGGTATGTGGAGGCTGTGTGGCTGTGATATGGTGTGTTGGTGGGTGGTTTGTAAGATTAAAATGTGGATTGAGTTTGATTTTTGATGAAAATTGAGGTTTGAGATTTCTGTGAAAAACTAATTTTTGGCCAAAGTTTGGCAAGGCATAACCTGACTTCCGGATCTCTAAATTATTTCAAACTTATTTCAAATGAAAATTGGGTCCGTGAAGTTTATGCCGTTCGAAGAACGGAAGAAAATGATTTAAAACAAAAAAGTTATGCGCGTCAGAAGTTTGGAGTGCAAACTGAAAATTCTGTAGCATTTAGCATTTTTGCTGTTCTGCATAAGCTTGCGTACGCGACCATCTACACGCGACGTGACCAACCTTTTCAGATTGGGCATCTCGCATACGTGAGCAAGGTGCTTGCGTATGCGAAGAAAGAAAAAGTACTCCCACGCGTACGCATGGCCCACACGTATGCATGATCTTTCAGTAATGTACTCCCATGCGTACGCATGGGCCACGCGTACCCACACGTACGCGTGGCTCCTGTTCAGCAAAAATAGATTTTGTGTTTTAAAGCTCAAATTCAAACCTCTAAACCTCTATTTTCATTTCTTTGACTCTAGACCTTGTTAGAAAGCTTAGTAATAGGATGAAGATAGGAAATGGTAGTAACTTGGAAATGAAGGAAGATTTTTAAAAGGTAATATGTAGTTAGAGAAGATAGTATTTAAGGTGACAGATTATGAAAGTGATATATGAACCACTTAAGAGAGTAAGGTAATGTTGAGAAAGATGAGATGAGCTATGAATGATTATTGAGAATGAAAATGATATTTATGAGAAATGATTGAATATCAAGCTTGGGGTGTTGTCTCCCCATGTCAACCTGAGATTCGTCTCACGGATAATGTTGAGTTTAGGGTGTTGTCTCCCCCATGTCAGCTTGGGATCTTGCCCATAGTTATCATTGAGCTTGGGGTGTGTCTTCCCCATGTCAGCTTGGAATTCTTTCCATGGTTAATTTTCTATGGTTAGCTACCAGGACATGTCGGGCTGGCTACGTAACCGACAGTTGATATCAACAACCATTAGACAGGCATACATGCATATTGTCCGATTTGATTGTTTGTGCATTAATTGGGATTGCCTAAATGATTTTAGTATGCTAACTGTTATACTTGCTATCTGTATTACTTGTATTCTATCTGTGTTTGCCATTGTCTGTTTGTTTCTCTATGTAAATTTACCAGAGTTGGAGAAACAGAGGAAAGGCGGAGAAGTTGGGGATTTTAGTTAGGCTTAAGACTTAGTTAAGTTAGGAACCCTAGAAAACTACCTTAACTTATGGTTTCTACTTTAGTTCCTTAATTTTTGTAATATGAATGACAGCGTTTTAGGATTGCCTCTGGCATTTCCAAGACCTTATATCTTATGTGCGTGGCACCTTTACCATGTTGAGAACCTCCGGTTCTCACCCCATACTCTGTTGATGTTTTTCAAATGCAGGTGCGAAGTGGTTTATTTTGAGGCCCTACTTTTGTTATATATATATGTATTAGAATCTCCTTATATGTATATGAACACTTTATTTTTGGTACCTCTTAGAGGTTTCATGGAGAATTAGGACTTTTAAACATGTTCTTTTGGGCTTTCATTATGTATATACTGTATGTAAATCTTCTCCGACTAGCCTTAACTTCGCAGGCTGAGTTAGGAGCTTGTTATATCATTTTCTAGGCTCTCTACTTCTACTTTCTATTTAGTTATGCTTTTAAACTTTAGATTTTTTCGCACGCAAGTAATCCTGTTTTCTGAGTGTTGCGCTTTTTATTTTGCGATTTTGTTTTACCGGTTTTTTTCAAGGCTCCTAGTATACTATCTCCTTTTCTTTATTATTATTATATATTTTATTTTAAAGGTCGTAATACCACACCACCTCTATTTTACGGCTTAAACGTAAAGCTCTATATGGTAGGGTTTTACATTACACGTTTTTTCAAATATTATATAATAATTAGTTTTGTTAAAATGATATTATATATACTATTTTGAATAAAATATATTATTATATTCGAGTTATAACCAACTATTAGTGAGGATGTTACCCTAAACTCTATAATAATTAATCTTAATAAATAAAAAATATTTTTGTATGTATTTATGTGTTTTATATTTATTTTAAAGTAAAAGATTATACTTGCCATTTTTAAAATATTTTGTACTAAAATGTATTTATGTATGTATATACTAATATATTCTATATTTATAAAGTCTATCAGTACTCCACTTTCATAACATCCTTTGATTTTCATTTAATAAAATCTAATAATTCATAAAAGGTGACATATCTAATGCACACAAAATGGTTGGGTTGATTTTAGACATATCCTATAATAAGAGTTTATGATTTCATCATGTTTGACTAAACTTGAGTTAAGTGAGTTTGAAAATTAGAACTAAGCTCATTTACATTTGAATAAATTTATAGAGTAAATAGTAATTTTTTATCATGAAAGATTTGGATGCTGATAAAATTAACTATGAAAAATTAAAATTAAAGTTATATTTATATAAGATAAGTTTTGTTTGACAAAAAAGACCAATTGTTAAATTTTTATTGATAATTCTGTAAATATTCCTCTCCTTTCCTCCTCCTTCCTCGTCTTTCTTCCATAACCATCACCACCTCCGCTGCAAAATCTACTATCTCACTGAAAGAGCAAAACCGTCGGTTAGGAATTTCACACAAATAATTCCGTTGATAGTATAATTCTCAACCAACAAGTAATGCTCAATCAAAGTTTAGAATTTTTGGTTGTCACAAGTTCAACCCAATAAAAATAACCGAGAGTATTAGTCCCGGGTCGTCTTCTCAAGGAATTGCAGTGAGGTATGCGTATTATTGATTATGGTATCCAAGGGGTTGGGTTGGTAAAAAGAGGCAAGAAAATAAATGGCAAGAAAATAAAGCAACAACTAAAGAAAGCAAGTAATAAAGGGAGACATTCATGACAAGGATTGAGAATATAGACTTTCTATCCTAGTCATTAATTATCATGCGATGATTAACAAGAATTTATCCTATTTAGTCAACTCCAACAATGGAAGAAAGTACAATGTTATCTTCACACGAGAGAAAGTCAAATAAGACTAGTTAATCTCAATCCAAAAATCCTAATCAACTT
This sequence comes from Arachis ipaensis, assembly GCF_000816755.2. NCBI lineage: Eukaryota > Viridiplantae > Streptophyta > Magnoliopsida > Fabales > Fabaceae > Arachis > Arachis ipaensis. The sequence continues at coordinate 85,558,833 of NC_029786.2, forward strand.
ACTAATTGAATTAGCAAGAGATTAGAGTCAATAGAAATAATATTAACTAACAACTCTAGATCACCAATCTAAATTAAGTATTAATGACTCAAGATTGCCCAATTTCTCTTTCCAAGCCAAGAATGCTAAAAAAGCTACTCTAACATCCAACCAAGCATTTTGTCAAACACTTGAAAGGCATAAAAGAAAAGCATATTAGATTGCAAGAATAATAAATCTACAACTATCCAATTGCAAGGAATTAACAATAACTACTCAAATCAATAATAAAAGAACATCAAACATGAAATTGCATTAAAGAAAATCCAAATCCAACAATAATTTATAAACATAAAAAGAGGCATAAAAAGGGAAATTAACAAGAAGAAACTAGGGAATTAAACTACTAGAGCATGAAAATGTAAAAGAAACAAGATGAAAACAAGAGATTAAACCTAGATCTAAGAGGAAAATTAACCTAAGAACCCTAATTCTAGAGAGAAGATGGAGCTTCTCTCTCTAGAAAATTAAACTACATGATCTTAAGCTAATCTAATTGCTCCCCCTTGATCCCTCTTGAATTCTGCATGAAATAGTCTCAGAAATGAGTTGGATTTGGGCCTGGACAACTCAGAAATCGCCCAGCAAATTCACTTTAATGAGGTCACATGATTAGCATCACACGTGCGCTGGCCAAAATTTCTCCGCACGCATACGCGTGGGTGACGCGTGCACGTGGCCTTCAATTCTCCAAAAGCTTATTTCTTCATGAATTCTCCACTTTGTATGCTTTTCTTTTCACTTTTTCTATCCAATACTTGCCTTATGAATCTGAAATCACTTAACAAATATATCAAGACATCGAATGGAATTAAAGTGAATTAAAATTAGCAAATTTAAGGCCTAAAAAGCATGTTTTCGCTCTTAAGCACAAATTTAGGGAGAATTACAAAACCATACTATCTCATTGAATAAATATGAGATAAGTTGATAAAATCTCCCAAATTAAGCACAAGATAAACCAAAAAATTGGTGTTTATCAAACCTCCCTACACTTAAACTAACCATGTCCTCATGCTAAACTCAAAAAAGAAACAAAAAGTATCAATATTTATTCAATACAAACTACCTAAATGCAATCTACCTACATGCAATCTATCTACATGCATGCAATTACTTGGTCAAAATAATTCAATTGCCAAGAATACATATATAAACAGAAGGGCTAAGGTAATCACAATCGATCAAACCCACAATTGAATTGAGTTATTGAAAAGATTTTAACAACTTGCAAGAAAGGAGATGATCATAGGTGAAAACATGTAATTGAGCAATCGAACCCTCACCGGATATGTATCCGCTCTAGTCACTCAAGTGTATAGGGTTGATTCACTCAATTCTCCCCTAATCATGCTTTCCAATATTTGTTTTTCATCTAACAATCAACAATTATTTCATACATGCAAACAAATATCATGAGGACTTATTCATAGGTTGTACTAGTGCTAGGGTCAATGTAGGATTGTATATGGTCAAGTGGACTAGAATTTGAATTTTTGATTAACTTAAACTTCCCACCTAACCTATAACAACCTATATAATTTCAAAGCTAACCTAACTACACATTCTTCACTTTTTCACACACGCATGCATTCTCTTTTTAATCACAACCCATATGCATTGATTATTATTGAACTTCACTTTGGAGCATTTTGTCTCCTTTTTATTGCTTTTCTTTTTCCTTTCTTTTTCTTTTTCTATTTTTTTTCTATTTTTTTCTTTTTATTTTTCTACATTTTTTTCTTTTTCTTTTTGATGACTTATATAAACAAAAAGTACCAATGCATATGGTTTAAACATCTAATGTATGAGTATGTACCCAATTCCCAAAATTTTCAACAAAAATACAAAAATACACTTTTATCTCTACCCAATGTTCCCAACTCTCCCACAATTAAATAATACACACTCTCACTAACCAAAGCTAATCAAAGATCTAAACAAGGGACATTTATTATTTTTTGCTTAAAGGCTTGCAATGTGCTAAAATTAAGAACAAATGGGTTTAGCATAGGCTCAAAGTTAGCTAACAATGGTAGATAAAAGGTAAGGCTATTTGGATAAGTGAGCTATTCGAAACGATAGCCTCAATCATATAAGTGCATTCATACACAAAATAATGGACATAAAAAATCAAACAAATCAAAGATCACAATCATAGAAAGAGAATAATACACACAAGAATGAAAATAAGTGGTTATATGATGCAACCACGCAATTTAGGCTCAAAACTCACATGCTTATGTGTTCTTAGCTCAAAAACATGATCCATAATATATAGTTCAAGCAAGTTCTAAAATTTTTTTTTCAAATCAATTGGGGTGCCCTATAGATAAGTTTCTTAGAAAATTTCATTATTTTGACTAAGCTTATTATATATATATGCAAAACAAGAAAATATAACAAAAAATCCTAAAAGACCTAAAAATGAAATGCAAAAGTGTTGGGATTAGAAATTTGTCACCTAAAAACGCCGAGTGGTCGGACGACCTCCCCACACTTAAAAGTTTGCACCGTTCTCGGTGCATTCAGAGATGAGCAAGGGGGTACGGCGACTACACGGGTTGCCACCTTCAGCTGATGGATCAACCGGCTGCTGTGTGTTCTTTCTCCTGCTTCCATCTTTGCTTATGAAGACTCACCCATGAAAGATAGGAAATAACACAATAAGATGAAAAAATGCAAAAGTAAGGAAGCGTAAATTGTTGGAATGAGGTAAATCACTAGAATTGAGTGAGTGAATTAGTGTGACATTGAAGAAAATGGTGTGTGAGTTCTAAGTTGCGAGCGGTTTAGAACACACACACACACTAGCATAAAAAGCTATGTCACAATTACACAAAAGAAATATGCACTTCACTCATCCTAGTGTGCTTGAAATACTTCAAGGAAAACTTCTAAGTTAAGACAACTAAACAAGCAATAAAGAAGCATAAAAGCATTCAAGTAAATAATCAAGCAATTGTGAATTGGATAATGGATGTGCATTGATTGATGTGTAAGTAAACTTAGTGAAATAAATGAAATATAGAGCTCACACATCAAACAATGACACATATTGAAGTTGTTGCAACACCTAAGTGACATAGAGGTGGAACACATGGGTGCTATGGAACTTAGGAAAAAGAAGATAGAAATTAAACTCAATCACATAGCAAGCATTGTCCACAAAGCTTTACAAAGCTCAAAAACATGTCACTAGGTAAGCTTTCGATCCAATTCCACAATTCCAAAGTCTCAATGCATGAAATAGGTGATGTGAATAAGGGTCAATCATAACAAGCATCACCTAAAAAAATGCATTGATAATACACAAATTACCTCATCATAGATAATGAAATCAAATCACATGGTGGCCAAAACATGCAATTCAAAAGATTTAAAAAGCTTGAAGGCAATGTTGTGAGTACTTGGTATTTCAAAAATATTAAGCATAAAGAACTCAAAACCAAGTAACAAAATATAACCTCAACAATGAATCCCAACAATGAATATCAAAAACAGTTATGCTAAAATAGCGTTCAGTTAATAATAAGCAGCAATAAATAGCAAACAAAATTAATAATTCAACACTTATCATAAAAACAAAAAGTAAACTAACTAAATGACTAACTAACTAACTAACTAACTAACTAAAAGAAATGGTGATAGATGCTGATTGGTAGTGTTGGATGATGGTTGAAGAAGGAAAAGAAAAGAGGAGAAGAGAGAAAAAGGAAAGAAATGGAAAGAAGAGAAGAAAAGATGAACGGTGAAACAGGGCAGGATCACGCGTACGCGTGGAGTGATGCGTAAGCGTGGTGAGGTGAAAGGGATGCGACGCGTATGCGTGGATCCCGCGTACACGTGATGGTCAAATCAGAGAAGGGCGATGTGTACGCATGGGATGATGTGTATGCGTGGGTGGATTTGTGCTAGAGGCACAATTACAGCCCAAAATGCGTGAAACTCTCTGGAATTTGTATGGGAGCATGAGAAATTTGGATGTCACACGTACGCGTGGGCGAAGCGTACGCGTGGATGGTTGGAAACTTAGGGGTCAGGTGTACGCGTGGCATGGTGCTCTATTTTTCAAAATTTTTCCAAGTTCTTGCACCAAACCAAGCATTCCAAACCTCCAAACAGCTACCAAAACACTATAAAACCTTATTTAACATACTAGACTACTAATTAAACTCAATAAACTAACATAAACATGAAATTAAACCTATTTTACCAATATTTACAAAAGAGAAAAGGGAAAGATGTTACCATTGTGGGGTATCTCCCACCTAACACTTTTATTTATTGTCCTTAAGTTGGACTTATGGGGAGCTTCCATCAAGGTGGCTTGTGCTTGAATCCATCCTTGAACATCCACCAATGCTTGAATCTCCAATAAACTCCATCATTCAAAATTAATAGCTCCAAGCTTTGATGGAGTTCTTCACAAACTATGAGCTCCCAAAATTGGTCCTCTTTGTGCGATCCGGGACCCCACACTTTGTTTTGACACCCGTCTTTAAGTTGATCACGTTGATTCCCTCCGGGTGATAAGTAAGCTGAATTCTCATTTAAATATCAAACGATCCTCCTAGACCCATCCATTTTGGTTTTACACCAACAATTGCTCCTAAACTTGGAGTTTCCAACCATAATGAACTGTGAAACATGATGCCTACCACTAACCAACCCTTTCTTTCTTTCCATTCCACAAAGAGCTCTAAGTTGACCATCAGTTTCAAGCAAACCATATTCAAGAGGAATTAGAAAGCTTAGAGATAAGAATTTTACCCACTTGAATGGTGTAAAGGATGATGGTGACTTAGGAAGGGAGACCTCTCCACACTTTGAATATGCAAGGTCCACTCCCTTGTGCTCTTCCTCGACTACCTCCACCTCTTGACAAACATCTTTCATGTTCACCTCTTGACTAGGCTCTTCACATTCAATCACTTCCTCACCAACCTCTTCTAGCTCTTTTCCATTCTTTATATCACAACTTGGAGGTAATGTGGAACTTATCTCAACATCTATCTCAATTTCAATGGGAGAATATTCCTCAAATACCAAAGGACCATGTGTTGGTGGGGAATCATCATCAAGAAGAAGAATCATTGCTTGCTTAACTTCTTCCAATTCTTTATCATTCACCATATGCTTCGGAGGTTGCACACCCTCCTTAACATCGCTTTCTAGTCCAATGGAAGAAGGCTCAACAAGATCATCAAGGGGATTGATCAATGTGGACAAAAAATCACTAATGATGGAATTCACTTCTTGATCAATTTTCCTCAACTCTTTATCCACTTCCTTAACATCAATGACCTCAACTTCCTCCTCTTGATGCAATTCTTGCTTTAACTCCTCTTCTTTACCTTGAATCTCCAAATTCTCCTTCTCATTGTGTTCCTCAACTAATCCTCCATATTTAACAATAAGGGTATCTTGGATAGTTGAGCACAATGATGCCAATTGGCTTATCACTTTGGTTAAACTAGCCACGGCTTTCCCTTGCTTTTGGCAACGAATTAGAAGTTCTTGTTGTTCTTGCATTAGAGGTTGGAGAGATTGGTACAATGAAAGTGGTGGTGGGAGATAGGGTTCATTGTTTGAGGGAAAGGATTCATAATTGGAAGGTGGTTATTTTTAGTAAGGGTATAGAGATGGTGTATATTGAGGTGGTTCTTGGGAGTAATTGTGTTGGAATTGTTGTGGTTCTATGTATGGTTCATATGGTTCATAAGGTGGTTGGTATGGTGGATAAGGATTAGGGTCATATGAAGGTATTTGGTTGTAGGGGGCTTGTGAGTATGGTGGTTCAAAACTATGTTGAGGAGGTGGTTCATAGGCATATGGTGATTGCGGTTGACAACCACAATGAGGGTCACCACATCCATTAAGTTGATATACATTAGAAGTTGGATTATACCTATAAGAAACCGGCGGAAGTTGTTGCCAAGAAGGGTAATCAATTCCTTGAGGCTCCTCCCATCTTTGATTGTCCCATCCTTGATGCATGTTGTCATTGTAGCTTCCATTCCCTACAACATAGTTAGAACTAAACTCATAGCCAAGGGGTGAGAATTCATAATAGTAAGAGCGAATGAAAACAAAATCTAACAAGAAACAAAGAAAAATAAATCCTAAAACTAGAAAAAACTAACAAAGAAACAAAAGGCAAACATATTCACAATATTCACAATATTCACATATATACAATAACCAATAACAAGCACACATTGCAATTACCCGGCAACGGCGCCAAAAACTTGAAAGAGCAAAACAGTCGGTTAGGAATTTCACACAAATAATTCCGTTGATAGTATAGTTCCCAACCAACAAGTAATGCTCAATCAAAGTTTAGAATTTTTTGTTGTCATAAGTCCAACCCAATAAAAATAACCGAGAGTATTAGTCCCGGGTCGTCTTCTCAAGGAATTGCAGTGAGGTATGTGTATTATTGGTTATGGTATCCAAGGGGTTGGATTGGTAAAAAGAGGTAAGAAAATAAATGACAAGAAAATAAAGCAACAATAAAGAAAGCAAGTAATAAAGGGAGACATTCATGACAAGGATTGAGAATATAGGCTTTCTATCCTAGCATTAATTATCATGCGATGATTAACAAGAATTTATCCTATTTAGGCCCAGTTTGGGTAAACAACTTAATTAAGTTACTTTTGAAGAAATAGCTTAAACAATAAATGCTTATATTAAAAGTAGCTTATAAATAAGTTATTTTATGTTTGGTTTTTTTAGTTCTAAAAGTACTTATTTTAAGAGAAAAGTGATAAAAAGCTTTTTATTATGAGAGAAGTCATTTTTTAACTTCTCCTTAAGCACCAAAACAACTTTTTAGAAAGTTGTAATTTTATTTTGAAAATTGTATCAGACATTAATACTACACCTTTTTATAAGTTAAAAGTTAAAAAAAGTCACTTATCAACCTATCCAAACGGGCCCTTAGTCAACTCCAACAATGGAAGAAAGTACAATGTTATCTTCACACGAGAGAAAGTCAAATAAGACTAGTTAATCTCAATCCAAAAATCTTAATCAACTTACTAATTGAAATAGCAAAAGATTAGAGTCAATGGAAATAATATTAACTAACAACTCTAAATCACCAATCTAAATTGGGTATTAATGACTCAAGATTGCCCAATTTCTCTTTCCAAGTCAAGAATGCTCAAAAAGCTACTCTAACATCCAACCAAGCATTTTGTCAAACACTTGGAAGAAATAAAAAGAAAGCATGTTAGATTACAAGAATAATAAATCTACAACTACCCAATTGCAAGGAATTAACAATAACTACTCAAATCAACAATAAAAGAACATAAAACATGAAATTGCATTAAAGGAAATCAAAATCCAACAATAATTCATAAATATAAAAAGAGGCATAAAAAGGGGAAATTAACAAGAAGAAACTAGGAAATTAAACTACTAGAGCATGAAAATGTAAAAGAAACAAGATGAAAACAAGAGATTAAACCTAGATCTAAGAGGAAAATTAACCTAAGAACCCTAATTCTAGAGAAAAGGGAGCTTCTCTCTCTACAAAACTAAACTACATGATCCTAAGCTAATATAATTGCTCCCCCTTGACCCCTCTTGAATTCTGCATGAAATAGTCTCAGAAATTGCCCCTAGCGAATTCACTTTAATGAGGTCACGTGATCAGCGTCACGCGTGCGTGTGGGTGACGCGTGCATGTCACTAGCTAAAATTCCTCCTTACGCGTACGCGTGGGTGACGCGTGCGCTTGGCCTTCAATTCTCCAAAAGCTCATTTCTTCATGAATTCTCCACTTTGTATGCTTTTCTTTTCACTTCTTCCATCCAATACTTGCTTTATGAATCTGAAATAACTTAACAAACATATCAAGGCATCGAATGGAATTAAAATGAATTAAAATTGGCAAATTTAAGGCCTAAAAAGTATGTTTTCACTCTTAAGCACATATTTAGGGAGAATTACAAAACCATGCTATTTCATTGAATAAATGTGAGATAAGTTGATAAAATCTTCCAAATTAAGCACAAGATAAACCACCAAAATTGGGGTTTATCACTCACCAGATCTACTCCTCTATTTCCAGAAAACATCACAGCAAGGTTCACCTCATGGCAACAACACTGCTCTCTCTCTCTCTCTCTCTCTCTCTCTCTCTCTCTCTTTGAATAATGGTATTGGCGCAACACCATTTTCCCATAAGGAGACATAGACGAAGATGACGAAGAGTCCCAAGAGGACAAAGAAGAGGAAGACATCAATGACAACGTTATTTTTCCAGATGACAACGAAAATAAGCCCTCTCCCTCTACATCATCTGCTGCTCTCACTGTCACCGTCGTCGTTCCCTCCTCCGTCATTCCCAACGGCAAAAAGGCTTCAATTTCAAACCCCATTGCCAACACAGCCACCACTGTGGTTGTTGCCCTCGAAGGCAACTCCTCCGATCTGAAATGGCAGTAGCAAATCAAGGAGAAGAAGTCGCTCGACGATTCACGGAGGCTGTTCCAGCGGCCGTGGACAGACGAGGATGAGATTGAGCTTCTACAAGGATTTCTTGATTAATATTGCATGTTATGATGGATTGTTATATAGAAATGGAGTTATGGAACATGTCGACAATTGAAATTGGACAAAAGTGTGAAATTATTTTATATAAAGATTCTTTTCTTTTCTTTTTTTTTCATTGTGATTTTTTTCCGAACATGTTCGCAAGTAATTGTAGATTTTTTGAGGGAGAAGAAAGGCACAGTGCAGAGATTTATTGATTGGGGTATGAGAAGGCTGGTTTACAAAATAAAGAAAGCTAAAAACGCACACTACATTTTGATGAACTTTGAGTTGGATGTGAAATATATCAACGAGTTCAAGACAATATTGGACCAAGATGAGAGAGTTATTTGTCGCCGTTGGTGAAGGAATTGGTGGGCGGCATTGCCATGGGAGGTGGTCACTTTGACAGAAGAGGGTTTGCTGAACCCCATTCCATTGGGTTTGAAGCGATGAATAATTTGTGTTTGGGTGGATTGGAGATGGGTATTTATGGAATTATCAACAAAAATTTAATAAATTAGTTATTTTTATTGAATGAAATTTATATTGTATAGGTATAACTTTAGTTTCAATTTTTCATGGTCAGTTTTATAAGTGTCTAAATCTTTCATAGTTAGAAATGGCTATTTACTCTAACTTTATAAGTCACGAGTTTGAATAAGGGATTTATTTGCACTCATTTATTTAATAATTCGAACTTGAGGTTTGTCATATTTAACCTAATAACCCATGTGTTGTTATGTTGTGTGTGTATTGTTGTACTTAAATTATGATATTATTTACGAGAGGTAAATACTAAATTGATATCCGAAAGTTTTTTGCACTAACAAAATGGTACCTGACTTTTGTTATTAACAAAATAGTCCCTAAAAGATTTTAAAATTTGACAAAATCACCTAATCGTGAAAGAATGATGTCACAATAAACAGAAAACACTGATGTGGCCGACGAAAGAGAGCTCCAACGATGTTTCCAGTGTTCTCTTCTTCTTCTTCGCTTTGCCATGGCGGAAGGGGACGCAATGGCAAGGTGCTGCCATGGCGGAAAGGAACGCAGCGGAGAGGTGCTGCCATGGCGGAAGAGACGCTTCTTCTTCTTTGTGGCAGAAGGGGACACAACAGTGAGGTACTGCCATGGCGGTGGGGACGTGGAACGGATGTGATGAGTCCAATTCACACCCCCATTCAAAAATTAGTGAATTAGTTCTTTTGGCAAGCGCACCAAAGTTATCGTCAAGTAATAACCCACAATAGAGTGGGATCGTATCCACAGAGATTGGCAAATTTAAGCAGTTTTAATTGATTGATGAATTAGTCAAGCAGATCAATAAGATTGTGAAGTGTAGAATTGTAAATGACATAAATGTAAATGACTAGAATATAAAGAAAAGCGATAAAGTGCATAAATATAAATGGCAGAATGTAAAGTGCAAAATCATAAATGACTTGAATGTAAATGGGAATGGAGAATTGTTGAATGTAAAATTAAGCTATAGAGAAATGGATAGATAAGAATGGGGAAATTCATTGAGATTGGGAGATGTTGTCTCTTTGGATCAAATCTAGCTTATATCCTCTTCAATCATGCAACTCATTGACCTCTTGGCAATCATGATTGATTGAGCCCCAATCCCTTGGTGACTCAATCTCTCAGATCTTGATCAATAGCCAATTCCTTGGTCTAATTGCTCATGAAGAGAGATATGCTTGGTCCCTGATTATACCACACACCATTATAGGTCCAAGTAGAGGGAGGATTATATGTCACATATCCAAACACCAAAACCTAGATTCTACTCAAGTGTGAGAAGGGATTTCAAGCATGGTTTCATGTTTCCTTTCTCAAGATTCCCATGAAACCCAATTGCATTCCATCTATTTTCCAAGATAATTGAACACTAAGCATTAAGAACGAAATTTCTTCCAGCAAATCAAAGAGAAGATGAAGAGAAGAAGAATTTCACTATTATCAATCCATCAAGTACAACAGAGCTCCCCCTCTCAATGAGAGGGAAGTTAGCTACTCATAACTCAAAAAGTACTCAAAAGTGAAGTGTAAAAGTGGATCTAAAACTAACTGCTTAACCCCCTTCTTCAGTACTCCTTGGGGGTATTTATACTACTCCTAGTAAAATAAAAGAATTACAAAAGTGAAAAAGAAAATTACATTTTGGAGGGAAAAGAAAACACTCAATAAGCGTGACTTCTCAGCTGGCGTGTGGCTGGCGCTTTACTGGCGTGTCACGTGCCCTTCATTTCTAGCTTGGCGTGCCACGCCTAATCCTTCAAGTGGCACGCTCATCTCTCTATCAACCTTGGCGTGCCACGCCTTCGAACTCAAGTGGCACGCCCTTTGCCTTTTTCCACTTTTCTTTGCCTCTGGAAACTTGAACTGGCGTGCCACGCCCAGGGTCTGGCGTGCCACACCCTTGCTCTATGCTTGGCTAAGCTTCTCTGAAAAGTTGCACTAGCGTGGCACGCCCAGGGTCTGGCGTGCCACGCCCTTTTTGTGAGTGAGTGGTTCTTCTGTTTGGCGTGCCACGCCACGAACTCAAGTGGCACACCCCAATGCTTCTTTGCTCTCTGAGTGACACTGGCGTGCCACACCTGGTTGCTCAAGTGGCACGCCTAAGTGAAGAATGGTGAGTGGCGTGCCACACCTTCGATACCAAGTGGTACGCCCCATGTAATTGGCCTCCTTCATCCTCTCTGAAAACTTATACCAGCGTGCCACGCCTAAAGGCTGGCGTGCCACGCCTAAAGGCTGGCGTGCCACGCTCATGATCTTGTCTTGGTTCCAGTAGTTGGTATGCCACGCCTCAGTCTTCAAGTGGCACGCCATAGTGACATGCTTGGGTTGGGTTGGCGTGCCACGCCTTCGATACCAAGTGACACGCCTAAGTGAGGTTGAGAGGTTGGCGTGCCACGCCTTCGACTTCAAGTGGCACGCCCAGTCTTCAATTGCCTTCAGCCCCTTCTCTAGATTATTGTACCAGCGTGCCACGCCATGCTGTTCGAGTGGCACGCTCATGGATTTGTGAACTCTTCAAGCTTGGCGTGCCACGCCTGAGTTCTCAAGTGGCACGCCCAAGTGACTTCTTGGGGCTGGCGTGCCACGCCTTCGATACCAAGTGGCACACGATAGTGGAGGTTCTTCTTGGAATGGTGAGTTGGCGTGCCACGCCCCTTTGCTCAAGTGGCACGCCCATGATAGTTGATGGGTCAGGCGTGCCACGCCCAACCTGGCGTGCCACACCCCTTTTGTGTCCTCCATTTTGCTCTCTGGAATTTTGTACTAGCGTGCCACGCCCAGTCCCTGGCGTGCCACGCTCATATGCATGGTTGGACTTCTTCTCTGGACTTTAGTACTGGCGTGCCACGCCTAGCTCCTGGAGTGCCACGCCAGTGCATTTTTGTGGCGTTTGCTCCAAGTGGCATGCCAGTTTCATACGCCCAGCTTCTTGTTTGTCTTCTACCCATTTTCGATGCCTTTCTTACCTGAAATTCAGCACAACTCATCTCAAAGTAGTGTACCATAATATTCATCAAATAATGCATGAATTGTACTGATCAAATGAGATTTATGCTCTTTTATGGTCTTCTTTATGCAAGAAAGAAGGGTAGATGATGCAAGTCATCAGGATGCAACGGCATGTTAAAGAAGAAGAAGCGACGAACACGAGAACGCGGCGAGATATTGCCATGGTGGTTTGGTGGAAGGGGACACGAAAGGGGACGCAATGGTGTGTTGAAGAAGAAGAAGTGGCGAACACGAAGAACGCGGCGAGGTGCAGCGGTGTGCCATGGTGATCTTCTTCAGCTGCCATGGCAGAAGGGGACGCAGTGGCGTGTTGAGGAAAAAGAAGAAAGTCACCGAAAACGTCGTCAGAAACGTTGCCATCATCGGAGCTCTCTTCCGACGGCCTATCAGCGTTTTCCGTTCACTGTGACGTCATTCTTTCATGGTGGGTGATTTTGTCAAATTTTAAAATTTTTCAGGGACTATTTTGTCAATAACAAAAGTCAAATACCATTTTATCAACCTCACAATCTTTCGAATACCAATTTAGTATTTACCTATTTTACAATTACATAATTTTATAGTGTGCAACCACATATGTGTGTATGGTAGTTTTTTCCTCGATTTGTTTCCATTATTGTGAGTAGTATTGAAAGTGGTTGCCATTCTTTTTTTTAATTTGAATTTTTTTTTTTTTTAGAAAAAAATTCATAAATGTGGTTAGTTTTGTTTAAGAATGATGAATAATAATTCTATAAATCATTTAAAAAAAAATGTGGGTGTATGTTTTCTTATAAACAAATATATAGTTTAAATTATATTTAAATGGAAAACCAACATATGAATAACCCGTAATCGTATATATAATACCTGGATTTGTATTCTTTGAGCATATCTCCTATAGACCCGAACTTAATCAAGCAAGTGACCGACACAAACCTAGATTTAGAATACAGGTCCAATTCAAACATACACAACTATATTACATAAAAACTAAAAATCGATTTATATATATATAATTAAACTTTTAAAAAATCATTTTCACATTTATAAATAAAATACAAATTAAAAATATAACAATAGCTAATTAATTTCAGTGTTATAAAAAATTAATTATTATAATAATTTATTATTTTGTTAAAAATAATTAATACCCAAGTAAAACAAATGAATTTAGTTACATAAATATAACCAATAATTGATTCAGATATTAATTTCTATTGTTGATAGATTATTTTTTATTCGCATATTAGATGAAATAAGCTCCTTGAGCTTAAAACAATGCATCCAACCCATGAGCATAGATATATAGACAGCTATACATAAAATCCAAGCCATGGGAAGAGAGAGACACCTACCATCATGAATAATGTAATATATTGATGAAAAAATTTTGGAGTTGAAAGATCCTTCGATTAGGATCGGAGCCCCCCCAATGAGTGACCAACCTAACAGCCTTTCATATCATAAATGACAATTAGGTCCACAAGGAGTTGACAGAAGGAAAAGAAAGCAATGGAGACTCACCATTCTTCATGTGGTCACCACAGAAATGGGTTTCATGTTAGCCTACTAAATGCATTTCCCAAAAAAAGTTATTTAATGTTGAGATATAAATAAGTACATTTTTAAGGATAAAAAATTTATTTTTATAATTTTTAAAAAGTAGGATCGCTAGAAATAAAATTCAAAAACTAAAAATATTTAACTTATGAAATAAATGAGTTTTAAATCTGATATGTATAGGAAGTTGATCCAATTTTAAATTTCACTTTACATTGAAAATTATTTTTAAAATGAGACCGGTTTTAATATTAAAAAAAAAACTGTTTCGTTTTGATGAGAAACCAATTAAATAAAGTTTAAATTGAATTTAAATTAAATATTAAAATGACAAATTTAATTTTTACTCTCAAACCACTATTTATTACATGATTTTATAAATATTGATATAGTATTTTGAGTAAATTATAACTATTGCATGCAAGTAGCAAGATACACACACACCAAAAAATGAATAAATAAATTGAAGGGGTTAGTAGGGTTTGGAGTTGGACACAACTTACAAGCACATCACATGCATTTTGCATGATGGCTCTGAGTGATTGTCGAAAAGAACCATCAATTGCATCTTTTGATGCAAATTCAATGTGGTTGAGACTCTGATCTCTTTCAAATTTTACGTATCGTCATTGGTAGACATCAACCTCTCCTTTTGTTTTCTCTGATTTATTTTTATCTGAGACTTCTCTGTAGTATGTACCCTCACACGCAAAATAATTAGTAAATAAAAAGATAGAACGTCTATGCTATAAATAAAATTGCAGCTATCAAAATTCAAGAGAGACTAAATAGTTATAGGTTCTGTTTGCACATTATTTCACAGGAATACTAAGTTACAGTCATTGTCATTTTAGAACATT
>NC_029786.2:85573389-85581346 GCF_000816755.2 Arachis ipaensis
GACTTCATAATAATAATAATAATAATAATAAATACAAGAATAAAGTCGCTTTTAAGAATTTAAATTTTCATGTATTGACTGTGAGTATAAAAGTAATTACTAATTACATAAATCTGATTGAATGATTGTATAAATTTTTTTTATCTTATTAAACTCTTAAAAGTAATAAAAATATTTCTCATCATCACTAACGAAAAAAAGAAATCACAAATTAGTTGTTGTATGCAAAATTCACACATTAACAAATAACTAATATTCGTCTACTCATGTTTACGATGAAAAGAGTTCAAAAGACCAATTTATCACTTTCAAAATCCTGAAGTACTCTATTCCAGTATTCCTTCTATTTATCAGGGACAAAATTGAAATTTTACGACCAGATGCGTATCAAGTTTCATTGTCCCTACAATACAATGTCGGTGCTAAAATGAGTAAATTACCGAAGGTTAGCCATGTAGGGTGAAAAAAAGTTTCTCAAGTGAAAAAACAAAAACTGCTCAAGTAATTTTCAGAAAAGAACTACTTTGAACTTTTTCCATTTCAAACGGGCCCATAACTGTTGGTTGCTTGCACAAACGAAAACCTTACTGTGTTTCCAAACTATTGAAGATGTTACTAAGAATCATTGTTGGGTTTTCCAATCACGGGTAGCGTAAAACAAAGCAGACTCACATGCAAATTAAGATAATAATAATAATAATATTAATAATAATAGACTTTAGCTCAAGTTGTAAATCTGCATCCGAGTTTAAACATTGGCAAATGTCAAGTAGTGAATATGAACACTTAAGTGTTATGTGATGAATATGTAGTGTGAATGAGTTATAGTGTTGTAATATCTAAGATCGAGGACTATCCAATCTCTAGTTAGTAACATTAAAAAGGTTAAGCATTGTTGAATTACTAACCCTTTTTTTTGGTGTGGAACACATATTTAAGAATAGTTAACTCGTGTACTTTCTCATTAACTTCGTGCACTTTAAGAAAGCCAAATCTTAGGTCAAATATACTTCTTATAAAAAGAGTGCTATATGTATTTATTTCGGATTAATATTATGTTTAACCGTTTAAGTAAAAATGACAATGGGTATGGGAGATAGGTACTCTTTCTCCGCCCTCATTTCTATTTAAAAAAAAATGTCTTTCTGTCTCTATCTCCATTCTATTTTTATCATGGATTTCCGCTTAACTGTCTCCACAGAAAACACAGATATTCGCAAATATCTATGAATATTATTGTTAAAAAAATAAAAAAAATTAACACAATCATAACTTATTCCATACAATTCAACAAAATTTAACATAATAAAACACTTAATCTAAACACAATTTAATATAATTCAACATACACTTTAAATATCTAACATACACACTAAAAAAAACTTCTAACATAAAATAACATAATTCACCTTAGTAAGTGAAAACATTCTAGTAAATTCATATTTGCGGGAATTTAAAAATTTCCATCCCCTTTACTCGCAGGGACGGGTCTTCATCTCCATGGAGATTTCGCGAATCCCCCATATCTCCATGGGTCTTCACCCCTAACTTTAAGTGACTTGTTATTCGCTCACCCTAGTTCCTCCCTAATGGCACATTTACCATGCTTACAATCTTTAGAAGCGTAAGCAAAAATAATGGGAATCGGAAACTCAGGAACAGATGTTCTTAACATCCTTGATAATAAAAAAGCCAGAGATACATTGATGCAATTTTGTCCCTTTATGATGAATTACGGAAATTGATTATCTCGTGAATTTTTCACATGACTAGGTCAAACATGATGGTGAGATCTGTCTCTTTATATTGATGGTGATATGAAACACGGCCAAATCATGTGAAAAATCCATAAATTACAGTGATTTCTCTGAAAATTCAAACCGACAGTTATATAATGATGAAGCTGTAAACGGCCGGCACATAATATTGAATTAACTTCCTCCGGTGATATATATTATTATTGGAAAAAGAAAAAATAAATCATGCCAAACATATCTGAAGGACTGTACAGTGTTCACTAGCATCACCATGAAGCCTAAATGCCAGTCATAATCTGAATTTCTCTCCACCTCAAAACTTGGAACAGCTTGAAAGAGTTCACAAGGTTGGATCCTTGCCCCTTCAGCATGATTCTTCTTCCATGAAGTAGACAATCGACGCGGCATCATACCAAACAAGCTGAATGAGGGTTTAGACGACCATCCAATTCAAATAGTATGGTCCATGTGTTGATTTGCAAGATATATATTACCTCTTTGAATCTTCAACAGAGTTATCTTTAACACTGCGGTCACTGTTTTATAACCTCCTTCAGACAGATAATGTCATCGCGAGGATGTGATTCTTCCACCTTAACTAATATTTCATCCCCTACCTGAGTTCCAACAGAAACCCACGTAGAAGCTTGAAGTCCAACCTACAGATAAAAGCAACTTTGGATTAAATAGAGTAGCATATTACAATTGCAGACATTAAAACAAGGTTTAATTAATCTGGAATTCCTTATAGTCCGAATGAGTTTTCACTTTTCAATTGGATTATGTTAGTTTAAACATTTCTTATTAAATACCTATACTATACAAACATTTTTCAACTGTTCAACTTACTCCTAGTTTAAAAATATTGTGATCAAGTCTCTACTGCACATTTTCAGAAAAGCAGTGATTCATCATGAATATAGAGACTTAATGAACTATAGGAACTTGATTGAAATTTTTTACTCAATACATGGATTTGATTACAAAGTTATAGGAACCTAATGAGAATGAGTGAAACTATAGAAACCTCCAAAGTAATTTAATCTAAATGCAAACTAGCTAAACACAGACACGTAAAACAATACCTAAGGTTAACGGCACGTCTATCTGTTCTAACGATCAATTTTTAGCTTCACTGCTCAATTTTCCTGAATGCATTTTGGCACGCAGCAAAACATTTTGGTTCAAGCAACAGGAAACCAAAACTTCCAAACAAATAATTGAGACTATATTTCACCAATGATACAAACAATAAAGTCATTCTCAAGTAATCGTAGACGTAGCATTTTTAGGCAGGTATCTCATCAAGATTTTTAATGGGCTACCAGAATTTCCATTGGTACAATGACGAAATGGCATGAACTGCAGAATACAGTACAAGTAGGAGCTATTGACTGCTTACCTCAACCAACAATAGAGCTGCAATTCGATCTTTCAAAAATCTAAGGACCAAGGCACGGTATCTTCTCTCTCTTGGTTCTCTTCGTAAATATTCCAACATCCAGTATCGAAGACTGTTGTTGCTGAGCTTCCTCACTGTTTTGAATCTCTCATTTACAACTGCAGCAATCCCTTCAAGCTTACCAGATGTAAAAGGTGGAGGTTCACCTCTAAGAAATGCTTTTACCTGAAGAAAACACACATTACAGACACAACCAAAACAGATATAGAAAAACCCTTAGAAGTTAGAATTACTTACCAAGATGCAGCATAGCATATTAATTATATTAATAGAAACAATTTCATAACGGCAGCTTCGGATGGAGAAAAGGCCACAGATAAAAAAAATTTACAAACTTAAAGGACGCAAGCTCAATTGCATAGCAAAACTCATCATGGTACAATGGCTACTATAAGTTATAAAACAATGTCCTCTAGGCAGTATTCTGAGCATGAACAGATCCACTGAACACTTATATTGCATGTGCATAAATGTCACATGATACTTTTTATCTATCTAGACGAAAAATTACTAAATAGGATATGAAATTATTATGTATGTTATTTATTACTTGATACATGCAGATGATTTGGTAAAATATTACGATTTTAAAATAATCAGTTTTTGAGCTCTAGATAACAACCTGCTGCTAGTAATCTTTAAATCTATGGTTTAACTCTAACCAAAAAACTCAGAATGCTATGAAGTAGAAATGGTATCTCTACACCTTTTATTAATCTAGCATGGGCTGTTAATCTAATCATCACTTAATTTTGTCTTTTAAGAAAATTTATAAATTGGTGGAACACAACAATTATTTGTTGCAGTTATATCCCTCCTGAAACAGTCACATAGGTACACACTTCAAGCACCTATAGTAGCAGCTTATGCATCACAGCACCAATATAGGCAAGAAGTGATTAATTTCTTTTCACTTCCCAAATCTAGCTTCTTGTCTTTCAAAAGTTTTGCTGACTTCATAGTATTTATATTGAGAAACTAGCTGCACCAAGATATGCAATCCATTGTACCTCTAAATTATAAAACTGAAACACACCTGATAATGAGCAAGAAGATCTAAATATCTACGGATGGGAGATGTAAATTGAACATAACCAGGAATTCCCAAAATCCCATGTCGTGCTGGCTTCCTGAAATCAATTTCTGCAGCACGCATTACTTTGACCAGGGCAAAGCTTCTGACAGGCCCTTCTGGAAGGTGAGCAAATTCAGAAACATTTATATCTGATTGGGGCTGTCCCCTATAGGGTAAAGGAATTTCATTCTGAGATCCAAATGTGGCAATAGCTTCGCCACAGAGTATCATCATCTCAGACACTAATCGCATTGCAGGGTCTGCTTGGTTTTCCACATAAAGTTTTATTGATGGCTCTGGATCATCTGGATTAGACACTTTAATGCGAGCTTCTAATGTTGCTGTCTCAACTGCACCCTGGGCAAAGGCAGGAAAAAAGAGAACTTATGGTATTAGAGGCTAAATAATTCTGGACAGCTTTAACTAACTAAATAGTTAAGCACCATAACCATGAATTCTAGGAAAGCCTATCCACTCAGTTAAACCTATCATTCCAGTCCCCCAATAAATTCTGAGAATATTTCTATCCACATCTCAAGGGTAGATTTTTAATAATAATAATAGTAATAAAAAAAAATCTTAACATCTAAGTGCATTTTAGAAACACTGACAAGGAAAGAGAAATTTCCAAGAGCATTTGATGCAAGGCAAACAAAGATGGCATCCTTTTGAGTATTCTACAAGGTAAATTTTGTGATTGTTCTGTGCAGAAATTTGGTGCTGATTATTTTTTAAAATATCATATGTATATACTGTATTCCTATAGTTAGGCTTATCTCTGATTATGTTCCGAGAATAAGATTAATTAGGTATTCAAGAAACAAATCATGGGATCAGATTTCGTTACTTTCCTATTCTGGTTGGGCGCAGCTGTATATATCCAACCCTTTATTGTGTAAAAGAAGAAGAAATATACAGCTGTTAAGTCATTTCTATCAGCAGTGGTGATACTTTTCGATATCCTTGTGAACAGTTTGATACATTCTAATGGCTTCTGTAATTTGATTATCAAATAGGATATTCCCTAGCTTTAATTAGCTGATGAATCCCCCTCTATCTATAGTCTATACTCTCAAATAAAAGGTTAGGGACTGATTTGGTGATTAAATTTGTTGAGGATTAAATTGTTTGACTAAAAAGTTTTCGGGGACTGATTTGCGATATATATATAAACTAGGACAAACCTGTTGGCGACGCCAATTTAACCGAAGATTTGCAGCCTCGGACAAAATTCTCAGTTCACTCTCTTCCTGAAGGTTCAAATGGAGTAGCTCAGATGCACTCTCGTATGTCAGCATGTATGTTGGTTTAATCACCGAGTTAACCACTGAACATTCTGCGATACTGTTGCACCCACATAGAACATCATTAAAAGGGGGTAACTCACCATCCTAACTATTAGTGTCAGATATAAAACCATTTGAATACTTCTAGAGTTTGATCTTTGTTATTCCTGTTGGCACATCCTTCTAAATAAAAATTGAATTTGAGAAAAAAGTGGTATGGACATACACATTATCCACACTTCAAGTCCAAAAGAGGCTCTTGCATATGGAGCATATTAGATATAAAACTATTTAAGTTTTTGGGGGAGATGGTTTCATGACAATTATCACCATAACTACTTTGAATGAAGGAAGAATCTGTCAAGATAAAGAATAGTGCAGGCTTGAGTATAAGGGATCTTTCTGTGCGGATAAAGGGGGAGAAAGAAAAAAAGATAGAAAAGATAAGGTAAACCCAAACAATCTATGTAGTACCTTGAACAAGTAAAAAAATGGATATCCCTTCCCAAATATTTAATTAATAACTAAAAATAAATAAATTAGCATTATACTCATCTCACTTGAAGCTTCAACAGTTTCAAATACCTAAATGCAATATATGACATCAAATACATGAGTGAGACAGAAATACTCCAAGTCCCACTTCAGAATGGGTCCCAACTCCTAACTGATTTCTCACATACCGGACACCACAGTTTTAAGTTCTCCTACTTAATCAGATGAACTTCTACCATAATGTACAATCTTTGAATTCATAATTACCTGCCATCATTATGCAGCACAACTGATACAGTAACAGCATTACAAAGGTCTCCTTGTCTCAGGCTCATACCTTCCATGGCAAGCTTTTCTGGAAACATAGGATATGTGGCAGTCGGTAAGAAAACAGATGTTCCTCTTCTCATAGCCTCCCTGCATCCAGCGAAATATGTTATGTTGCAACTGCAAGACTAAAAAATAACTAATATTTATTTTAATGTCATTCAGATACCTGTCCACAATGCTTCCAGGTTGAACATATCTAGTTGCGTCTGCAACATGTATCCAAACTTTGATCCGACCATCTTGCAACTTGGTTGCACTCAAAGCATCATCAAGCTGCATTTATTTGTTGGTCAATAAAATTCTAGACACCCAAAACACTGAAGCAATACTTAGCAGATCTCAATACAACCAACAAATAACATTCATTGAATACCTCATCAGCCTCATCAACATCAATGGCGTACACCTTTAAATCAGTGAAATCCTTCCTGATATTCTGAACATAGACAAAGCCAAATACAACATCAGCATCTAAAATTAAAAAAAAAAAAATGACGAGTCCAAGCATTATTTGGAATGCTTACACCAATAAAAGAGAACAAGAAGATGGAAAAGAAAATTTTCAGAGTCCAGCCATTATAGCAATTTAAAACTACTGCAAAGGCTGAATAGTCCATGCATTTAGTGAAAGAATTGGGGTAATCCAACAATGATTAGTATGGTACATAACCATCATAGGAGTATGACACTTGTTAATTACCTCAAAATCTAATTTTTCATGTTTGTGACATCATTTGGTTGTATTCAGAAATTTTAGATATTCAACTTCGAAGTTCCAAAAACACCCTCTCCCAAATTAACATTTTTAACTAATAGATAGAATCTGACCCAAAAAATAAAAAATAAAAAAAAAACCCTAATAGATAACATATTTACATGACACGCACGCTGTATTTCAAATAACAAAGTATTAATCATCTTTGAATGGTTAATCATTAACAATGATAAAAAGATGATTTAAAATATGAATTAGAAACATTTCAAAAGTAACAAAATTTCTCGCTACTCTTTATCATAGCAACATATAAGGGTATGAACCAGTCACCAAAGCTCTAAACCAATTAGTATATATTAGTATATATTAACTGTAATACTTGTTCTTGAAGCAAGAGAATGTAACAGCATATTAATGATGTTAGAAGTTTGTGGTACATGTATCTTTATCATTCTAAAGAAATGGCCATGACATGTACGATATCACACACTTGAGCTGTTAACAAGCATAGTACATCACCTCGTCAGGATCAGATGAGTCCGATAGAAGAGCTTGACCAACTGATATGATTTCTTCTGAATGCTCAGTGGGAGTTCCGGACTTCAACAACTCAAGATTGACATGTACAGGAAAATACCCAATATCTACCAAGAGATTCGCAGCAGAAGATGCTGTTTTTGCCAGACCCATTTCCTTTAGTATCTGATAGTAGTATAGAAGATGAACTTATTAGAACAAGAAAGTCAACTCCACTGACTTAAATTGCACTCGAACAGCCTAGAGATGCAATACTAATCGAAGATTCTCCTGTTGTGATAAAATTTCTATTTCTAGCAA
>NC_029786.2:85581501-85588296 GCF_000816755.2 Arachis ipaensis
CCCTTCCCTCTCTTCTCTCCCACCTCTCCCCACCTTACAAAAAAGATAAAATAAAATAAAACTATTCGAAGATATTCTATTGTACTTCCAGCAAGGAGAAAAGTGAATCAAACTAAGATAAGCCACCTTTCAAGTTGTTAGCCAGTTTCTTCAGTAGGGACTGAATGTCATGGAGATATGCCATGCTTTGTACTAGTTGTACTACCCTTCTACTCAATTACATCTAATATAAATACATAAAAAGTATTCCAAATACAACCAGCTTGTAAATCATCTTTTCAGACTCTAATGCTTAAACTTCTCTTAATTTTATCACTTGATATCCTTTACTAAAAGATAAGAAAGCAAATGCAACAATGCTAAATCAGAACAAACTAGGTATGAGAGGAGAAGTTACCATCCCAGCTGTTTTCCTTTGTTCATCATTTTGATATGAATCAACAGCATATGCTTCAAGATATTCGATTCTTCTCCTGATTTTCTCGTCATCCATCCATGAAGATTTAGGAGGTTTATCTTGTGAAGCCATTGATTTTGCCGAGACCAGCAATTTTAAAAACTCCTGAAGTTCTTTCTCAGCAGCCTCCTTTGCAAGCTTGCTTCGGATAAGGTCCTCAACCTGCCTTTTCAGAAAAATGATTTTTAAGAAATATTAGCGCATGCAGGCATCTCAGAATAACTAGTAAAACAAACCAAAAGATTGTACAACACTGCCTCTTACACTAGAAAGCACCATCTTCCTAATTCACAGTTTAATGAATCAGTACTTTAAATGATTTAAAATCACAAGGGAAAAAAAGACCATTTATTTTGTGCTTGTTTGGGCATCATTATTTTGATAAAAAAAAAAGATCTTTTTTTTCAATGAAAGAAGATCTTTTTTTTATTTTTTAGCATATTTGGCAAATTTCTAGTAGTAAAAGTAAAAGTACTAGAAAAATTTAAAAAAAAAAACATCTTTTTTGAGAAGCTGCAATTTACATCTTTTTTTTAAAAGATCTTTTTTCTTTAAAAAAAAAGATGTTTTTCATGTAATAAATAAACAGATCTTTTTGCATGAGATATCCGAACATAAAATTATTTTTACTTTTCCATAAGATTTTTTAAAAAAAGATGACTCGAAAAAAGATATTTTCTTAGAAGCTCACCCAAACAAGCCCAAAAAAGATGTTTTTA
This sequence comes from Arachis ipaensis, assembly GCF_000816755.2. Taxonomy (NCBI): domain Eukaryota; kingdom Viridiplantae; phylum Streptophyta; class Magnoliopsida; order Fabales; family Fabaceae; genus Arachis; species Arachis ipaensis. The sequence continues at coordinate 85,582,678 of NC_029786.2, forward strand.
TTTTTTATTTTTCTAGTGCTTTTATTTTTACTATTAGAAATTTGCCAAACACACTAAAAAATAAAAAAAAGATCTTTTTTCATTGAAAGAAAAAAATTTTTTTATCGATTTAATGACGCCCAAACAAGCACATAGTAGCACTACTACTCACTACATCTCCATAACTACAAAAAGTAACTTGCACAACAAGAATGGAAGAAATTTTGTAGGATTAGGGATACTCCTTAACCAAAAGGAGAAATACGGCCAGCAAAGAAAGGACCAAAATGCCAAATCCCTCAGCCTATCTATTAGAGAAACCTCCTTGAAAAGAGTGTACATAATACACATAGCAGCCAAGGAAACCCCCTTTGAAACATAATTCACATGGAAAAATGCAAAAGTTACAATGACTGGTATATTCATGAAACCAGAAAACATAGCATGTGACACCTTACGGAAAACTCCTGCAGCTAAAGAAAAACTCCACTAACTTGCCATTAGTATAGGCTTACACTACTAAGCCATGATTCAATTTGCAACAAGTTCAAAACAAGCAAACTGTAAGGTTCTTCCTGGAGCACAAGTATAACTTAGGAAATGAGGAGTGAAATCACTAACATATATAATGAACAGTACTTTCTCTTTTGAAAGCTTATCTGAATATGAAAGTAATACGTCTACCTGTTCACTTGGGCGGGGTCCATATATTGAACGAGAACCTTTTGTCTCCAGCACAGTAAAGTATATTTCATCCCTTGACAGCAAAAGATGAGTAGAATAGCTCTCAAGAGGTTCAGCACTACCAAAAATTATCTACAGAATAAGCAGCATAAGAGAGGATATAGGAAGCATACTAACATCGAATTCAAAATAATAATACCTTAGCTAACTCTTCAACTGTCACAGATTTATTCTTTTCAAGGAGCTCAACCCAAGCAAATTCAAGTAGTGATGGATCCTGCATCATATCATCCAATGTATTACTTATCAACAGAAATAAAATGTTATGGAATCGGAATTTGTTGCCATCCTATTGTGAAACTGACCATGTTATCCTGAACTTTCTTAATAAAATCTGCAATATCTGCTTGGTCGAAATTGTCAATCCCAGGGACAATATATGTCACCTGTTGTGGCTTGATGGAAGAAGTGGCACCATTCTTCAGCCCAATAAAAATAGAGTCAGAATAGACAAACACTAGCAATATTTAGCATTTACAAAAATGCAAAAGTTCTAACACCTAGCAACCTATTAAACATGCCGCATTATGTTGTTTCTACAAGAACCTGATCAGAAACCATCCAATTCTTCTTGCCATCACGTCTCTGAGCAACTGCTAACAACATCCTATCAGAATCCTTCTTGAATTCCAAAAGCAACCCCTTCTGCAATGAACGGCTCACAAGTCTATCTTCAACAAGTTCTTCATTCAACAAACCCATGCTGTCAAATAAAATTACAATCAAGACAGTAACTGACACAAGGTCAAAGCTAGGAAACCACAAGTAAAACTATATATGAAAATTTAAAAGACTTCTTTCACTTGGGACACGTATTTGATACCAAACCCCAATAACATTTTTTTACCTTGAATCCAAGAACTAAACAAAAGGGAGTAAGAAATACACACACACACACACACACACAAAAAGAAGAACAATTTCCAACTTGTTGGAGGGTAGAAGATGGCAAAGATTGATATTTAAAAATATCAATTCAAAATTCAACCAAAAATCCTACTTAGTGTTAGCAAATAGCTATAAATACATTTCTAGATCTTAATAAGGATTTGGGTATAGTATACTTTTTGTCACTAATGTTTGCGATTTTTTTCAAAAATACCACTAACGCTTAGTTGCATTCAATTTTGTCCCTAACATTTTTTATTTTTGCCAAAATTACCCTGGACATTAACTCCAAGTAAAATATTAGGGACAAAATTGAAAACTTCTGGGGATAGTTTTGACAAAAATAAAAAAAAAAACGTTAGAGACAAAATTGAAAACGTTAGGGATAAAACTGAATAAAACTAAACATTATGGGTATTTTGAAACAAAGTGCAAACGTTAGGGACAAAAAATATACTTTATCCTAAGAATTTTTTTTTTAAATATATGTTACATATTAAATACAACAGCTAAGGTTCCTAAACTAACATATCATGCACCAAAGTCCAAAACCCCAAAACATCATGAAGCTTATGTTAAGACGTTTCCATTTCACCTTCTAAACTTCCTACTCAACTCAGCTTGAATATTCAATGACTTCAGCTTTGAAATCCTATGCTATTTTCAAACCAAACATAACAAATATCTATCAATTATTGTGTACTAATAGATAAATTCCTCTAAAATGAATTTGTATTGGTGTGTATCCACTCTTAGATCAATGTTTTAACTCAGTAAAAGTTTTTACTTTGTTTTGGCTTCTATGGTTGGGTGTCTTGTGTTGGAGTGGCCTCTCATTTATCTAGGTGTTCCACTGGGAGGCAATCCTAGATCCATTTCCTTATGGGATCCTGTCGTTGAGAAGATTTCTAAGCGCCAGGAAATTCAGAAAGGGGCCTATTTTTCTTTAGGTGGTAGTATCACTCTCATTTAAGCATGCCTCTCCAGTATTCCTCTTTACTTCGTCCATTTAAAATTCTAGTAAGAGTGGTCAACACCATTGAAAGGATTATGACGAACTTTCTTTGGTGTGGTGCTTTGGATATGAAGTGGGATCACTTGGTGAATTGGGAAGTTTGTTGTCCTAAAAAGAAAGGAGGCTTGGGTCTTGGCAATATTGTGTTTAAGAATATTACTTTTGGTGGCAAAATGGCTATGGCACTTTCCTTTAGAATCCCAATCTTTATGGCATCAAACTATCAGAAGTAAATTGGCTAAAAGTGGCTTAGAAGGGATCAATATTGACCCAACTTATCTCTCAGACATAGCATCTCTGGCTGGATGTCAAATTCTGGAATGACCTCTTGTTTTATCTGGGTGTTCCTTTAGGTGGGACCCTACTTCAACCTCTTTCCTGGGATCCTGTTGTGAAGAAGATTTCCAAGCATCTTCGTGTTTGGAAAGGAGCATATTTCTCATTAGGAGGAAGGATCACTCTTTTTCAATCTTGCTTATCAAGTATCCCTCTTTACTTCCTATCTTTGCTTCATATACCACAGGGAGTGGCTAAAACCATTGAGGAAAAAATGAGGGATTTCCTTTGGTCTAGTGCTATGGGCTTAACATGGGATCATTTGGTGAGTTGGGAAATTTGTTGTCTACCAAAAAAGAAGCAGGATTTGGTCTTGGTAATCTACTATAAAAAAACATTAGCTTGGCAACAAAATGGCTAATGGCGTTTTCCTTTGGGACCACATTCTCTTTGGTATAACGTTATTAGAAGCATGTATGGATTGAACAGAAATGAATGGATGCAAATCTTGCTTCACATGCTACTCTAGCCCCTGGAAATTTGTTTCTAATGGTTATGCTACTTTGATATCTTTTCTTTCTTCAAAAGTAGGGGATGGATCTCACTTTCTCTTTCTGGTAGATTATTGGCTATGAGATGCTCCTTTTAGTTCCTCGTCTTTATTGCTTATCAGTTTTACATAACATTCCTATTAGGGATTTCTATTCAATAAGGGATTTTCCTATTCTTGGAACTTTCACTTTAGAAATCTTAGTGATGGTGAGCCCATTGAATTAGGTAACCTTTTTAGTCTACTTGAAATGCCCCTTTATCTTCTACTCCTGTCAAAAGATTATGATATCTTGATTCATCGGGTCAGTATACCCGTAAAGTTTATTTTCAATCTCTATACCAACCCTTGATAAACAAATATTGAAATCTAAAGCTCCCTTTAAAGTCAAAATTCAAATCCTTTATTTGGACTGCTATGCCTAACAGAATTAACGCCAATAACAATTTACTAGTCAGAAGACCTCATATTCACATAAGGCTATATCACCAAATGTGTGTAATGTATTAGGGATATTCAGAAATGGTCTGACATTTGTTTTTACATTGTCCTATGGCTGATTCTTTGTGGAGTTCTTTGTTTGGAATGTTTAGAGAATCTTGGGTTTGCCCAGTGTGCCCCGCATCACTAGATCAGTTTCTTTTGATGAGGTTTGCTGATTTTGGGAGAAAGAAAGAGGCTAAATTTTTGTGGCAATGTGCAATATATTCCACTATTTGGAGTATTTAGCTAGAAAGCAATCACAATCTACACACTTTTAACAATAGATTCGCAAGAGAAGTTGCTATTTGGGATAGAATTAGGCGTTTAGTATCTATATGGTGTAAAGCATATGGTTTTACAGAGGACTTTCCCTCTTGGACATGATGAAAGATTGGAAAGCTACAGTTCATTGAAGTTTGTGGTCTTATTTGTATTTCCTTTGGTTTGGAGGAACTTTTTTCCTCCACTCCTTTGTAGTGTTCCATCAATACATTAATGAAATTCTCTCTTCTATAGATAAATCCCTTTTTTTTTTGCTTTGCTTTTATATAAGGGAACTCTTATCCCCAATTTGTATTATCCTTCTCCGAATCCTAATGAAATTCTTCTTTTATCCCAAAAATAAAAAATAAAAATAATATGTAAGGTGCATACACCCTTGGTAGCTGCCACCTTAGTCAGGGGACTATTATTCGCATTTGATCATTATCTTATTTTTTTAAGTCCACAATACTGGTGCAGACAATTCAAGAAGTAGATAGTGTACTCTCTAGTCTTCAGCATCTGATTTGAATACAGTAATACTTTTATTATGATCTCATCCAATTATATAGTCACATCCAAACATGATGAAGACTTAAGAGTGCAAAATCTAGTCCACTTCACTCCTCAGATTTCTTTGTCATTTCGTTAAAGAAAACGTTTATTGAACAAGTATTTAATTCATCGCATTTCATGACAACCACCATTCTAGTACCGTTCCCTTATCATTTACAGTACTCTTAAGCATAACTTAATAATTAGGTAAATCCAAACACACAGAAGCGAAAAATGAGGCAAGGGTTTTTACTTGGAAGCAGCGGAGATTCTATTGTTGCGGCGTTTCCGCATGGCACGGAGCTCTTCCATGACGCTGTCGAAGAGAGTGTAGACGGAGCGGCGTTGGAGAAGGCAGGCGCCATAATTGGAGGAGGGCGGCCGAGGGACGAATGCTGGGGATGAGGAGCAGCAGCAGCAGCGGAGAGTGCGGCGGCAGGAGGAGGAGGAGGAGGAGAAGCGGAGAGGAGGAGAAGATGAACGGAAGAGGAAGCAGGTGTTCACTGCTCTAACCGCCATGATAACGGTTAAGAGGTGAAAGAAGAGTGAAAAGAGAAGAATAGCAAGGCTCAGAGCATTTAGCAATTGGGGATGTAGTAGAACTTCAATGGATGGACTTGGCGTTTGGACTATTGCTGGCTTGTTGCTTCTCCTTTATGAATTTATCTTCTTCCTTTTTCAGTTTTTCTACAATTTTTTTTTTTCTAAAACAATATTTTCCTTTTGATTTCCAAGGATATCTAGTGTACAATTTAGTTTCTCTGATTAGATTATATTTTAGTCCCATAATTTCAAGAAAATTATTTTATACTAACAAAATTGTTAATTGTAAAAAAGACAAAGTTAATCATTTAATTTTTATAATTAA
>NC_029786.2:85588448-85605538 GCF_000816755.2 Arachis ipaensis
TTGCAACTTATTTATAAGAGAGAGAGGATCAGTATATGAAAAGGAGAGAGTGATTTTATTGTTACTATTGTGTGTGTTATTAACGGAGGCTTAACCTCCTATTTATACACATACAAAATGTTATATTTTCAACGTTATTAAATTCATTCTCTCTTGAGAATGGACATCCACATAATCAACCTTATCACAACACTCTCTCTTGATGTCCATTTAGGATTATGCCTCATTAAAACCTTACTAAAGAAAAATCTAATGGAAAAAAAAAACTTTAGTAAAGGAAAAAGAGTACAAAATCCTTTGTAATGGGAACTGCCTCATTAAAAACTTTGTTAAGAAAAACCCAATGGGAAAAAACCTGACCAAGGGTAAAAAAGTTCAATCGACATCATTTAATATCTCGAAATCGGCGCATCCCAATCTGATGTACCAATTTTTCAAAGAAGGATTTTGGAAGTGACTTTATAAATAAGTCTACCAGATTATCGCTCGAGTGGATCTGTTAGACATCAATTGTTCCTTGATTTTGAATATCATGAGTAAAGAAGAATTTGGGAGAAATATGTTTTATTCTATCATCTTTGATGTATCCACCCTTAAGTTAAGCAATGCATGCTGTATTATCTTCAAACAGGACAGTAGGAGCTATCTTATGATCAATTAGTTTACATGATGACAGAATATATTGGATCAAACTCCTGAGCCAAAAACACTCGCAACTAGCTTCATGTATTGCTAGTATTTCAGCATGATTAGAGGATGTTGCTGCAGTCGTCTGTTTTGTGAACCTCCATGATATAGCTGTACCACCATATGTGAACAGATATCCTGTTTGAGATCTCTCTTTGTATGGATCAGACAAGTATCTTACATCTGCATAACCAATTAGTTGTGACTTGTATTCATATGGATAAAACAATTTCATATCAACCGTTCCATGAAGATATCGAAAGATTTGTTTGATTTCATTCCAATGTCTTCTGGTTGAAGAGGAACTATATCTTGTTAACAAATTCACAGCAAATGATATATTGGGTTGTGTATTATTAGCAAGATACATTAGCGCTCCAATGACACTAAGATATGATACTTCAGAACCAAGGATATCTTCATTTTCTTCTTTAGGACGGAATTGATCCTTTTCCACATCCAAAAACCTTACGATCATTGGGATATTTAATGGATATGACTTGTCCATATAAAATCTCTTCAAGATCTTTTTCTGTGTATGTTGTTTGATGAATAAAGATCCCATTTTTTGTATGCTCGATCTGCAGGCCAAGACAAAATTTAGTCTTTCCAAGATCTTTCATTTCAAACTCTTTTTTTAGAGCTTTTATAATTGTTGGAATATTTTCAGGAGTTTGAATGATATTTAAATCATCAACGTACACAGCAATTATAATGAATCCAGATGTAGATTTCTTTATGAAAACATATCGGCAGATATCATCATTCTTGAATCCGTTTTTGACCAGATGTTCAGTAAGACAATTATACCACATTCGTCCCGATTGCTTTAAACCATATAAAGATCTTTTCAATTTGACTGAGTATAACCCATGTGAATATTCATTGGATGGTTTAGATATCTTTAGTGTTGCAGGGACTTTCATATAGATATCACGATCTAATGATCCATATAAGTAGGTTGTTACCACATCCATTAAATGCATATGTCGTTTATGATATGTGGATAAACTGACCAAATAACGCAATGTTATTGCATCCACTACAGGGGAATATGTTTCTTCATAATCTATACTGAGCCTTTGTGAGAAACCTTGTGCCACAAGTCGAGCTTTGTAGTCTACAACTTCATTTTTCTCATTTTGTTTTCTCACAAATACTCATCTATATCCAACAGGTTTTACATCTTCTGATGTACGGACTACAGGTCCAAAGACTTCACGTTTTGCAAGTGAGTCTAACTCAGCCTTCATAGCTTCTTCTCATTTTGGCCAATCGTTTCTTTGTCGACATTCTTCGATTGTTCTTGGCTCAAGATCCTTACTTTCATGCATGATACTTAATGTCACATTATATGCAAATATTTCATTGACAATTGTCTTATTTCGGTTCTATTTTTTCCTACAAAGGCATAATTTATCGAGATCTTGTCATTTTCACAATTTTCTGGTACCTGAACGTCTTCTAGCGTCAAAACTATATCAAAATTTTGGACAACTGCAGGTGTCTTTGCTATGTCTTTTTCAACAGAAATAGTATTTACCTCTTTTTCTCTTTTTCGAGAATTTTTATCTTTGAAACCGACAGACCTACCACGCTTCTGACGTGAATTTGTTTCGGTGGCTATTTGTCCGACTAGGACATCAATTGGAGCATTTTCAGCTAGTATATAGGATTTAGTTATCCTTTTTGTATTAGAAAATGCATCAAGCAATTCATTTGCTATTCTTTGCAAATGTATAATATTTTGAGCTTCTAGTTCACATTGCCCTGATCGAGGATCTAAATGCATCAAGGATGATACATTCCAATTAAGTTCCTTTTCAGGAAGCTTATTCTCTCCTCCTAATGTTGGAAATTTTGATTCATCAAAATGATAATCCACAAATCGAACTTTAAATACATTTCCAGTTTGTATATCAAGATACCTTACTATAGAGGGAGAATCATATCCAACATATATTCCCAATTTTCTTTGGGTCCTATTTTGTTGCGACAAGGTAGTGCAATGGGAACATATATCGCACACCCGAATATTTTTAAATGGAAAATATTTTGCTACTGGCAAAAAACTAATTGCATAGGAGAGAACTGATGGTAATTTGTTGGCCTCAAACGAATAAGTGCTGCAGCATGTAAAATAGCATGCCCCAAGTCGAGGTTGGGAGATTTGCTTTTATATGTAAGGGTCTAGTAATTAGCTGGAGACATTTAATAAGTGATTCTGCGAACCCATTTTGTGTGTGAACATGAGCTATTTGATTTTCAACGCTTATTCCGTTAGCCATACAATAAGCATCAAAGGCTTGGGAAGTGAATGCACCAGCCTATCAAGATGAATTGCTTTGATTGGATTTTCTGGAAACTGTGCTTTTAATCGGATAATTTGGACAAGTAATCTCGCAAACGCCAGGTTCCGAGAAGACAATAAGCACGCATGTGACCATCTCGAAGATGCATCTATTAGGACCATAAAATATCTAAAAGATCCACATGGTGGATGAATAGGTTCACATATATCGCCTTGAATCCTTTCTAGGAATTCAGGGGACTCAAATCCAATATTTACTAGTGATGGCCTTAAAATTAGCTTTCCTTGAGAACATGCAGCACAACAAAATTCACTAGATTTAAGAATCTTCTGGTTCTTTAGTAAATGTCTATGGAAGTTTTCAATAATTTTTTGCATCATGGTTGTTCCCGGATGACCCAATCGATCATGCCAAGTTATAAATTCATTTGGGTTAGTAAACTTCTAGTTTATAATGACATGTGATTCAATTGTACTAATTTTAGTATAATATAACCCAGATGAAAGTGATGGTAACTTTTCTAATATAACATTTTTATTTGAGTCATGTGTTGTGATACATATACTCATAATTTTCCTCATTCATTGTTTCAATATGATATCTATTTCGGCGAATATCTTTAAAACTTAACAAATTTCTTAGAGACTTGGTAGACAATAGTGCATTATTTATTATGAATTTTATTCCTCTGTTGTTCTTCTAGGAAACAAAATTATAGCTCTTCCGGAGCTTTCAATCACATTGTCTGAGTCAATAGTAGTATTAACATATTCTTTTTTTGGCACAAGATAGGTAAAATATATATTACATTTGAGAATGGTGTGCAAACTTGCACTATCCGTAAGGCAAACATCTTCACTATAAGTCCTTGCCATTTTCTTCAAAAACAAATAATAAAATGAGTAGAAATATTTACGCAGTAAAATTATTTTCTTGGTTGAAAATATTTTTCTAACAAGTATAATATATACTAAAAATTTTATTATTATTATCTTGGCACATTCAACAATTTTGAAATTTATAAATATTTTATTAAACATTATTGATATACATCGTACTTGAAATTCAAATGCATAGAAAATAAAACTTAATAAAAAGTTTCTTACATTATTTATTTACATGAGTACTTAACAAACCCACATATTAAACTATTCCATCATTGATCAAATGACCAATATTTTCTTCAAGATCCTCAAAGAAATCAGATACTTCATAATGAGTGGTGTAATTTTTAGCATCATTTGAAACAAAATTCGTCTCCTTTTTTTGTCGTCCTTTTTCAAAGATGCTTGATAAAGATCGATCAAGTGCCTTGGGGTATGACAGGTACACGACCAATGACCCTTTCCACCACAACGGAAACATTTATCCTCTGTTGATTTATTTTGCCCATTGTTTCTTTCTTTATCACACTTCTAATGAGATCCTTTCTTGTGAACATAATTTTTCTTCCTTCTATGATTTTTCTTGTTGTTAAAATCTTGCCATTTATCTTTTCTGGGATTATGATTTGCCGCATTTGCTTCAGAAAATGGGGCGGCGCCAGTTGGGCGCGTTTCATGATTTTTTAAAAGCAACTCATTGTTGTGTTCAGCAACAAGAAAGCATGAAATTAACTCAGAATATATTTTAAATTATTTTTCTCGATACTGCTGCTGCAAGAGCACATTCGAGGCATGAAAGGTCGAGAAAGTTTTCTCTAACATATCATTATCAGTTATCTTTTTCCCACATAATTTCATTCGTGAGGTGATTCGAAACATTGCTGAATTATATTCATTATAGATTTAAAATTCTGTAGACGCAAGTGCGTCTATTCATATCGGGTTTGAGGAAGTATCACTATCTTTTGATAATTATACCTTTTTTCAAGGTTTTTCCATAGATCTGCAGGATCTTTTAATGTGAGATTTTTATTTTTCAATCTTTCGTCAAGATGACGACGAAGGAAGATTATGGTTTTTGCTTTATTCTTCTAGGATGTATTATTTTCAACCTTAATGGTATCTCCAAGATCCATTAAATAAAGATAGATTTTAGCATCTAGTATCCATGATAACTAGTTGTTTCCAAATATATCAAGAGCATTAAATTCAAGATGAGAAGGCTTCAACCTAGTGAAAATTTGTTACTTGAGTCTTCCTAAAATTTGATCAGAGTCTCGTGTTGATAACGTGTTGTAAAATAAATAAATAAGGAAGAGAAAATAGATATAAAATAAAGAAGCGTAAACAGATAACTTTAGTAATAACATTCACGAATATAATTATCTCAATATAATAGAGATGGTTTATATATATATCTACTAATATATGTAGCAACTTATTTGTAAAAGAGAGAGAGGAACATTATATAAAAAAGGAGAAAGTGATTTTATTGTTACTATTGTACGTGTTATTAATGGAGGCTTAACCTCCTACTTATACAAATACAAAATGTTATATTTTCAATGTTATTAAATTCATTCTCTCTTGAGAATGGTGGTGTGCGAAATTAGAACTCGCACAACTGAACCAGCAAGTACATCAGGTCGTCCAAGTAATACCTCAGGTGAGTGAGGGTTGAATCCCACGAGAATTGTCGGATTGAACAAGCTGTGGTTATCCTGTAGATCTTAGTCAGGCGAATAGAAAATATAGTTATTGTTGAATGCGATAAAATAAATAAAGGAAGCAATAAAGTAATAGCAAAGAAACAATAATGAGAAATCAGTCAAGGCTTCGGAGATGCTTTATCTTTCTGGATTAACTTTTCTTACTGATTACTTCAATAATGAATGATTCATTCAATGGCAAAACTGTAAGTGATTAACTCATGTCCTCTCATCAAGTTAGTTCATAGTGCTTCACTATAGCCGAAGATGAAGCCCGTGCAATCCACTCTCCTTTTGTTGATCCTACTCAAAATGCCACAGATAAGGTCAGATCTTTCGAATCAGAGAATGATGTTTTATGATTCTAGCCTTAGCGCCACAGAGACCTCATTTACCCATGACTAATGGAATTTTATGTCACATATCCTAATTAGCCCAGATACTCTCTTGGAATCTGTGATGCACTCTCAAGCTGTAGCTCAATACTATCCGGGTCAAGACTCGCATGAACTCATATAGAATAAGGGGCCATACTTCCGTTCCACCCCAAATTCATAAGGATAAAGGACAAAAATGCATCATAGAATAGAATCAAACATGTATTGAAATAGAACACTAATATTATTAATCCATAGGAATCAGCAGAGCTCCTAACCTTAACCTAGGAGGTTTAATTTCTCATACTGTACAGAGAACAATGTGTAAGGTTCGAATGTGGTGGAGAAGATCCTAAACAATGGTGATCTTCCCTTATATATACTAATACTAAACCTAAAAAGACATTAATAATAATTAAAAATTACAAAAATAAACTAAACTAGGTTAAAGGTGCGAAAATCCACTTTTGGGTTGGTGAGTGTTTGGCATCCAACTTGAAAGGGTGGGCGTTGAACGCCCACTAGGGGGTAGATATGCTGCTTCCTTACTCCCCTTGTGGCGTTGAATGCCAGTCTTAGGCGTTCAACGCTGGCTTCAGTCCTTTTGGGGCGTTGAACGCCAGAAAGTGGGTAGTTTGGGTGTTCAACACCCATTTTGGGCCATCATTTCCCAAAAATGGCATAGACTATTATATATTGCGAGAAAGATCTAGAAGTTATCTTTCCTAAGCCATTGAGAACGCGTCATTTAGACCTCTGTAGCTCTAGAAATGCTCGTTTGAATACACAGAGGTCAGAATCTGACAGCATCTGCTATGCTTTCTTTGCCTCTAAATCAAACTTTGTCAAAACTTGCCAAATTCATCCAAAATTCACCTAAAATCATAGGAAAAACACAAAATCTCAAAGTAGCATCTAAAAAGTGAATTTTGAAATAAAATCTACTAAAACATAATAAAACTTAACAAGATATACTAAAAATAGTAGGAAAATAACATCAAAAAGTGTATAAAATATCCGCTCATCAGAACACCAAATTTAAACTATTGCTTGTCCTCAAGCAACCAAAATAAAGTAGGACTAAAAAGAAGAGAAAGATACAATAGGTCTTAAATTTTTTCAATGAAGCTCAATTCCAAATATTGAGTGGGGCTAATATCTCTTTACTTCTGAATAGTTTTGGCATCTCACTTTCCTTTGAAGTTCAGAAATATTGACATCCCTTGGGATCAGAATCCAGATGATATTATTGATTCTCTTAGTTTAACTCTTCTTGATTCTTGAACACAGCTTCTTTTGGTACTTTGCACCTTTTTAAGCCTAGCTGTGACTCTAAACGTTTTGTTTTCCCTTATTTCCACCGGATATATAAATGCCACAGGCACTTAACTAGGGAACCCCTTGGATTCGAATTTAGCTTTGCTTAAATTCCCAGTCAGTGGTGCCTAGAGTTCTTAGGCATACTCTTTTGCTTTGGATCACGACTTTAACTGCTTAGTCTCAAGCTTTTCACTTGACACCTTCACACCACAAGCATTTAATTAGGGACAGCAACTCAATTGAGCTTTTTAGGCTAATTTTTAACCTCCTAATCATTAATACTCAAAGCCTTGGATCCTTGCTCTTTTGATTTTTCTTTTATGAGCATTCTTTTCCTTTTTTTTTTCTGCTGCTTTTTCTTACTTCAAGAATCAATAATTTTTTATTTTTCAGAGAGTCGATAATACTTTTCTAAATTCTTTGTTCTCTCAAGAGTCAATATACTCAACTTCAATATCAATCATGCATGGTTAATTCATAGATTCAGAAAACAAATGCAAGGCTACCATATCTTAAACAATTGGAATCTCTCATGATATGCTTAAAACTTATGTATCTCACTGTTTCTTTTTCAAATAATTTTTCTTTTAAGTATGGTGAGGATACAATGGATATCTTATAACCAAAATGAAACAAGAAAATAAAACTAGAAAAGAACAAATACTAAACGTGATCATGAACTTAGAGAAGAAAACAAACAATAATTAAATTACAATAAAAACAAAAATAAAGCAAACAGAGAGATAATGGGACTCAACAACCTCAGTGATGTCGGCTGCTGCTCCCTCTGTAGAATCCAATGGAGCGTTTGATCTCCTCTATATCGCGCCCTTGTCTCTGTTGTTCCTCCATTAATCTTTTCTGATCTTCTCTTATTTCATGGAGGGTACTGGCGTGCTCCCTATGCTCTACTCTCAGCTGCTTTACGTTTGAGCTCAGCCCCCCTATTGATGTATTCAGTTGATCCCAATAGTCACGGGGAGGAAAATACATCCCTTGAGGCATCTCAGGAATCTCTAGTGGAGGCGGGTGCACAGGCTCCTGCTGTGGTTCATGTGCAGGCTTTCTCAAATGCTCCATCTTCCTCTTTGTGATGGGCTTTTCCATCTCAATGAGGGCGTCTCCAGCTATACCAATTCCAGCTGAATTGTATAGGTGATATATGAGGTGTGAGAATGCTAACTTCGCTTGGGTGGAGGTCTTTTCAGCCACCTTGTACAACTCTTGAGGTATCACCTCATGTACCTCTACCTCATTCTCAAGCATAATGCAATGAATCATTATTGCTCGGTCAATAGTAACCTCAGATCGGTTACTTGTGAGGATGATGGAGCGTCTGATAAACTCCAACCAACCTCGGGCCACAAACTTGAGGTCAAGCCTACCTAGTTGATAGGGCTTGCCTTGTGTGTCCCTTCTCCACTGAGCTCCTTCCACACAAATATCTGTAAGGACTTGATCCAGTCTTTGGTCGGAGTTGACCATTCTAGTGTAAGAGTGTGGGTCTCCTAGCATGTATGGCAATTGTAGTGCCACTCTCACACTTTCCAGGCTAAAGTCCAAGAGTTGCTATCGGACCATGTTGTGCCAGTTTTTAGGGCTTGAGTTCACACTTGTATCATAATTTTTGGTGACCCAAGCATTGGCAAATAATTCTTGCACCATTAGTGTTCTGACCTCTGAAACAGGATTGGTAAGAATTTCCCAATCCTTTCTCCAGATCTCTTTTTGGATCTCTGGATATTTCCCTTTCTTGAGCTTCAAGGGGACCTCGGGAATCACCTTTTTGTGCCTTACCATATTATAGAAGTGATCGTGGTGCACTTTAGTGAGGAATCTCCATGATTTCCACGGTTTGGAAGTGGAAGCGGGGGCTTTTTCCTTCTTATTTCTTGCGGCTCCGCTGGCCTTTAGTGCCATACTTAGGAATGGAGAAGTCAAAAGCAAAGTTTTTGCAACACCAAACTTAAGAACTTTGCTTGTCCTCGAGAAAATAGGAACAAAAGGAAAGAAAAGAGTAGAAGAGAGAAGGAAATGATAGAGATAGAGGGGGAGGAAGACGTCGGCCAAGTGGGGGAATGTGGAGGAAGAAGGGAGTGGAAAGTGTATAGGGTTAGAGGGAGAGAGTGTGTAGGAGGTGTGGGTATGAAGGGTTGTATGAGGGGGTATATATAGGGTGGAGATAGGGTAAGGTTCGGTTATTTGGGAAGGAAGAATGGGTGGGAAAGGTTTGAATTTGAAGTGGATGGGATTGGTGGAAATTAAAGTAATCGGATTTATAATGGATTTGGGGAAGAGTGTGTATTGGGAAGAGGGAAAATAGGGTGTGGGTTTCAAGGTCTAGAAAAGGTGGGAGAGAGAGAAGAAAGGTGGGGGTAGGTGGAGATTTTGTGGGACCAAGTGGCTGAGAAGCTTCCAAACTTGAGCAGCCTGCCCACTACCTGGCGTTCAACGCCAAGAATGGGTGTTAGACGCCCATAGGGGGAGTCAAAATGCAGGCCTGGATGCTCCCTTTAGGGCGTTGAATGCCCAGCATTGCTCCCTGACTGGCATTCAACACCAGTGTATGCTCCCCATGGGGCGTTGAACGCCTAAGATGGTCATTCTCTAGTGTTGAACGCCCAGCTTCCTCCTTGTCTGGCGTTCAATGCCACTAAGGGACTCTCCCCAGGGTGTTCTATTGACCTTGTCTCTGTCCTAAGTGCTATACATGATTACAAACGTCAAAAATCAAAGGAAAAATTATAATATATAAAACTTGAAGAAAAGAAAATGAAAACACTATGTTAATGGTTGGGTTGCCTTCCAACAAGCGCTTCTTTACCGTCATTAGCTTGACGGACAGCTCCATTACAGAGGTAGGTAGGGGCTTAGATTTTCACCCTCACAGTGAACTTTCTTCCTGTGTTCTCATGAATGAGCTCCACATGCTCTAGAGATAGGATCTGGTTCACAGTATGTGGAATGACTGGACTCTTAGTGAAGACAACTCTCATGCCAGGTGAGAGGCCTTCAATGAAGATCTTTTTGTCCCTCCAGCCTTTAGGTACCTTCTTCTTAGTACCTTCCTTCTCAATGCTTAAAGATGGTTACCCAACATCAAACTTAGAGTTGGTGTCTGGGGACTCTATATAGCTCTGTACTGAGAGGGAGGGCTGAAACACTACGTGTTGTACAATGGTACTTCCTTTGTTAGAGGGAGACTGAGGGTTGGGGATCTTGAACAAGATACAATCCTCATGTAGTCTAAGAACTAGCTCTCCTTTTTCCACATCAATTAAGGCCTTAGCAGTGGCTAGGAAAGGCCTTCTGAGGATGATGGGTTCATCTCTATCCTCCCTATTGTCTAAGATTACAAAATCAGCAGGGATGTATAGATCTTTAACCTTTACTAGGACATCCTCCACCATGCCATATGCTATTTTCAGGGACTTTTCTGCCATCTCCAATGAGATCTTGGCACGCTGCACCTCTAGAATTCCTAGCCTCTTCATTACAGAGAGAGACATGAGGTTGATGCTTGAGCCAAAGTCACATAGTGCCTTCTCAAAGGTGATGGTCCCTATAGTACAGGGAATCAGGAAGCTTCCGGGATCCACAGCTTTTGAGGGAGCTTCTTCTGGACCAAGGCACTGCATTCCTTGGCCAATACCATAGGCTCATCTTCCTCCTCCAACGCCTCTGTATTTCGCCTTCAGCTTTATGAGGATTGCCAGGAACTGAGCAATTCGCTCTTCCTTGGACTCCTCGTCCTCGTCAGAAAGAGGTGTATTCTTCAGGTTCCTCTCCCAACAAAAGGGCGTGCAAGGTGACATTATCAGTCTTCTCATGAGCTCTGATTTTCTTGAGCTCCTCAATAGCAAGCTCCTCTTTGAGTTCGGTCACAACCTCCACCATGAGGGCCTTGCACTCTTCCCTTAGGTTTACCTCTGTGTTGCTTGGAAGAGTGTTAGAAGGGATCTTTAGAATCCTCTTACT
Source organism: Arachis ipaensis (assembly GCF_000816755.2). Classification (NCBI taxonomy): domain Eukaryota; kingdom Viridiplantae; phylum Streptophyta; class Magnoliopsida; order Fabales; family Fabaceae; genus Arachis; species Arachis ipaensis. The sequence goes on from NC_029786.2 coordinate 85,599,716, forward strand.
TAACTGACTAACCTGTATCTCCAAGTTCTGAATGGAAGACCTAGTTTCAGCCATGAAACTGTGAGGGGTCTTAAAGAGGTTAGAGACTATAGTAGCCAGGTCAGAGAGGCTCTGTGTGGGAGTCTCTGTCTATTGTTGAAAAGGTTGGAGTGGTCTGTTGTTGAACCGGTTCTGATTCATTCCACCCTGATTATTACTGAAGCCTTGTTGAAGCTTCTGCTGATCTTTCCACCCAAAATTGGGGTGGTTCCTCTATCCCTGATTGAAAGTATTCGAATAGAGATTATTGTTGGAGTTTCTGGAGGGGTTTCCCATATAGTTCACCTCCTCTATGTTGGTCCAGGCATTATCACCTGCGTTTATCTCATAAGCCATCTCCGGACAGTAAGCTTCTAAGCTTTGTGCCCCACTCAAATGCTGAGTGATCATGTTGATTTGCTGGGACATCAGCTTGTTCTGAGCCAAGATAGCATCTAAGGTCCCTACTTCTAGAACGCCTCTCTTCTGAGTAACCCCATTGTTTACAGGGTTCCTTTCAGAAGTGTACATACACTGGTTATTGGGAACCATGTCAATAAGCTCCTGTGCCTCTTCAGGTGTCTTCTTGAAGTGGAGGGATCTACCTGTAGAGTGGTCCAAAGACATCTTGGACGCCTCTGATAGGCCATCATAGAAGATGTCTAGCATGGTCCAATCTGAGATCATATCAAGAGAACATCTTCTGATCAGTTGCTTGTATTTTTCCAAAGCTTCATAAAGGGATTCACCCTCTTTCTGTCTGAAGGTTTGTACTTCCACCCTGAGCTGACTAAGATGGAAAGAACTTGGTCAAGAATTCATTGACCACCTTTTTCCATGTATCTAGGCTTTCTTTAGACTGAGAATACAGCCACAGCCTTACTCTATCTCTTACAGCAAATGGAAAGAGTATGAGCTTGTAGACTTCTAGATTTAGTCCATTAGTCTTGACAGTGTCACATATCTACAGGAAGTCAGATATGAATTTGTTTGGATCTTCCTGTGGAAGTCCATAAAACTAGTAGTTCTGTTGTACTAGAGTGACCAGTTGAGGTTTCAACTCAAAGTTGTTTGCGCCAATGGCAGGAATGGAGATGCTGCGCCCATAGAAATCAGAATTTGGTGCAGTGTAAGATCCTAGGACCTTTCTTGCGCCACCCCCATTATCTGGGTTAGCTGCCATTGTTGTATCTTCAGCTTCTTGTTCTAGATCCCGTGTGAGATTCCTTATGGCTCTGCTAGCCTTAACTTGTTGCAGACGCCTTCTTAGAGTCCTTTCAGGTTCAGAATCCAGATCAAAGAGAGGTTCTTTATCCCTACTCCTGTTCATAAACGAGAAGAAAGAAACCAAGAAAAGAAAAAGAAAGAATTCTCTATATCAGAGTATAGAGGTCGTTTGTTAGAGAGAGATAGATAAAGAAAAAAGAAAAAAAATAAAGGTATCTTTTAATTAAAAGAGTTTTCGAAAATAAAAAGAGAGAAAAAGGTAGAAGATTTTTGAAAAAGAAGAGAGAGAGAATTGAAGAGATTTTCGAAAAAAAAAGAAAAATGAAAGAGATACCAAACTTTTAAAATTAGAATAAGATAAAACAAATAACTAACTAACAAGATTTGAAAATAAAATAAAAGATTTGATTTTTAAAAATTTTTGAAATTTAAAAAGAAAGAGTCAATCAAAGATTTTAAAATTTAAATTTAAAAAGAAAAAGTCAAACAAGATAAGATAAGATCTAAAATTTAAAACAAGATATTTGATTTTGAAAATCTTTTAAAAATATAAAGTCAAAGAAAGATTTTTAAATTCAAAATTTTAAAAAGTCAAGAGAGAGAAAAACAAGATAAGATAAGATTTAAAAAATTTCAAGATTTTAAAATTCAAATTTAAAAAGAAAGAAAAACTAGCAAGATACTAAAATTTAAAATTTTAAATTAAAAAGAAAGATAAGATAACAAAATTTTGAAAATTAAAGAAAAAGATAAGATAAAGATTTTTAAAGATATAAAAGAAAAACAAGATTACAAATCAAGACACCAAACTTAAAATTTTAAATTTAAATAAAAGAAATTTTCGAAAAAATTAAAAAGGAAAAACAAACACAAACAGGATACTAAACTAACAAGTTTTGAAATCAAACAATTATTTCGAAAAAAATTAAAAGAAAAAACACTAAAAGACACCAAACTTAAAGATTTTGAGATCAAACAAAGAAAAATAAAAGAAAAATTTCGAACACCCAAAAAAAACAAGAACAATTTTCAAAGATTCGAGAAAAGAAATGAAAACTAAAGGGACACCAAACTTAAGACTTGATACAATACTCAAACAAGAGAAAAAAGATGACTAAAGATGAAAATATAATTTTTTTTGAAAAATTTTGAAAAGAAAATAAGAAACACAAAAAGAAAAATAGTAAAACGTACCTGATCTAAGCAGCAAGACAACCGTTAGTTTGTCAATCACAAACAATCTCCGACAACGGTACCAAAAATTTGGTGTGCGAAATTAGAACTCACACAACTGAACCGACAAGTGCACTGGGTCATCCAAGTAATACCTCAGGTGAGTGAGGGTCGAATCCCACGAGGATTGTCGGATTGAACAAGCTGTGGTTATCCTGCAGATCTTAGTCAGGTGAATAGAAAATATGGTTATTGTTGAATGCGCATAAAATAAATAAAGGAAGCAATAAAGAAATAGCAGAGAAACAATAATGAGAAATTAGTTAAGGCTTTGGAGATGCTTTATCTTTCTGGATTAACTTTTCTTACTGATTACTTCAATAATGAATGATTCATTCAATGGTAAAGCTGTAAGTGATTAACTCATGTCCTCTCATCAACTTAATCTCCCCTAAACCATAGCTACACACCGTATTTGAGTAACTCATGTCCTCTCATCAAGTTAGCTCATAGTGCTTCACTATAGCCGAAGATGAAGCCCGTGCAATCCACTATTCTTTTGTTGATCCTATTCAAAATGCCACAGATAAGGTCGGATCTTCCGGATCGGAGAATGATGCTTTATGATTCTAGCCTTAACGCCACAAAGACCTCATTTACCCATGACTAACGGGATTTTATGTCACATAACCCAAGTAGCCCAGATACTCTCTTGGAACCAGTGATGCACTCTCAAGCTGTAGCTCAATACTATCTAGGTTAGGACTCGCATGAACTCATATAGAATAAGGGCCATACTTTCGTTCCTCCCCAGATTCATAAGGATGAAGGATGAAAATGCATCATAGAATAGAATCAAACATGTATTGAAATAGAACATAATGTTATTAATCCATAGGAATCAACAGAGCTCCTAATCTTAACCTTGGAGGTTTAGTTGCTCATACTGTACAGAGAATAATGTGTAAGGTTCGAATGTGGTGGAGAAGATCCTAAACAATGGTGATCTCCCCTTATATATACTAATACTAAACCTAAAAAGACATTAATAATAATTAGAAATTATAAAAATAAACTAAACTAGGTTAAAGGTGCGAAAATCCACTTTTGGGCCCACTTGGTGAATGTTTGGGTTGAGTTTGGCGTCCAACTTGAAAGGGTGGGAGTTGAACGCCCACTAGGGGGTAGATATGCTGCTTCCTTTCTCTCCTTGTGGCGTTGAATGCCAGTCTTGGGCGTTCAACGCTGGCTTCAGTCCTTTTAGGGTGTTGAACGCCAGAAAGGGGGTAGTTTAGGCGTTCAACGCCCATTTTAGGCCATCATTTCTAAAAAAAGGTATAGACTATTATATATTGCTGGAAAGCTCTAAAAGTTAGCTTTTTAATGCCATTGAGATCGCATCATTTTGATCTCTGTAGCTCCAGAAATACTCGTTTGAATGCACAGAGGTCAGAATCTGACAGCATCTGCTATGCTTTCTTTGCCTCTGAATCAGACTTTGTCAAAACTTGCCAAATTCATCCAAAATTCTCCTAAAATCATAGAAAAAACACAAGCTCAAATTAGCATTCAAAAAGTGAATTTTGCAATAAAACCTACTAAAACATAATAAAACTTAACAAGATATACTAAAAACAGTAGAAAAATAACATAAAAAGCGTATAAAATATCCGCACATCAAATGGACATCTACATACTCAACCTTATCACAACAGTATTATGTTAATGAGACAAAAATATTGATAGTAAGACATATAATTTTTTTAAATTTGAATCCTCTAAATTTTGAATTTTACTTTAGAAGGAAAAATGTGATCTCTCATCATTTATTTTTCATATGTAGGACTAAGAGAAAATATGAGAGAGAAACCATTAAAGGGTGAGAGATTACACTTTACTTTCTAAAGTAAAAATTCAAAATTTAGAGGATCCAAATTAAAATTTTTTTTTATATTATTTATTTGGTGATAACACTGAATACAAGATAGAAAATTGTAGAAAAAAAATTATAAATAGTTAATGACAATTATTTTAAAATACAACGAAATTCTCAACAAAAAATATATTCTTTTTTACTCCTGATGATTTTTACTTTTATAAGATTGATTAGCCTTTTTGTTAATAATTTCTCTCTGTATTAATAGAATGAGCTTATATGGCATATTAAACTGTTGATTTGTTCATTAAAAATTAATTAGAATTGACAAATTCTTTTTTGTTGGGAATCTCGTTGTCTTTTAAAAATAATTGTCAAGACCGTTTAGTTTTTTCATTTTTTTATTATCTTTTTTAAATATATTAGTATAAAACTAAAAAATATTTTTGATTTTTAAATTATTTTTACTTATAAAAATTAAATGGAGGATATATTAGTGATTAACATGTTATATAAGTATGTTCTGAAGAGAGATCATTGATAGAGAGACTAACTAGTATCACGAAGTTAAATATCAAGGCCCCGAAAAGATATTTTTTTTTATTGGAGATCTCGTAGTCCTTCGAAAAAATTATCAGGACTGGCCATTTACTCAAAATTGTAATATCTTATGCGTAAATATTGATTTGGATCCTCTAAATTTTGAATTTTTATTTTAGAGGATAAAGTGTGATCTCTCACTCTTAAATAGTTTTTCTCCCATATTATTTTTTAGTCCCACCTATAAAATAAATGGTGATAAATTACATTTTACCCTCTAAAGTGAAATTCAAAATTTAAAAGTGAAATTCAAAATTTAAAAGATCCAAATCAGTAAACATTCACCTTTTTGTTCTACTAAGGATTTCAACTTACTCTCTCTCTTTTTCATCTTTGTTGCTATTCCAAAAGGAGATTGGTACCGCTAACCTTGCAAGGCGGTGGCTTCCCTCTCCTCTTTTCCATCTTTTTATTTTATTACCACTTTACTTTTTTTTCATGTTTTCTTTGACCTTTCTTTTTTTTTTTTCTTTACTTCCGTTTTCTTCACACCCCCTTTTTCCTTCCTTTCACCTCTTTTTCTTTCATCTTTTACTCTTTTTTATCTTATTTTCATCATCTCTTTTTTTCATCATTTTTCTGTTTAATCTTTTAGTTTGTTTTAGTTTCTTTTTTTTTCTTTTAATATCTCTATGTGATATTTTTTTTTGTGGTATTTTATTGGCACTTGTTATGTTTCTTATATTGCAGGAGTATATATATCACAAAAGAATGTAAAAATGTGTTTTATATTGTTGTGGATTTAAGAAATTGGTGCCTTCAATTTTTTTTACATTGTTTAATTTTTTTAAACAAACGATACAAATTAGATCATCTGATTTATGTTTTTGAAAATAAAAAAAATTAAGATTGAAATCGCACACTCCAATTTTTTTTTTTAAAAATAAAAAATTTAAAAATTAAAATTGAACCCCTAATTTGTAGTTTGC
>NC_029786.2:85605597-85614741 GCF_000816755.2 Arachis ipaensis
CCACAAACAAATTGGACAGTCCGATTTGATTAATATCAATTAAAGAAATACATTCATATAAAAAAAACACTCAAACTTCAATAATAAAGTACTACACATATTTAATCCATATAAAAAAATAACCTATTTTATTGTCTTTTTTTATCAATAGTGTGAGTATATTGGTACAAATCTATCAGATTTTAGAAGATATATTGAAGTTTATTTTTTTTCATGGAAATATCTTCATATTAGAAAAAGATTTAGTTTTAAGTAAAGAAAAAAAAAAACAGATTTTTTAACATATTACATTATTTCTTGTGTTGATTTAAAAATTATACAAACTCAAATCTATCTATATTTTTACTGTTTAAAATTTTTTTAAATCAAACTTTGAACTTACTTTTAGTTTATAGTTTAGCATAAAATATATTTAATCCTTTCCTCAACATTTAGATCTAATTTATTTTTCTTTTATCTGGAAGTGCCGTATGATTTTTTTATGAAAGAAATATTTTTTCTGTAAAAAAAAAAATTGTAAAATATCATAGAAAGAGAAAAAGAGGAAGGAAAGAAGAAAACAATAGTGATAGAATTTGACAATAGCAATAAAAGAGAATAGATTCATTATTATTTGTTCTTCATATTCAAATTTACATTCTTCATTTTAGATCTGATTTTTTTATGAATAGATGTAATGAGTAGATATATGTTAATATGTTATTGAAGTAATAATTTTAAAAATCTACTATTGTACTTTGATTTTTTTTTTAAAAAAAAAATATCAATGATAGTCAATACAGTAGCAATTAGCAATTTATGCAAAAGACATTTAGGATATAAATCTAGAATAAGTGCCTATTTTGGTTCATAATCATTGTTCTTAAAAAATAAGCATCCCTATATCATTCAATATATCAGATTGGGCTTCAACTATTATAAGTATTGATAAATTAAATCCTAAAATCAATTAACAAACAGTGATGGCTGATGTTTCAATTAACTATTTTTTTTTTTGGTTTACAAAAATAAAAACAAAACAAAACAAAAGATAAAAAAAAGTGAAATAGAGCAAACCTCTTAAATAAGATCTCTCCACCTATATGATCTCAACATCGTTTAAAGAGTCCCTTTCTTTCAAACGAAGATGAAATAGCAGGCGTGATCAATCCTAAATTTGCAACATGTTACTAAAAATGTGGTTACTTGCATCAATGAACAAGAGAGTCACCACTCGCATGGTAGGGTGTGTGTTTACTTATCAGGTATGAAGTAGATTAGAAACCTTCTTTGCTTCTCAGATCACTGCAAAAATTTTTCAATTAAAGAATAAATTAGTAAATACAAAAAAGGACTACCTAATCAATGATTATCTCCTCAAAATCAAGAAAGTTATAGACTCATTGATATGTGTTGGAGCTGCAATCAGTAAATCAGATCATGTAGAAGCTATCCTGAATGGTTTGCCAGAAGAATATACTTCTTTCATCACTACAATTACTGCTACATCCAATCCTGTTTCAGTACATGAACTTGAGGCTTTGCTTATGGCACATGAAGAGCTTCTTGAAAAGTACAAGAAACCAGAGAGCTTTGTACAAGCTCATGTGGCACATATATATGCAGTCTTCTCATCACTTCGCTCGAGATGGTAGAAGCTTCTGTAGAGGTCGACGATCAAACAAATTTGGTAGATGAGGTAGAATAGTATACCATCAATTTCAAGGTTATGGAAGATCTTCTTCAAGACCTCCTCCACAATATCAAGTGTGCAATAAAGTCGATCACATTGCCATAGCATGCTGGTACAGATATGAAACTATTTTGGAAGTGTAAATCAAGACTCAGAATGTTTAAGCTCAATCAGAATTGGTAGAAGTGAAGTGGTGGAAATTTATAAAGAATTCAAGGTTTTTAAGAGTTCATGCATTTGTAACATACATAATTTGTTACTAACGTGGAAGAAAATTAACTCCTAAAATTACAAAATAGAAAATTAAAGGACTAAATATAGATGAGAAGAGTATTTAGGATCTAAATTACATGCCCTAATGGCTGAGTTTGCTCCCCTTTATAAAAAAAAAATTTACATGACAAATTTCAATTATACCCTTTGCTAAAGTCATTGCTTAAATCAGATACATCAATTTGTTGCTCATTTTATAGATGCAAATTTTTCTCTAATTCAATAAAAAATGAGAGAGATATTCATCATTTACTATAGCATGCAGAAACATTAAAATTGCACTATTTTATTGCTAGGCTGTTTACTCTATCTAGATGAACAAATTAATTCCAAACCTATAAGATAAAGTTGTAGATCATTCAATTCCCTTTGATTTAGATATATTTGAAAAATTTGAGTAGAAAAATTAGTTAGATATGATCCTTTTTTCCGGTTATTTAGAATTTCAACAAGAGCTTGACATGTTTGAATTCACAATTTCTTATTCTTAATTGGATCATTTCACATATTATATGCACAAATGAAGCTTTGATGTGAAGAGACAATATTTCTAGTTTCACTTGTGAGCCAAACACTAGGCGTCACCCAAATCCATAACATTAAACGTTTGATCTGTCTTCTAAGATAATTTTAGCCTTTTAAACATCATCTTTTGTCATAGTTTATAGGGCTGCACATGGATCGGATAATATCCGCATATCCGCGGTAATTATCCGCATCCGATCCGAATTTTGCGGATATTATCCGATCTACAGAGCCATCAGATCGGATCGGATCTGATCCGCACTATGGTCGGATCAGATTGCGGATTCGGCAGTGATATCCGTGAATCCGATTCGCAAATTCGCATATCCGCACACACATATAAATAGCATAGTTTAAGAAAGTAAACTCTATTGTGATATGAATTTTAGTGTGTTATTTTATGAATTTTATGATATTTTGTTTTTAATTTTTTATTTGTACTTTAACTTAGAATAATTAAACTTAAATCTTGTGTTATTATTTTATTTTTGTTATTCAAGAGAACTATTATTGATAATATTTTATGAGTAAATAGGCTTAAACAGATAAAAAATAAATTTTCTGGATATTTTTTTGTAAAAACAGCCAAATTGAATCTTAAAATAGTTTTTTTTTTAATTATGCGGATATACCCGATATCCGATCGATCCGATCCGCAAGTATGCGGATCGGATCGGATCGGATCTAGCCTAAAAAAATGCGGATATCGTATCTGATCCGATCCGATGAGTGCAGTGCGGATCGGATAGAATTTTAGGCTATATCCGATCCGATCCGATCCGTGTGCAGCCCTGATAGTTTATTTCATCAATAATTATAGATTTGTCTCTTAGTTTTTCTAGAATATAAAATATGTAGAATTTAAAAATTTACACAGAAAAATACATTCAAAATACAATTATGAATTTAGATACAGCCATGCAAGTTTTTCACTTAGGATAAAAAATAATGCATTAATAAAATATAATGCAAATTTATATAATTTAGAAACTAATGAAACTAATTTGATATTTTACAATATTAAGAATTCTAAAAAATATTCATGCAATATGTATACATTTATGCACAAATTAAATACTAAAATTCTAAATATTTAGAATAAAATATATGAATATTTTCACTCTTATTAAAGATATCTTCAGGATAAATTGAAATGAAACAAGACTTATTTTTGTAACAATTTCTGTTGGCCAAGCTTTGATTTATATTCTACGGTGTTAGATAGGACTTCTGCCAAAGATAACATTGTAACTTTGTTAGCAAATTATTGGCAAGGAATTTTTTTTTTTTTGTGTTTTAAATATATATTATTTTTTTTGAATTAGAGAAAGCTCGACACATTAAAGTGGAGCAAACAAACAAACATAGAATATAAACGCTACAGACAAAGCAACCAACACTTTCAACTCATCTAACAACTCCTGAAAACATCGGAGCCATACCACTCTTTGTAGCTCAACACCGTCTTTGTTTGAATGGATTCAATACTTTCCCGTGCATTCTTGAAAATTTTGGCATTACGTTCCAACCATATGTTCCAGATTACTGCAAAGAACGCCACCATCCACTGCTTCTGTCCTTGGCTTCTGCCGATCATGCCGATCCAACTCCCAAATAGATCTCTCATGGTTCCAGGGATAACCTAAACACTACTAAAGGATCGCAACCAGTAGCACCATACCTGCCATGTTACCTCACACCGAAGAAATAGATGCTCAACATTTTCTATCCCCTTGTGGCATAGGACGCAAATAGTATCACTATGAATATCAACTCCTAATCTATTCAATCGCTCCTTAGTATTAATGCGGCCTACTAGCACAAACCATCCAAATAGTTCAATTCTTGGGGTACCAAACCTTTCCATATTGCACTGGTGAAGTTATAGCTCGTGATCTCCTCTGACAACGTCTCCGTTTGGATTATCTGCATAAAGGACTTCGTAGAAAAGACACCTGTGTTATCAAGTTTCCAGACCACAGTATCTTCATTTTCAGGTGACATCCTCACTGGCCTTAATCGCTCATGCAGTTGATGTACCAGTTCTAGCTCCCATTGGAACAGCTCCCTCCTCCATTGGAAGTTTCATATCCACTCTAACCCATCCCAAAAACCACAATCCCCAATCACAAAATTTTGTTGGCTTGACACAGAGAAGAGTCTTGGGAAATTTACTCTTAGCGGACCACCCTGAACCCAATTAGCTTCCCAAAACCGGGTTTTCCTACCATTATCGACTTCCATTGCCAAACCATTCACTATTTTATCCCGCACCCTTTGCTCTTTGATATTTAGCTGGCATATGTCCTTCCAAGGCCCTCCTTTGACCGGTAACGACTGCTTTGCTAGCATTAAATTAGGGGACAATTTGTTGCAGGAACAGACAATCTTTTTCCACAACGGGAATTCTTCCTTTGAAAACCTCCACCACCATTTAAAAAATAGTGCTGTGTTCCTAAGCGCCACATCCCCCACCCCCAAGCCTCCAGCCTTTTTCGGAGCCTGTACCAACTCCCATTTGACCAACGGGATTCCATAGGTACCGTCCTCCTTACACCACATAAAGTGCCTTTGTAAAGCAATCAGCTTGGACGCCACCGCCCGTGGCATCTTATACAAGCTAAGGTAATAAATGGGCAAGCTATTTAGGACTGATTTGATAAGAACAAGCTTACCTGCTTTATTCAACACCTTCGCTTTCCATAAGCTGAGCTTCTGTTCCACCTTATCAATGATAGGTTTCCACGTCTTTACCAACTGTGGATTCGCCCCCAAGGAGATCCCAAGGTATCGCACAGGCAACTCTTTCTTTTGACACCCCAGTAAGTCACATGCACGCTCTATCCACTCTTGCTCACAGTTCACTGGGATCAGATTCGACTTCTCAAAATTAATGCTCAGCCCAGACATCAACTCAAAACACCTCAACAGCCGCTTATAGTTCACAATTGTTTCCGTCTCTGGTGGGCAAAATAAGATTGTGTCATCTGCAAATTGTAGGTGCGACAACTCCATATGGTCCCCCCTACTAGTAATGGCACAATGCGCCCATTCCTAACGGCTTCCCCCAGCATCCGATGCAACACATCCACGACGAGTCATGCAAAATCCTCATGAAATCATGTAAAGTGCACAATGTATGCTTGAATCAAGATGTAAGTGAATATCTACCCAAACTAGTTTATTTCCTAAGGAAATGCATGAAACTACCCTAAAAACAGTAAAGAAAAGGTCAGTGAAACTGGCCAAAATGCCCTGGCATCACAACACAAAACTTAAAGCTTGCTTGTCCCTAAGCAAGTACTAGAACAAGAGAATGATGAATAAAATGACAAGATGAATGAATCCTCTGTAGTGAGGGTTACTCTTGATAGTGGACTTTCAGCTGATAATCCCGAGTTAGTTAACCCAAGTTACCAAGTGATAAGGCACCCCTAAGAGCTTATTCATCCAAGTAGATCCCTCACACAGGAACACCACAGACACATGTCTCAAGATTAAAACCATTGGTGCCTAGCCTTATTGCTTACTCTTTTTCTTTTATTCCTCAACTTTGATTGTTCTTTCCCTTTTTCTTATTAGGATCTTCTTATTTAGCTAGTCTCATGGGGTGTGTTTCAAGCATAGTATTCATGACAGACAGTTGTCCTCCCACCTTATGGTTGAACCAACTTAGCTAACTTATGACTATACCATAAACTCATGAACTTACTCCATAGTATGAACTCCTCTCTGGACTTTAAAAACACACATTCTCTTTTCATTTGATTTAAAGGGACAAACATACAAGTAAGCAAAGTAAGGATGCAGTGACATAGAGACCAGCAAACATAGACCTTTTCAACAAAAACTTAAAAGACAGAATTTTAAAAAAATTTAAACTAACATGGAAGCAAGTTCTATTTCATACAAGATCTTCCTTATTTAGAGCATAGAGAAAGATGGACCAAAGAAGGAACTCCACCACCTTTTACTCTTGTGGTTGCCCATGCTCTCCTTCTTGCTTGTCCTCCTGGTGTTTTTCTTGATTGCTTGTGCTCCCACTTCCCTTTTTAAAACAAGTGTATAGTCCATCCTTTTGTGGTGTCCGAACCTTCTTCCTTTAATTGTCCAATCTATCTCCTTCAATGCTCCTTTCCTTTTCCCTATAAAAATAAAATAAGAAAAATCAATATCATGAAAAGTTTTTAAACTTTTCGGCTAGAATGATGAAGAGAAGAAAAGATTTTGTTTATTCATGAACTCCAACTAACGAACTAACTGTGTATCCTTATATGCACATTGGTGGCACCATGGGGTGACACCAAACTTAGTTTGGAGTACTGTGATGAAAAATTCTGTTCAAAGCTCCAAGACTAGCATGCTCTCTGTTGCATTCATGCTTTCTTGGCACGCTTTGAACACCAAACTTGTTCTTCACTATATACTGCAATATAAGGACTTCACCAAGTTTGGGTTGGAATTCATGAATATTGACTTATTCACTAGTAAAAGCGAATAAAACATGGGTTGTCTCCCATGAAGCGCTTCTTTAGCGTCACTAGCTTGACGTTTCTCCTTCATCAGGGAGGTTGATAATGCTTCAAGTCCTCCCCTCTTGCTTTGGACTTATATCCATTGGTTGTATCAATGATCTCTACATGTTCCAAGGAGAGAACTCTGTTGATAGTGAAGACCTTAGGTAACTGAGATGGTACAGTGGGGAGATTAGGGGGATATCTGGGAAGTAAGCTGAGATCACTTTATCTCCTGGAGAGAAGCCTTCCGTAGGGATCTTCTTGTTCCTCCACCCCCTTGGTACCTTCTTCTTTGTCCCTTTTGATGCTGCCTTGCTCTTGGCGACTTCTTCTTCTAAGGGAATTTTGTTGTTGTCTTCACATGCCTCTGGTGGTTTAGGTTCCTCCAGTTTCTCCTTGAGCTGTGACAATTGTTGTTTGCCTTGTTCATCATTCAGTGGGGTTCTCAGATTTGTTGGTTGTGCTTCAGTGCTTGTTTCCTCTGTCAGCATCTCATTATGATCATTGCTTGGTTCTTTGTTTTCTTGGTCAGCTTCTTGTGAGAGTTTGAAGACATTAAAGCTGAGTCGTTCATCATGGATCCTCAATATTAGCTCCCCTCGCTCCACTTCTATGAGTGCTCTGGCTGTAGCTAGGAATGGTCTTCCCAATATGATTGGGTGAGTGTGACTCTCTTCCATGTCCAAGATGACAAAGTCTGTGGGAAGAAAGTATTTCCCCACCTTTAACAACACGTTTTCCACCACCCCTCTTGCTTGTTTTTGAGTTTTGTCAGCCAGCCTGATGACTACATCTGTGGGTAATATCTCATTGATCTGCAGCCTCTTCACCAGGGACAAGGGCATTAAGTTGATGCTTGCTCCCAAATCGCAGAGTGCCCTATTAAACATTGTTTTTCCTATCGCACAGGGGATATGAAAACTCCCTGGGTCTTTTCTTTTTGCAGGCAACTCTGGTTGAATGAGGGCGCCGCACTTCTTGTTCATCACTATAGTTTGGCCTCCCTTGAGTGAGCTTTTTCTGGGAAGAAGTTCCTTCATATACTTGATATATGCAGGCATTTGTTGGATGGCCTTGATGAATGGTATGTTTACATGCAGAGACGCAAACAAATCTAGAAACCTTGAGTATATTCTCTTCTCCACAGCACCATTGAGCAGTTGGGGAAAGGGTGCATAGAGTCTCAACAGCTCTTGTTGTGAGATCTCTGGTTCTTGATGATCTTTTTCTTTCTTCTCTACTGAGGTATCTTCAGGTTGTTCTGACAGCTTGCTTGGCTTGTCCTCAGTCTCCTTATCACTTATAGTGACCATCTTGCAGTCTTCCCATCTTACTTTCTTTGTTTCACCTCTCGGATTCTTCTCTGTGTCACTTGGGAATCCATCTGTGGGTTTGGGAATTTGCTCAGAGAGATACCCCACTTGAGATTCCAACCTCTTGATTGTGTCTCCCTGGTTCTTGAAACTGGCTCGCACTTCCTCCTTGAACACCTTGTTGTCTTGAATCTCCTTGCTTATGCCTTCAAGTAGATTCTCAATCCTTGAGATTCTTTCATCAAATGATGATAGGTCAGGCTGAGGAGGGTTATTCTGGCCTTGATATGAATGTGGAGAGGTGTTGTTATGGGGTGTTGATATGGTCTGGATGTGAAGTGTTGGGTGGCTGCATTGTTTGGATTTGGGCGTCTTTGATCAAGGCTTTGGTCTTGTTGATTTCTCCACCCAAAGTTTGGGTGATTCCTCCATCCAGGGTTGTAGGTCTTGGAGTATAGATCATGGTTTTGCCTAGGTGAATTCCCAATGTAGTTGGCTTGCTCCTGACTACCTTCTGCTTCTTCATTCACTCCTTCTTGGTTTGTTGATGAAGTGGAGATTGCTGCTACTTGGTTCCTCTCCATCTTCTTGGTGAGGTCAGCCAGCTGCTGGGTAATGAGCTTGTTCTGAGCCAACAGAGGATCTACATTGTTTAGCTCCATCACTCCTCTAGTGTTCCCTCTTTCGAAAGCATAGAAATAGTCATTCTCTGCTACAGTTTCAATGACATCTATGGCCTCCTCAATGGTCTTCTTCTTGTTCAAAGATCCTCCGGATGAATGGTCTACGGCCTTCTTTGACTCATAAGAGAGCCCTTCATAGAAAATGTGCAGCTGCACCCATT
>NC_029786.2:85614796-85621529 GCF_000816755.2 Arachis ipaensis
TCGAATCCCACAAGGATTGATTGATCAAGCAACTTTAATTAGAGGAATGTTCTAGTTGAGCGAATCCAGGATTTGAGTTTAGAATTGCAGAAAATAAAATGGCGGGAAGGTAAATGACAGAAAAAGTAAATGCTAGAATTAAAGAACTGAAAGTAAATTACTGAAGTAAATTGCAGAATTGTAAATGAGAATGGGGAAATTGCTCATAAGAGTAAATAACAGAAATTAAAGAGAATGGATAAGATCAGAAATGGGGAGTTCATTGGGCTTAGGAGATGTTGCATTCTCTGGATTAATTTCATTTTCATCTCTTCCTCAATCAATGCACTCATTGATCTCCTTGGCAATCTTAAGTGATTGAATTACAATTTCTTGTAATTCAATCTCTCAAATCTTGGTCAATAGCCAATTCCTTGGTCAATTGCTCATGAGAAGAGATGAAGTATGGTCACTGATTATACCACATGCATTTCCCAAATCAAGTGTTGAGAGGATTATAGTCACATATCCATCCAAACCCAATTTGGTCCAGCATGAGAAAGCATTTCTAACATGATTTCTTCATTCCTCTTTCAAGGTTCAGAAGAGATCCAAGTATGAATAGCTTCTTTTCCAAGATAACTACCCAATTGGATGAAGATCGAAAGCTTTCAAGTAAAATAAAGAGAAAAGATAGAAGAAGAATAATGAAAACTAGTATTGATCCATTAAATTACAACAGAGCTCCCTAACCCAATGAAAGGGGTTTAGTTGTTCATAGCTCTGGAAAGTGAAAACAAAGATGGAGAATACATGATGAAAACTAGAAGTGCAGAGAAAGTAAATACAGAGAGTAATTCTATGCCAAGAAGCTCCCTATATTTTTCAACTCCCAAATTAATTCAAAGCTACTCCTATATATACTACTCTTCTAGTTGGTTCTTCAAGTCTTGGGTCTGGGCCTTTGGATCTTGAGTTTGAAGCAGTTATCTTCTTCATTGGGCTTGGCTTTACTTGCAGAGAGAAATTGTGAAGTGGGCAGAGACTTTAGCTCAGGACGTTAGTGGTGTTAACGTTCAGTGAAAATATGGGTTCGAGAACGTTAGTGACACTTAACATTGTCACTAACGTTCCAATGTGCCCCTTAGCTCTCACGTTAGAGTCCACGTTAACTAGGTTAATGTGGCTTCTAACGTGGCCTATGCTAGCCATCTCCAACGTTAGTGACAAAGTTGAGTGTCACTAACGTTGGTTCAACATTTCCTTATCCACGTTAGCTTCCACGTTAACTAAGTTAACGTGGGAGTTAACATGGCTCATGGTGGCATGTGTGGGCTCCTTCCAACGTTAGTGACAATGTTGGGTGTCACTAACGTTGGCGTCACCTCCCTTCCTTACGTTAGCTTCCACGTTAACTAGGTTAACGTGGGAGTTAACGTGGCCTAGTGTGACTTGGCCAACGTTAGTGATAATGTTGAATGTCACTAACGTTGGCTTCCCCCATTTCTTCTTAACGTTAGAGGCCACATTAACTAAGTTAACGTGGTGACTAACGTTGGCTCCATTTCCTTTCTTCCACGTTAGAGTTCACGTTAACTTAGTTAACGTGACTCTTAACGTGGGCAATGATAGCTTCGAGAGCATTATTGGCAATCACTTTTCTCATTAACTTTGCAAGTTACTCCCATTTCACGTTAGTGTTAACGTTAGTATAACTAACGTAGCCACTAATGTGGTTCTTCTTTGCTTCCTTTGTCCTGAAATCAAGCAATAAAGTGCATCAAAGTTCTAGTCCAAGTCATGGGAAATGCAAAATCCTCATGAAATCATGTAAAGTGCACAATGTATGCTTGAATCAAGATGTAAGTGAATATCTACCCAAACTAGCTTATTTCCTAAGGAAATGCATGAAACTACCTTAAAAACAGTAAAGAAAAGGTCAGTGAAACTGGCCAAAATGCCCTGGCATCACTAGTACAAAAAGAAGAGGAGATAAGGGGTCTCCTTGTCTTAGTCCCCTTTCCATCTTGAACGGTTTAGACGGTGTCCCATTCACCAGAACAGACATAGTAGCCGTGGTAACACACTCCTTTACCCAATTTCTCCATCTTTGGCCAAAACCCATCTTCTGTAGCACAATATCCACAAAGCTCCATCGTACCCTATCATAGGCTTTTTGAAAATCCAGCTTGATGATAACCGCTTCCTTTTTACGCGCCTTCAGCCAATGGACTGTCTCACAGGCAATGAGTGCTCCATCATGAATTTTCCTACCTTTTACAAATGCAGTCTGAGTCTCTCCAACCAACCCCAGCATCACAGGCCTCATCCTCCTTACCAACACCTTCGAGATCACTTTATACAGACAGCCCACCATACTAATCGGCCGAAAGTCCTTCACCTCCTTTGCACCTTCAACCTTTGGGGCTAATGTCACCCAGGTAACATTTGCCTCTGTAGGTAACTGTGCACTTCGGAAAAAACCCAGTACAGCTGCAATGAAATCCGGACCAATGTCATCCCAGCACTTCTTTATGAAGTTCATATTATACCCATCACTCCCTGGGGCCTTAGACGATTCGCAGTCCCACACTGCCTCCTTGATTTCCTCCTCTGATGGCATGACCTCCAATGCCACAGCCTCCTCTCCACTAATCTGTTTCACCAACCCATCCTTGAAGCCAATCCTCGGCGCATATTCCTGCCTATAGAGCTCCTTGTAGAACCCCCTAATGGCCCCTTTAATTCTTGCCTGATTCCTCACAAGTCGACCATTTATCATCAGAGCTTCAATCCTATTAGACCTTCTTCTAGCTGAGGCAATGGTATGGAAGTACCTGGTATTCTTGTCCATGTCTGCCGCATGCTGAGATCGGGACATCTGCTTCCAGTGCATTTCCTTCCTGGCGTACCATTTTTCACAGAAGCACACCAGCGCCTTACCTCTAGCCTCTGTTGTACCATCGTATATCCCATTACTCACTAAGTTGTCCAGCCTTGCGATCTCCTCCTCAAACATCCCCAGTCTCTTATCCATGTCCCTAAAAGTATTATTGTGCCACTGCCGCAAAGGACCCGTTAACGCCTTCAGCTTCCACATGAATTGAGCATCTCCCAAGTTTCTCCACTCATTTTTCACCATTCGCAGAAAACCATCATGCGTAAACCAGGAATCCAGACTTCTGAACGGTCTAGGACCTCCTTTTACTCTTGTACCTTCCACAATCAACGGGCAGTGATCAGACAGCCCTCGCGGGCCACCCTTTTTAGCCGAATATCCAGGAACTTCTCAGTCCACTCAACATTGACCAACACCCTATCAATCCGACTACAGGACCGACCCCGAAACCAAGTGTAATGCCTATCCGTAAGAGGTAAATCAATCAGCTGCATATCATGCATCCATCTCTTAAAATCCTCTGACGATGCCGACAAGCTAGTCACCCCTTTTCGCTCCTCTATTTGCAGAATTTCATTAAAGTCTCCTAAGAAACAGAAAGGAACCTGATACAAGCCCGCCACATAACTCAGTTCTTCCCATACCCCGCGCTTTTCCTCCCTCCCATGTGCTCCGTACACCAAGCAGAAAGCGCACAGAAAATTAGACTTTGTTAACATTCCTTCAACGCACAGCCACCGTTCACCTTTCTGACAATTCTGAACTTTAAATTCTACCTCATCCCACATTAATAATAGACCCCCCGCCGCCCCTTCGGATTCCACAAACTCCCATCCAACCGAATTATTCCCCCACAACCTTGCAACATCATATTTAGTAAGCATTTCTCTTTTTGTTTCAATCAATCCTAACAGGTTCAAGTTATACTTCTTCTTCAATGATTTCACCATACTCATTTTTCCATCCCCTCTCAACCCCCGAATATTCCAACAACTTACAATCATGTAGCCCGAGCTTGACTCACCTTAGGTTTATTCTTTGGCCTACTTCTTCTTGCTTTTTCTTTTTGCTTCTGTAACTTGCGCTTTGCCGCTAATTTCTCATTTTGTGCTTGCAAAATCCCCATTATATCTTCTTCCTCATCATACAAGATTGCTCCAGACTCCACTGCAAGTGCCCACGTTGCCGCATTTTCCCGCGTCTGATCCTCCTGTGTCGTGCCCCCTACATGACCCCCTGAATCCCTTCCACTCTCCAACCCCACATCTACTGCTTCCCCACATAATGCCTCCCCGTTATCCTCCTCCTGAGCATCACGCTCTATTACGCAGTGTGCAATTCTCTTGCTTTCCTCATCGGTAATCATATCCGAGTTCGCCGGGATACTCACACTCGGATTTATGGCCTCCCTTTCACCTACGGCACACATCTCTTTCTGGCTGGCCAAGGAGCCGCGGTCATTCCCCCCGCCCAGCAGCAGCCGATCAAGCTCATCAGCATGTGCCTCCTCAACGCCGTGACTTCCTGCCACCAAAACCAGCTCGGCTTCACGATCCCCAGCCACCACAGGTCTCCCCTCGGCGGTGCTTCCTCTGTCCGTGCCGTCCACCTCCTCCACGGGAACCCTAAGCCGCCCACCTAGCAACCGGTCGAGCTCTCCACCATGGGTCTCCTCGACGCCGTGACTTCCTGCCACCAGAGCCATCTCGGACTCGCGATCCCCAACCACCACAGGTCTCCCCTCAGCGGTGCTTCCCCTGTCCGTGCCATCCACCTCCTCAGAACCAGCTCGGAATCGCGACCCCCAGCCACCACAGGTCTCCCCTCAGCGGTGCTTCCCCTGTCCGTGCCATCCACCTCCTCCACGGGAATCCCTAGCCGTCTACCCACACCACACACATTCCCTTCCTCCAACCCAATCAGATTAGGACCCGACCCGACTCTGCTTCCCAAAGCGCCCAAGTTCTGCCCCTGCCCAAGCCCAATAACTAGCCCACTCTCCACTCTCCATTCGGCCACTCCTCTAAGCCCGTTTCCAACAAAAATCCCTGCTGGGCCACTATCCTCCTCACAGCCCAGTGTAACCCCCACTATATTTCTTTTCCTCTCATGTGGATAGTTAGGGTGGCCCACATGAGTAATACCATGCTGTCCCACGTTGTTATATTTAGCATGTTCTTCCATAAACCCTCCTCCCCCAGTACCACAGAGCTGCGTCACAGTTCTCTCAGACTCTACCTCACAAATCTCCTCCAATCCCTTAGAATCCTCATCTCCTGCTTTCTTGGTACTACTAACTGAATCGGCAACATCCAACCCCTTTTTGAAATTCAAATACTCAACGTTCATATCATTCGAAAGCACATCTTGAATTACTATTCTATCCTTGGCGACCTCAGCCATCGAAGCCCCACCTTCAACCAGAGCCACTGCTGGATCCCATAGCACCGTCACCCTCTCCGGGACACTTTCCTGACTGCCCACAGTGCCATGCCCATCACAGACTACGGGGCTCTCTTCCGGACTGTCCTCCTTAGATGCCTCCAAGTCCACCTCCTTCACAAAAACGCCGAAGCCAGAGCTCCCAACAGAGAGTTGAACCCACTCTCGAATGATCTCGAACACCCCCGTCTCCACACAGACCCGTCCAATTCTAAAGGAAGCACCTTCCTTGGTCGGCATATCACACTGTAGTACATCCCCCCACTGTCCACCGATAGCTTTGACTGTCTCCAGCGACCATGCATGTAGTGGGATGCCATAGCATTCGAATCACACTTTTCGAGTGTCACACCTGTCATACTCCCCCCAACGCCACACCCTATGGAACATACACAACAATGTATCCAGTTTGATAGCATACGCTTCGTCCGCATGTTGAGCCGTATCAAAAGTTAGCAGCACTTTCGACACCCCTAACTCCCTAACGTCCACAATGTGCGGCATATTTACCATCACTATTTTCTTCAGCGATGTTGGGTCCAAAGGTTTTAATGTTTTCCCCACCAAGCTCCTCCTCAACCATTCCATATTAGCTTCAACAATAGGTACCTCAATTCTTTTCGAATCAGTCCGAGCCTGCTTGATCGCTATTTGTTCATGCACCAGGTCTTTAGCGACTCCTGGCTCCGTAACCACATCTTCCCGACAATTAGATTCCCGTGTACCTCCTTCCTGGTTGCATCGTCGTTGGACATTCACTGGTCGATCCCTCACCTCTCCTTGCCTTCTAAACTTAGCTTCACCTACAGTAATCACCTTCCCTCGTAATTTCCATTGGTTCATCTCTGCAATAGCCTTCAAAGCACCTCCTTTGGTTGTATACCGAACAAAAGCAAATAGATAAATCATCTCATTCTTCCATTTTCTGCATAGATAGATGTCGTTGATCCTTCCCGTCTAACAAAACAAGTGATACAACTCTCTTCTTGAGATATCCTCTGAAAGATTATCCACAAACACAAAGAAAGAGTCATGTTCCAATCGTTGATATGCTTCTCTATTCCAAATTCTTGGATCATCCCTTCTTCGATCAATGCTAGTGTTCCCCCCCCCTCCCCGCCTCACGTTCTCTCGTGCTCTCATCCCTTCTTCCAAAGAGTAGTACTTAAGTATGTTAAGAAAAATATATATTATTGTCACATATAGTGTATTTACTAATGGAGATGGCAATGGAGTTTTACAGAAGCAGCATCCCACTTCCATCCCTCATCTATGTTAAGAAAAATACTCTTTATTCCCTCCTTATTTCTACTGTGAATCCTAATTTATTTGTTCTCCGGAAGAAGGCGAATATATGCGTATGTTACCAAACATTTTAAAAATACAATTTAAAGAAAAAAACACAATATAATA
>NC_029786.2:85621769-85631883 GCF_000816755.2 Arachis ipaensis
ATTTATTAAGTAAAACTTAATTTTTATTTACTATATTTTATATTAATGATTTAAATTTAAAAGCCAAGGTAATCTACAAAAATTATTTTCCAGTATTTCATTATTAAAAAATGAATTGACCAACAAATTCTGTAAATAAAGCAATGGTTTTGCTTTAAAAATTGGATGAAAATAGTAGAAAACAGAGGCGACACGGAGGACCTGAAGACGGCAGCACAGCCCGAACAGAGGCGGGATGGTGGCAAGCACCACGTGAAACTGAAGAGAGAGCACATCACGGCGCGAACGAAAAGCGCATGATCAGAGAGCGCACGCGAGAGAGAACAGAGCAATAGAAAAAGAAGAAAGGATCAGGGGGAGTAGGGGGATAATGGTTGGCTATTTTAGTAGGGTCTGGTTGTGCTACCGGTGGCAGTTGGACGGAGGTTGCACAGGAGAAGGTAGAAAGGAGGTTGATTAGACTCATTACCTGGGGGTTAGGGTTTTATAGTAGAGATATTTTAGTAATTTTAAATATTTTAATTTTTATTTTTATTTTAAACTAAACAGGATCATGAAATATAACTCAGTTTTATATACTTTACACTAAACATAATGCAGAGAGTTATTTTAATTTCTGTCTCAACGTAAGTGTGAATGATACTGTGATAGAATCTCTTCTAAAGAATAAAATACTAAAGTTAGGATAAAACAATGGTAAGTGGGCTTAAGGGAAAAATCTTCCCTAAATGAGCAGAACCTATAGTTCTGGCTTTACTCTCCAGATGACGGGATGATTCTCTCCATTAAGACTTTAAGAGCTCACATTTTAGTTCATTAATCACTTTTTAAACCCCCTCTTAGACTGTTAGTTACTGGCAAAATACTTTTAATGCAAGATATTTGCCATCAATAAAAATACAAACTTAATAAATTCTTTTGGACCAACATGTTTTTGTTCTTTTTCATTGTCCTGGTTATACCTGAAACAATTTTTAAGTGCTGTCCACTATAACTAAATATAAAACAGAGATACAAAAAAGTTTTTGTCTCTATCACTGCTGAATTTAAAGAACTAACAATATTCTATAGATGATGTATTGAATTAAAAATCAATTATGTGCTTACTTATTTTGTTTAGTATGCAAGAAATTAATTTAATTAAAATTGGCCCAAGAAACAAGAAAACAAGCCTAAATTACATCTGGCCCACTTACACATAAGATCAAGAAAATATTTGTTAATCACAACAACAATTTTTTTTCAAATATAAAAAAAATATTTCAAGTCTCAAATTGATGAAGTGAGCTTATATCCATAACTAAGCCCAAATCGGTGGTTCATGTCCAATTCCTTAAATTAGTTGCTAACTAAGTAATTCAATTCCGTTTGCTTCTTAACCAATTCACCTCACCACCGAAACCAATCTCTCTTCTCTTTGTCCAACCCCATGTGATTTCTCAAAAGAAAAGAAAGAAAAAGAGAAGAGTTAGGACGAAATTAAAGAATAAAAAGGAGTTACCAAATTCAAGCAAGAAAAGAAAGTCAAAGAAGCTAGGACTAAAGGCAAGATCACATGCGTAGAGCAAATTACAAAAAGGAGTTTCCACATTTGCACTTCATTGAAACTTGGTGAAAAAATCTTCTCCTTGCATACACAGAAGTGAAAATTAAAAATATTGAAGATGGTGACAATCTGCTATGAATCAACGCTCAAGAATTAAACTTGGGAATAAAGCAAGAATGAAGGGTTCAGATTGAAGAAGCAATTTGAAAAAGGTTAAAAGAGAAGATAGAAAGTATGGATGCATGTATGGTTAAGTCAATGCTTCTACTCTATCTCTCCTTTGTGAAGCCAATGCTGTTTCTAATTTTTGGGAGAAGAAGTTAAACAAGTGCTGAAGCAAGTTTCAAACTTTAGAAGTTTAACTCTTCTATTAAAGGGATGAATGACCAAGGATTGGAATAAGGAATGAGAGCACAACGTTTGGGTTCCCATAGCATACTGAACTATTCATTCTTCTCCTTCATGATTCTTATTGAATATCTCTTTTTCTCAGTCTAGTCTTTTTTTTTTCAATGGTAAAAAGTATAACAGTGAGGTATGTAAGAAAAAACAATTGAGTGGAAAAATGTAAGAGAGTTAGATTTGGAGAAAAAACTTTATGTTTATTTCAGAAATTTTTTGTAAGTTTTTCTATTTTGTTGTCATGATCCTGAAGAAATTCCCTTATAAGTTGGGTGGACACTTTACTGTTGAAAACTAGGGTAAGTTCCTAGTAAAATCTGGTTTGAGTTAGAAACTGGATTTGTTCCAGATAGGATTAGGTAGAATCCTAAGAAAAATTAGAATTTGTAATCTTGTTCAAATATAGTGAAATTTCGTCATTGTTGTAATGGAGACTGGATATAGGCTACATTGCACTGAGTAGATGAACTATGATATATTTCTGTGTCACTTTTCTTTCTCTTCCCTGTTTCTAGTTCTGCACTTTAGGAGACAAAACAAAATTATCTCATGATTATTCTATCCGGCTAAACTTCACAGTAATACATCCTACACATAATTCTGTTTTGACGACTCCTTTGACAAGAGACAAAATAAAATAATATCCTATCTTCACATGAAGCAGCACTCCAAAATCTAGAAGTTCCATCCAACTCCAAGATTAATCAAGCAAAGTAAAAAGAATTCAAAATTCAACCCCTCATTCTCTTAGACACTGATATCCATCAATCTCTATTGTCTTAAGAGACACACACACCTCAACGGATGTCATTCTGTTTGAATTCAAGATCTTCAACCATATTTCATTACTAGTACAAACAGCACTATTTGACGATACCTTTTCATGTTTTCATTAGGTGTTAAGCTCCAATTTCTTCTCTGCAACCATTCTCTCATCAAAATTTCATCTTCAAGACTCAACATCTATTAGCTTTTTGGATTGACTATATCATACAAGGACAACCCTAACGGCAAGCCATGTTCACTCTTGGTGAATCTAATCAACACAACCATTAGCTTCTCTAAATACCTTAATAAGTTGGAAAAGGTCCAACCATTATCTTAAGAGGAGATCCCTAATGGAGGCTATAAGAGCATAATGAGTAATAAGTAGGTAGATGAGCATTAGAGACATTAAACATAACACAAGCATGATAACTAAGCTTAACACCATCTTTGACAATAGTAAGGTTCCAAATTTAAATTATCTATATTAATTACCTTTTGAATTAAGAGTAAACCATTTTTTTATAAACAAGCTAATGACATCAAAGGTAAAGAAGTATTAGAAAATGCAGGTGTGCAAAGAGATTATTAGAAGTTCAAAATCATTAGAACTCAGCAGTCAACATCACATAATAAAGGAACCAAAAAACAATATATTGGATCTACATCAAACAGTTTGGATCCCTTTTTTCTTTTCCATTCAATATATAATACAAATGATCCTGAGAATACAATAGGTGGGGCAAAGAATGCAAATCAACAAGTATTATGTACACAAAAAGAGAGAAACAAATCAAGAAAGGCAAAAAGATGAGTGAATAGTATTGTTATCTCATGAGAACCGAAACACTAATCTGAAGAAAAGAATATTTCTCCTACCATCAGCCATTTCTTCTCAAAACCTCTAACTACAAAGCTGAGTACACAATTGTTGGATCTTGGAATCTGTTGGATTTTGCATGTAGTATACGCCGGACTTACCGTTGCTTGAGCATGTTACGTTCAGCTGGTTGCCGAGCTGGGTTGTCTGCAATTTTGGTTTTACAACAACATCAATATCCAAGACAAAACCACAAAACACATAATCACAGCAGCATCATGACATATTAAATGGTTAAAATCAAGAGCAGAGCCATCTTTGATCATAAGAGGTACTTTGTAATGAAAATATTTGTCTAGGTAATGGATAATGATCATATGGTTCTACGAATTCTTTAGAATTCATAATACAATAAAGTTGTTTAAGATTGCCTCAATTCTTTGAAAAGTTTTGAAAGCTTTTCAATGTCAAATCAGGAAGTGAAAAACCGTTATGTTTTTACTGATATTATTCAAATAAATGAAGTTAGTCATTGTTAGTTAACTAGTCTATCATCATTAGATCATCCTTTTGACCTTAACTCATTATTTAGTAATTATATGTATCACGCACTTGTAAATAACTGATGTCATCCCTAACTTTGCATCAATTCACTTCAATCAATTTTTATTCATATACTCATCTATTTACATGAAAGGGAGTTAAAGATGCATTAACAACTCATAAAACAGTGAGTATTTTTATATTGATTTTTTTTTAAAAAAAAAAAAAGGAAGAAAAAGAATAAAGTCAATAGGTCTTATAATAAATGTCATTGAGATATTATGCCTTTGAGTTTTGAGTAAAGTTCATTACCGAACAAGATGCGGCCTTTGTGTTGCAGCTCCATTTTGAAGTTGGGACACAAGACAGATAATGGCACCAGGAGCAGTGATCATTTGCATCAACACCATGAAGAAGTGCAACCAGGCCAACAGAAAGTCTATCACAGACAATTTAATATAAACAGAATTAAATTCAGAACTAGAGAACTGGGTGAAAAGAAAAGCATGGATGCATTTAAGATGAGTGCCTAGACAGAAGTTGCAATGTAGTGACAAACACCGGGTTTCACATATACATGCATATTTTAGTAAAGGATGGATTTAAGTTTAGTACTAACATTAGATTGCTTTGTTTTGTTAGAATAGAAAATTCTTTTAGCAGATCCTGGCTATGATTCTCCCTGGTTAGTCCTCGTTCAACTTAAGAATAGGTTCAGGAGATGTAACTAAAAATCAATTATTAACGATTGTCGCAGAGGCACCAAACAGAGAACAGCACTAATACCTGAGGATTTCTGCCATGGTTAGCTTCAGTTTTGAATTCTTGTATAGTATTATTATTTAAGCAACTAAATGATTTGATCGCTCTTGATTAACTAAATGAGCAATGCATCCTTTATACACAATACAGCTAGTAACAACTAGTACATAAGTTTGCTCCTTTTCTAACAAGATTTTGTTGGGGGACTCAACTAAAATACTTCCTAAACCTTCCTGAAAGCATTACTTTACAACATAATTTTCATAACTGAGATTAACAAGGACCTGATAGCATGTTTTGTTTCCGGGTTGGAATCCTCTAAATGATGGTTCGGACAAAAGCCCCTATACAGTAGCTTTGATCTCAAACCATGGTTTTAAAAATTTTAACCAATATCCAACTATGTAATAAGCTTCGGAAGATGAAAAGAAAGGACAAACTATCATTTTTAATGCTCCTTAAGGTACTATCTGTTTTGCTGACTTCCTTATACAGTTTTCTAGCTGGAAATCAATGACCTAGCATTTATAGATAATAATAGGAAAAACTTTCCAAGTTAACCATTATGTTTAAGCCGCTCTCAATCAAATTGGGTCCTCTTCGACCCTCTGAAGCTCAAATAGTCACAGTAGCTGTTCTTATTCAACACTAAATCAATTTAGCTATTCTTTAACACATGTAGACAAATATCTTATTAATAGCCGGAAAAGAAACTTTGGTAAGAAATAAATAATTGTAAAACTGTTTACTAAGCAATGAAGAATGTAAGATCATAAAAGTTTTAATATCCAATAAACTATAAACGGAATTTAAGATTTAGAAAGGTTTTGTATCCTTGTTTATATTCTGCCTACAGAAAATAACTAGGTTCATCAATTCTCCATGATGAATGTCTTTTCCTAATTTCCTTTTAGTGCAATAGAAACCAAAACAAAACCATTCACAAAAATGAACCAACCCAGATAATTGAATTGAGCCCTGGTCTCATTATCTATATAAATATGGTAAATATTGTTCAACTATTTCCTTTTCAGATACTTATGCTAGAGCAACTTGATCTAAGAAAAAGGTTACACTTCAGATGCTTACCCAGCAATTATGATGACCAGTGAAAGGACCCATAATATGCATTGATACTTCTTGAATTTAGGCTTAGTTCGTCCTGGAGAATATTGTATCGGAGCATATCTTTGGTTAACCCACCCGAACTGTGGGCGTATCAAAAACACAAATCCGAGAAGAAATCCGGTGAGAAAGCCGCCAATATGGGCAAAATTGTCCACATGTGGGAGAATCCCCACTGCTAGGTTGACGACAATGATGACAACAAGGGTGAAGAGTGCTGCTAGCTGCACACGACAGGATGCCATGATTGTCAATATTTTGCTTTAAAGAGCACAAATCTATCCCCTTGATTAAGATACTCATAGTTCAAATTTGATACATTCAATAAGCACCTTATTATCATATATAGACCAGTTAGTAATGAGTTCTGAAAGCATGCCTCCTAGCAAACCAAAAAGTGCACCGGAAGCGCCAACAGAGATGTTTGACTGAATGAAAAGTGCAGAAAGCAAGCTCCCCCCGAATCCAGAAATGACAAATAGCAACCCAACAAGCACTGTAACACAGGAATTGGTCAACAATTTAGAGATAGCACAAATAATAAAAAATCAAATCAGGAAATCAAAGTTCCTGGAGGACACCCGAAATCGAAGGAACTGCATTTTGTACCATTTTGATCAATTTATCAGATGAGAAACAGTACTGTATTCACATTATTCCTCAAATCAGATATTTGAATGTTAATACTTATAATTTGTGACTTTAAGTCCAGGCCCCAGAGACCATCATGTGAAGTCTTACTCTTAAGGCTGGTCTTAAGCTGTATTTGTTGACAACTTTTGAAAACTAATCTTAGTACTGTCTTTTGCCTTATCTATATACTTCTCTACTCAAAACCATGGAAGAAGTACAAACCTAGAGTATCAGAATAAGAGAAGGCAAAACTCATCAGAAAAAAACATCTTTCACTTTTATCACTCAGACATCTATTCTATAACAATTAAGGCTCTCCACGTTTTTTGTCTTAAAACCTGATGATTGCAAGGTACAGAAAACGGAGAAACAAACAAATAAATCCAAGGTCTTAGTAATTTTGAATATGTTAAACATACCGAATCCAAATTCCTGCTCAAGCCGAATGCCAATGATTAGAATACCCAACATGTTTGCCAACAGATGGAAAACACCACCATGAAGCCACATACAAGTGATGAGGCGCCAACCCTGGTGTCTATGAACCACTCTATCCACATCAAGAGCCCCCATCTTCTGAAGCCTAAGAAATCATAAACAAGCACCAATTCCTCAACCACAGCAACAATAATCCCCAATTTATTTAAGAGAAAATAACAAAAGAAAACCATAACAGCAATATTACAGCAACAATTGCCATTGCAGATTGCAATTTAAACAGTTTGATTGCATAAATTAAGTTTGATATATAAAATTTTCATAAGCAGTGAAAATTTTCATAAAAGAGTTTGATATATAAAATTACACATGAATCTCATCCACAAAAATTTTCATCAGTTTAGATTCTCTCATCCATGTAAATTTCCACTCAACCCTATCATTATCCCAATCAAACATAACCTAAATTTCATGCCAACAAAGGGGGGAAATGAAGACAAAAAAAAATAAAAAAAAAAAAAAAAAAAAAAAAAAAGAAGAAGAAAAACGCACGTCAATGATGAAGGTCCCAAGAGGGGATTCTCTTTGAAAGGCTGAAAGGAGAAGCGGCCCAAGAAGGTGGCAATGCAAGAAGCAGAATTCTTGGGGCAGTTATTGACATACATGGTGATAACGAACACAACGGTGTTTGCAACAACGAACAAAGGTATCAACCATGGGAACCACTTCTTGTAATGCTTCACCTCAATGAATGATCCAGCTGGTGCTGGTGCTGGTGCTGGTGGTGCTACCTCCACTGGGTGCACCGTATTGTTGTTGCTGTTGCCGCTGGTTCTCTTAGAGTTGACCCTTATGTGGACTTCTTGTGGTGAAGGTGGCACTTCAGCCATGAGTCAAATGCAAAGAGAAAGTGTTAGTTGGTGGTGTTTCAGCCAGAGATTTTTTAGTGTGAGAATTGAATTTGAATGGAGATTGTGTTTTGTGTAAGAAGAAGAAGAAGAAGAAGAACTTGAAGATGAAGAGACAAAGGATTTCGGGTTTAGCTCACCAACTTTGCTTGTGCGAGTGGGACACTTGTTTGAGAAAGAATATTTATAGAATTCGGGAAACAATGGTCTTATTATTTTTAGAAGTAAACTATTATTTTTTTCCAGAGTAAAGACCCAATTAGGTTATTTTCTATTTTCACGACAAAGCGATTCCTATCTAAAAAAAAGACACTTCGACTCTCAATCTTTTTATTTTGGGACAATACGATTTTTTTAATAAAAAATTCATTAAATAATAATAAAATTAGTTTTGTAAGAGTTTTATTTATATTTTGTGGGAATTTTTCCACAAAAATCTTTTTAATAATATAACCAATTATTACCACTACTACCATTATCTTTTTCATCCTCATTATTATCACTCATACCTCTATTATTTCTATTGTATAACCATACTTTATCATCATCATTATCTCCTCTACCGTTATCATCACCAATACTAATATTATCAACATTAAAGTTTTCTTCTTTCATTTTTTATTCGATGTTATTTTTTTTCCTTTAAAAGGTATTGTACTATAATTAATTTTTGGAAAAGTATAGGTAACCAACAATGTTTTTGAACAATGTGTAAACAATGTGAATTAATAGGGTTAAATGAGTAAATTTGATTAGTAGCATTAAATTAGGATGTAATGTATTTTTATTTGATTGGTGGTTGTTCATGTTGTTCAAAATTTTCATTGTTCCCCTAGCACTCCCATTAATTTTTTTTGTGGCATCATTTTTATCAATAATTTTTCTTCACTTAACCACCATTGATAAATGAATTTTTTTAAAATAAAGTTATTAATAGTTTGTGGAGGTTTAAAACTCCCACAAAATACAAATAAAATCCCACAAAACTAATTTTTATTATTATTTAATGAATTTTTTAACAGAAGAACCGTATTGTCCCAAAATAAAAAAGTTGAGGGTCGAAGTGTCACTTTTTTTTGGACAGGGATCGCTTTGTCCTTCGTAAAAATGGACAAGGACCGGATTGGGTATTTACTCTTTTTTTCCATACAAATTGTGTACGCTTATAAATTTACTCACAAAATAATAAAATTAAAGTTGTATCTATTAATGGATTTTGTATGATAAAATTATCTAAATTCTAAAAAATTATTCAAAAATCTTAAACTACTCTTGTTAACTTAACCTAACCCATCATAATTTTTAAAATCGTCACTAAAATTTTTCTTTTTCAACTTTTATCCACATCTATTACAATTGTCGGTACTAATATCACCACAATTATCACCGTTGTTGCCTCCTTCTCTACTACTATTATCCTCCCAATAATTTAGTTTTACAAGAACGTGAAAAGGCCAATTTCTAGCACGAATCCAACTTTAATTGCGCTGTGAATCCTATTACGTGATATCATACCATGCCAAGAAATTGCAATTTTGAGCTTGTTCCTATGCATCCACACATCATTGTTCTTTTTTCAGTTCCAAATCTACATCGTCTCCTCTCCCCTCGCTCGCAACGCGAAGAACGATGTTCTTGACACGGCCACCGCAATCCTCAACAACCCGAGGGGAAGTGATTCAGATCCAGACACAGAAATAGAAACTGCTTTTTCCTTCAGCAAGAATGCCGACAAGAACATATTCCTTAATGCTAAATTGGTGTGCTACAGAGGCAGCATCGAATTGAACGCGAACATACAACAGATGTTGTTGTTGCCTTTGGCGGAGTTATCGATCTGGAGTGATTTGCGCAACGCCTGACCATGGGCTTTTGCCGGCATGGCACGACGGCAAACTTCTTCGATCCATCATTGGCACTGGTGGGTTAGGTTAGGATAAGTTAGGTTAAGCTAATAAGGGTAATTTGAAATTTTTAAATAGTTTTTTAGGGTTAAGATAGTTTTGTTGTATGAAACCCATCTTTTTTGGGTACAACTTTAATTTTATTGTTTCGTGGGTATATTTGTTAGTACACAAAACTTTTATGGTAAAAATGAGAGTTTACTCTTATTTATATTTTAGTAAAGTATATTTTTTTGTAGTTCAATTTTGTTATAAATATTTTTTATTT
>NC_029786.2:85632048-85632717 GCF_000816755.2 Arachis ipaensis
ATATTATTCTAATAATTTCTTTTATAAAAATAACAATAAATCTTTTTTTTATACTCTTTTAAATACGTTTACTTTTAAAATAATATTAAATATAATTTTTTTAAATAATAAAATTAAAATAATACAACATATATGATAATTATTAGTTGAAATAAAACATAAAAAGAATATTTACTTACTTATTTATTTATTTTTGTGGATCTACAGATATGCGAATCGGCTATGCGGATACTTATATAAAATCCGCAATCCGATCCTATTAGTGTGCGGATCAGATCCACATCCATAATTTTCGGATCGGATTCGAATAAACACTGCAGATAGGCAGATCGAATCCGATTTATGAACACCCTACTTAAATATAAAAGGCATTTTATTATTTATTGTTGTGCTAAGTAAAATATTTAAAATTTAAATAAATTATCAATTATTTCGAAAACCATATAAATAGATAATTGTATTGTGACAAAATATATAGTCAATAAGTGCTGTTTTTCTTTTTCTTGTTCTTGGTCCATTACTTATTAAAATACAAACTTCCTGAAATGCAAGATTGTTATTAGGTGAGGCCAATGAGTTATAGCTCAAATGACATAGTCTTCCTATACTCATCTAAGAGATTGCGGGTTCGAGTCTTTTATTTTTAATAAAAAAAAATTATTACTAGTG
>NC_029786.2:85633142-85637009 GCF_000816755.2 Arachis ipaensis
AGTGAGAAAATAACAAAAATAATGAAAAGAAAAAAAAGGCCAAATATTAAAAATTTAAATTTTGTTTATATATAATAATTTATTGATTAATAATAAATTTTTAAATAAAATTTAGATTCATGATATATTAATTTTTAGCTGCAAAAGATATATATATTCAAATTAGAATGAGTCATGATGACATGTGAAACATAAAATTTGGGTAGAAGATATTATATTCCGAACTACTACTACGTTATAATATAATAATTGCTGTTTCCATCGTGCACATAATAAGTCAACAAAACTTCACTTTCATTTGTTTTTCTCCGCCTATAAAAGTATGTGTTATGGCTGTGGCATGTGGCAGACGCGTTTCTAATTCTATGTCAATGTCAATATATCAAGCTTTCTTCTGTTAAAGTTAGTCGATATTTTTTATTAGTAGGCAAACTCTCATATCAAAGTCCATGGTTCTTTTAGTTTTTAGTAAAATGAAAATTGAAATTGCATATTATATTGTGAAAGCAGGTAAGCGAACGAGAGACCAAAAAAAGATGGTTCAGCTCACCCACCACCAAGTCTTATAGACCGAAACGGGAAAGGCTATGTTTGGATCCATGATTTAAGAAGGAACAAAATTCTGAAAAAAAAAAATATTATGACACTTTATCAATTAAAATTCTAAAATAGTTCTTGAAATTAGCCGTATGCACTAAAATAGTGACGAGGACATTGTGCAAGGAAGATGAAGAGCAGACAAATTACTTTCTTTGGATCCAAATTCTGTTGGAACTCACACCACCCTAGCTAATGATGAAAACAGCATATGCTTACCATTATCTTGAAAATGTTAGTTTTACTAGATGTGAACTTATGCATTCTTTTGATTTGTACAGTACCTTCAGATCACTCGCTTTGAAATTTACAGTTGAATAAGTTGATCGGCAATCCATAAAAAATGTTATTCAATTTGAAAAGGTATTTTACTAGATATGAAAAAAAATTATTTTGTGAATATTCTTCCAGTGAGTTCACAAGAAAGCATGATTTGCACTTTCCTTGTATATTTTGTTATTGACCTATAAGTTCCTGCATATATGTCTGTCAACTGTCATATTATTAACTGATATTTTTGCTAATGATGCAGCATTTTCAAGCCAATACAGTTACATTTTGGGTGTTGCTGTTATCTATTTTTCTCTTATCCAACTCTGGAGGAATTTTCATTTACGTGGCTGATGATGGTGAGTATAATACTCATGGACTTTGGCTATGTTTGGTTGGTGTATATGGTGAGACATAGACAAAGACATTAGAGAAGACATAATACAACAAAATTCTAAAGAGTCTATATTATCCATAGCATTAAATTAAAAAATAAAAAAATAAAATAGATTCATCATTCACTACACCACCATGATCTAACTCTAAATACTCTGCTCTGGAGATATTGCTTAGCCTCTAACAACAGCTTCCACTAACCAAGCCAAGTTGTGTTATTAATGCTATGGCAGAAACATATTGAAATTACAGTCAACTATTTCTAACAAACACTGTCAAGGATATCTGCTGGAACTGAGTCGGCTCCGCTCTAGTTCTAAGGTTGCAAACCACATCATTTTGGCTAGAGCGAATCCCGGAAGGGAGCTAGACGTGGCGAGAGACAGAGGCAAATGTGGCATTGCTGGAGATCATAGCCAGTGACAGAATTTGAAATAAAATTTTGGGGGCAAAAATTTAACATAAAAATTTAATAATAATATTTATATTAAAATAAAATTTATAAATTTAATTATTTTTTAAGTTTGTTACTAATAAAATAATAAATAAATAATTCTACAAGATAGAGGATAATTGTCAAGATTCTTTTGATATGGACCCCATTTAAAATAAGTTTGTCTAACCTCATTTCTTTGGTTTGGGTGATATTACCAAATTTGAAGTCGTTTTCCAGGGTCTCATTCCAAAAAATTAAGGTCAAACTCATCAGATGCAATTCTTTGAATTTTTGAAAGTTGTATCTCACTTTCTTCGTGATTCATTAAAGTAGAAGAACTATTTATAGGTGTTGATATTGTAGAAGTTATATGTTCTCCTGCTTGAATCTTAGCCCCTTTTTGCTGAGTAATACTTGCTGCCTTTTAAATTAGCTTCAAGAGATTTTTCTGCGTTTTGTCTCATAACCAGACACGAGACATTTTCTTTTTGTCTCGTACCTAGTCAGGAGATATTTTTCAATTTTGTCTCTTTAGCAACAGAAACTGAAATGGAGTAGAAGAGAAAGAGAGAATCACACCAAGAAGTATCTTGGTTCAGCTGCCAAATGCAATACAGCCTACATCCAGTCTCCATCACAACAATGATGGAATTTCACTATAATCATCTTGATTACAGACACCAATTCTCCCTTAGGAACTACTCTTCCTATCCGAGACAAGTCCAGAATCTATCCCCAATCCTGAACTTGACTTGGTCAGCTACCAAACTTTCAACTGCTAAGTGCTAACTCAACTTGTAAGGGATTCCCACAGAATCATGATACACAACACAGATGTACAAAGAACCTCTAAGACACCTATGACTTTTTCTTTTAATTTTGTATCCTCTGCCTTTTTTCGCTCACTGGATTTTTCTTACAAACCTCACACTATTTGCCTTTTTTACCATGAGACTCAAGACAGACAAAACTAAACAGAAAAATACAACATGAAACACATTGAAGGAGAAGAACTTCTGTTAGCTTGGGTAGCTATGAGAACTCTGTGCTTTCACTCTTTTCTCCTTGCTTCAAACCTTGGCTGTTCACCCTTATTATAGAAGGGGAAGCCTCCAAGGTTGAAATGGTTGAATCGAGCCAACTTCTTCTTCTTCAACATCAAAACCGGTTCGGCCAGAGAGAGAAGAGGAAACCGAATGCAAAATCCAATATGCAATTACCTCACTCTCATCCCATCTCCTCAAGCTTCATCAATCTGAGCCTTCTATCTTGATTTGGTCCCCAAGAAGGATTTCTGACCCTTGATGAGTGCTTGATCCTTGACAGCTTCTCCTGCTCCACTTCTGCTTCCTCCTTCACGTAGCCTCTCTAGCTACCTTCTGTGATGGATGAACAAAAAGTAGAGACGAGCTATGCCTCTGGGATCTTCTTCTCTGACCGAAATGGATCTCTTCTATTTTTGGGTATGAAGAGCTTGAGACTTCTTCACCACATCTTACCATTAGTGACAAAGATCTCAGCCACACCCTACTATAGATCTTCTTTCTGCTAAGGACATCATCACCTTAGCCATTTTCTTTCTTCTAGCTTCTTCTTCTTTCATCTGATAGGTTGTTCTTCCTTCCATCTTCTTCTGATGGATGTGACCGGAACAATAAGAGAGAAGAGAGAGAAGAGAGAAAAGCATTCAAAAGAAATTAAGAAAGATATTAAAATGAATTAACCACTTCCCTTTTCCATACCTTGTAACGTGTGAGAGTAATGATATCAATTTCAAACTTTATCTTTCTAATTACCATGGCATTAAAACCAAATTAAATGAATTTAAAATCCATTCCAGGAGAGGAGGGGAGTGGATAACCATTGATAGCATGCAACATTGCTTTCTTATATTTTTTATTTTCGAACCAAGCCTTTGTTGGTCTTGTAACAAAAATTATTTTTGGGCTTGCACAATAACTTTCTGGCCCAATTAACAAAGCAATGATTCAGCCACATATCATCATATTGGGTTTTTTGTTGCTTAAACTCAATGACCAAAATTCTGCATACAAAAACAAAAATTATTAATCAAATAATTTGAAGCTGAAATTAAATTAATAATTTCTTAAATAATATTTTTAATAATATTTGATCATCATCATATTAAATTAGAGTTTCCAAACTCA
>NC_029786.2:85637022-85646216 GCF_000816755.2 Arachis ipaensis
CATGCTTTTTATAATGAGAAGATGATTTTTATTTTTTATTTTGTTAGATGATTTTTTTTATTCTTATCTTTTTTTGTTAGATAACTTTTTTTATTTGATTTGATTGTTAGATGATCTTTTTTTATTTTTATCTTTTTTTGTTAGATAACTTTTTTTATATGATTTGATTTTATCTTTTAATTTTGATGTGTTGTGAAGTTAACAAAGGCCCACTCTAAAACTAAAAATTATTATGCAATAAAAGCATGAGATAGGAATTGAACCTAAATACTCTAGGTTGTAATAAAATATTTGAGCCAACTCAACTATTCTTTATTTTTTGAAAAATTATTACTAATTTTTTTATAAAAAATTTAGGACCATGCCCCATTGCCCTAATGAAACTCCGCCTGATCATAGCATGAAACTCCGCCTGATCATAGCATGATGGATGGTTACCAAGCTGGTGGAAGATGCATGAAATATTATGCTTCTTTCTGTCATTGATTTGCAATAAAAACATAATCAAATGAACAAGTTACAAGCCTAATACTAATAGGTATTTTCTGATATTCTAGTAACAATTAATGTATTCTATGCTCCCTGCATCATGCATAAAATCATACTTTTCCTCTGGATTTTCATACAAGTTAACATGTTAAATCATGAGATACCTATGCATTCAATTTTTTTGTCCATTGTTTTCTTGAGGGTTTAGGGCTATGCATGCAAAAAAGTCACACTTTCCCTTTGAAGCTTGTTCCACTTTTGTCCTAGGTGAAACCTTTTGCAGATCTTTGAGTGTTTTCCAAGAATCTGCTCTCTTGAAAATGTGAAATTCAACTAGGCTTAGTATAACAAGGAAATTTATCTTCACTTATTTGTGCTCCCTCTTCCCTGTCTTTCAGTTCAAGAATCTAAGCAAACCGCAGTTCTAACATACGATAAGATTAAAATTTCTAGGGCTATTTATCCATTTGATCAATTAGTGCACTCAACAAAATGCTCTTTAGAATCGCAAACTATTACAAACCATTTGATTAGTGTACACATACACAACCTAAGACGACAAATATGTTTCTTGAGAAATTAAAGCAAAGGCAATTCTGGTAGTGCAATCAAGAGAGATTTAAATTTTATTTCCCATCACTAAAAACTAAACATATTTAATTAAAAGAAAGAGCAAGCAAAGTAATTAATTCAGTTTAGGCATAGAATAACCAAAGGCACTTTAAGCTATAAATTAACAATCACTAGCAAGTCAAATTCAGGCTTGCATTGTCACACCAAACTAGAGATCTTAAACTGAAATACATGAAAAATAATAATCTTACTCACTTAGAGAATCACTGCAAAAAGTTCTCATTAATACCACTCCAAGATTACTGATCAGTAGCAATAAGAAAGCAAGACATCTTATATTCAGATCAAAGAAATTGACCAAAAAATTATTCCAATGGGAAATGCAACATACCATGCTTTATTGACTCATAACTCTTTTAGAAATCATTTCACAGAGAAGCTTTTCTGCCTTATGATTTTCGTTCCTTTCAAGAAGAGCCTTTATAAGTATTTCATAAGTTACTATGTTAGGAAAGCAACTATTTTTATCCATTTCTGTAAGCAAAGCCATGGCTTCATCGAGCAAGTCCTCTTTACAAAGCCCAGAAATCATGACATTATATGTTATGACATCCAATTGGTAGCCGTTAATGTGGATATGCCGGAAAAACTGTTGTGCGGTTTTAAGTCTTCCACCTTTGCACAATCCATCAATAAGTATGTTACATGTGACTACACTAGGACGAATCCCTTTGCCAATAATTTTAAAAAATAATGCAATAGCCTCTTCAAGATGTCTGCTTTTGAACAACCCATCTAACAAGATATTGAAAGTATTCAAATCAGGGTCCTGACCACGTGCATGCATCACATCCAGAAGATCTTGCCCATCGGATAACCTCCCAGATTTACATAATCCATCAATAAGAGAGCTATACGTTACTGTATCAGGAACTAAATTTCTTTGAGGCATAGTTTTGAACAAAGCAAAAGCTTTATCCACTCTTCTATTCTTACAATATCCATCAATCATGATAGTATAACTTTGAACATCTGGTTTCAGGCCCATTTTCACCATATCATCAAATAAAGTAGCTGCCTCACTCACATTCTTAGCAAGAAAATACCCATCTATTAAAGCATTGTAAGTAACAATATCAGGTTTAAGACCTCTTTGCAGCATCAAATGAAACACTTTATGGGCTTCTGTGGCTTTTCCTTCTTTAGATAGTGCATCAATCAGTATGCTATAAGTATAAATGTTAGGTTTCATGTTGCTTTGCACCATTTGATTCAACAATTTAGTAGCTTCTTCTAGTTTATCCACACAGCATAAACCGTGAATTAAAGAGCTGTAACTAACAACATCAGGAGAAATTCCCCGTGCAATCATCTCAGAGAAATATTTGCATGCCTCGTTTACAAGACCATCTTTGCATAACCCATCAATAACAATACTATATATTATTACATCAAGCTTGATTGGTTGCCTCTCTAGCTTTCGCAGCAACTCGATCGCAGCTCTTGTTTGTCCTATCTTACAAAGACCATTGATTAAGGTCCCGTAAGTAACCTTATCAAGCTGATATCCTTGTGCTCTGACCTCATCATGAAATTTCAAAGCTGACTTAACCTTTCCGTTAATACACAATCCTTTCATTAAGGTGTTCAAAGTTATTATATCGCATTGATAACCCATCTTGATAATCTTCCCCAATACAGAAAAAGCATAACCCGTATGACCCATTTGGCAGAAACAATCTATCAACATGTTTAGAGTAAGGAAGCTAGGAGCAATTCCCCTAACCTCTAATTGTGAAAAAAGCGAAACAACAATGTGGTAGTGTTTCTCCATAATAAGAGCCTTAAGAAGCTTACCAATTTCAACATGAGAAGGGGGATGACGCCGATTGATGAGGCTATTGAAAGAGAAAACAGCATCATCAACATTAGGATTGAACCCAGATACCGTGTGATAATCAAGATTAGGTACATGAGAATAATAAGAAAGGATGAGAAAGGGAGAAGAAGTGGAAGAGAACAAGAAGCAAGCGTTAGCATGAAACGTTCGAAATGCACAATACCTCATTAACTCTGTTGTGATTTTTGCATTTAAATGAACAATTTTATTTGCGCGACAACTGTAGCAGGACTAATTTCGAACTATGAACCTGATGCAGTTTAAAGTTAGCTTTATAGATTTGGTCAAAATTTTTGTTCTCATAACGTAAATTGTTGAATCCCCCCGAACGATCGCGTTATGAATTGCGATGCTTCCTCTACGAATAAGATAGTGGGCTTTCTCTCCATATAGTTTTAAGAGAAATTATGAGTGAATATCAAATTCGGTCTCTGACAATTATCTCGAAAGAACTACGAGGTTTTAAATAAAAAAATATTGACACAGAGACTAATTAGGAATCAGGTTGAATATTTTTTTTGTTAAGAGATTCGTTGTCTTTTTAGATAATTATCATGATCATTTATGAATTTTTTCAAAAAAATATTCACACACAAGTCTCTAAATATTTTAAAAATGGACATTTTAATTTCTATAAAAATTAATATACACATTAATTTCTATAGTTTCTTTTTGTCGGCTAAAACAGTCCTCAGACCGATTTTTTCGTTTGTAGCTACCGAAAAAAGTTGAAGTGGCACACTTAGTGTCCAGCATGTCCGGTAAATGTACACGTGTCATGGAAGGACAAATTAGTCTTCGTCCGTGTCATCAAAATGACAACATTCATAATTGTGGGCCAAACGTTGCGTTTTCTAGGAGATTGAAGGTCGCGCTTCTTCTCCTTCACTTCAACCCATTTAACTTGAAAAAGACCCCAAACCCCACACATTCTTCTCTTCCACTTCAACCCTTTCATCACTAGATCATCATATCGCACAATATCTTCCACAGCACCATCGTGATGAACGTTGATCATCGTCGACATTAGCATTGAGTGAGTGTTGTTAGTGCGTCTCTTCTGAAAATGCCAGCAATGATCAGCGCCAAGACTCACTGAAGTGAATGTGAGGACC
This sequence comes from Arachis ipaensis, assembly GCF_000816755.2. NCBI lineage: Eukaryota > Viridiplantae > Streptophyta > Magnoliopsida > Fabales > Fabaceae > Arachis > Arachis ipaensis. The sequence continues at coordinate 85,641,100 of NC_029786.2, forward strand.
GTTGAACACGCTCGTCGAAAAAAGTGAGAATGTATTATGTTGTTATGTTGAATATGTTTATAGCAATTTGAATTATTTGTTGTTTAGTTATGAGTGTTTAAGTACAGAGCACAATGTGTGTATTTTGACAATTTACAGAATATACTGGATTTTGCATGTTTGTATTTTGACAATTACAGAGTATATTGTCATGTAGTTACTATATTCTTTGGTTGGGTTTCATTTATAAAAATTCTCAAAATAGACTTGTTTAGGGTTTGATAATTCTGTTTGTTGATTATAAGTATATTGTTCTTGCAGTTAGATGGAGAAATTTGTAGTTTCTGTTTTTTACTATGGTGGACATTTTCTAAGGAATAACATGTGATTTCTTGTATATATTGAAATTGAGATTGGTGTGGTATATATTGAAATTGGTTTGGAAGTTTTGAAAACTAGAGGTTTTGGTAAATTCTGGTAAAAACCTATTTTGACCAAATTCAACGGGTCATAACTTAGTTTTCGGACTCTCAAATTTTGTGAAACTTATCTTAAATAAAAGTTGGGTTCGTGTAATTTATGACGCTTAAAGAACGGACAGAAAACGATTTTAAAAAAAAAGTTATGCGCGTTTGAAATTTTGTGTAAAAAACTGAATTTTTTACACTTAGCAGCTTTTTGAAAAAATACACATACATTCGTGCGTAAGCAGAGGTCATGCGTACACGAGAAAAAGGTTCTGCCCAGTACTCTCACATACGCGGAGGGTATGCATATCCGACAATTGAAAAATTTGAAGGCTCGCATACACGGCAGGTGGTACGCGATGCGGGCTAACCACTCTGTTCAACATGCTCGTGTATGCAGAGATGGCTCGCATACGCGGCACAGGTAATTTCAGCATCCATGCATACGCGGAAGGCATGCATATGCATAACTACTCTGTTTTGCAAAAATAGAATTTTTTTTTTAGTTTTTAACTATTCCTCTAACTTTCTAAACCTCCGCAATACTTATTTAAGATCTTCTATCTAGTGTTTAGATTTTGGGACGAGTGATAATGTACTGTGATATTTTATCGCCTTTACTTTACAGCTATAGGGTAAAGCTTAGTGTGATAGTGTTATATACCGTGCCTAGAATAATCAGTTCTAGAGTTATCAAATCAAGACTTATATTCCACAACACATTTGTGCCAGAGAATTCAGAAGCAACATGGTAAGTCAAAAGTGGGTAGCCAAGAAGCTGGAGAAGTGGCTCTGAACTCAGCCTCACCTAACCTTAAGTGAGACTTATGAGTATATCAAGATCGACTACAATATTATGATTAATGGAAAGATGGTATATAGGGTCCTCAGGGAAGCAAGAGAGCATGTGATTGGCAACGAGATAACACAATACAGCAAGTTAAGGGACTATCTGTCAGAGATCCATAGGAGTAACCCAGGGAGCTCCACCATTCTAGATGTGACCCCCATGTCTTAGTCCCTTCCGTTGTTCAACAAGCTATACATTTCACTAGACGCGTGTAAAAGGGGGTTCAAAGTTGAGTGTAGAAAATTACTCAGATTTGATAGTTGCTTCTTGAAGGGTTACTTTGGGGCTAACTCCTTTTCGCTGTAAGTCAGGATGCAAACAATCACTTCTACGTGATTGCATTTGTTGTTGTTGACAGTGAAACTAAGGAGAGTTGGAAGTGGTTCCTCACCTTATTGCAAGAAAACCTTGGAGATCAATATATTCATAGGTAGAATTTAATCTCGGACCAACAAAAGATAACGTTCTAAATTAGTTGAATTTAAATGTTAATAGCTTGTAAAAGTTGTAAAAGTTGTTGAATTTAAATGATAATAACTTGTTAAAGTTACTAGTTGGTGATTATATTATAGAACTCCAAATATAAAGTTGCTGTTGAACTTAAATGTTAGTAGCTCGTAAAAGTAACTAGTAGCGCAGATTATGTTATTGAACTCTACATGTAAAGTTGTTGAATTTAAATGATAATAACTTGTTAAAGTTACTAATTGGTGATTATATTATAGCACTCCAAATGTAGAGTTGTTGTTGAACTTAAATGTTAGTAGCTCGTAAAAGTAACTAGTAGCTGATTATGTTATTGAACTCTACATGTAAAGTTGTTGAATTTAAACGATAATAACTTGTTAAAGTTACTAGTTGGTGACTATATTATATAACTCCAAATGTAAAGTTGTTGTTACTATTTATTTTACTTACTGATTGAAGATTAGAACTGTGGTAGTTAAGTTTAATTTGAATTGGTGAGTATATGTTACAGATTGAGTTGTCATTTATTTGAATTATTGGATGATTAAATGTTAGGTCGCTGGTGGTTAAGAAATGCTTGCTACTGTGATTATATGTAACAATTCTAAGTTTATTTGTGTTTAATTACTTGCTCTTAGGGGTTGTTGCCTGCATTAAAGGAGGTGATGCCGCATGCTCATCACCGAAATTGTGTTAGGCATATCTGAAAGAATTTTACAAATAGATACAAGGATAAGCAAGTCAAGAATATTGTGTGGAAATGTGCTAAATGTACCATTGATGCCGAATTCCAAGAAAGTATGAAGTTGAAAAGGATCAATGAAGATGCATGGAGCTATCTATCCAAATTTGACCTTGCTTGCAAGACCAAAGCCCACTTTAGTCACAGGCCAAAGTGTGACAACCTCACCAACAATATGTGCGAGGTTTGGAATGCAAAAATAGTGAATTACCGGTCAAAACCAATTCTTACAATGTGTGAGGAGCTTCAATGCTATATCATGCGAAGAATGACCAAATACAAACAAGTATTGGAGACACACATGGGAATTGAGGTGGCACTGACTCAACAGAAATGACTTGATGATATAATGAAGGACGTCAGGTATTAACATCCAATTTGGGTTGGTGACGACGAAAGGAGAATCTCTGAGGTTCAACAAGGCTCCAAGAAGCTTTCTGTCAACCTGTCCACCAACAAATATACCTGCAATGCTTGGAAATTAACTGGTACACCCACCAAACTATATTAGTTAAATATCAATTGTCAAATTGTTCTTGAATTTTGCTAAATAAATTGTATTTGTAGGTCTTTCTTGCGTTCATGCACTTGATACCATAGCTAGAAGGGGTGCCAGACCTGAGACATATGTTCACCCACTGCTTAAGATTGGGGTAGCAATAGCAACATACTAACACTACATACAACTTGTTAATTTGGAGGAGTATTAGGAGAAACAAATTATCTGAATCTAGTTCTCCCAAAGCTAAAGAGGCTAGTTGGCAAACCAGTCAAGAGAAGAAGCAAAGAGCCATATGAAACTTAAGCTAGCATAACTGATGGTAACAAAGTTAAGAAGATGTTCTAGGTTACTTGTAGCAAGTGCGGAGAGATTGGCCACAATTACAAGACTTGCAAAGGCCCTCGAGCAGCAACAACTATAAGACTAACCAACCCAAACAGAAGAAAGGCAAAGGCAAGAACAAATTCTGAAACATCAAACTAACCTGCAAATGAGATCCATGTCTCGCAATCAGTACCACAAGTGCAGATAATAACCATGATCAAATAATGTAGTAGTTGTTGATCGCGAGGACTGGATAGGATTTTTAATACTTCCATAAGGACTAAGTTGGATATTTTAAAAATCACTAAGGGCTCATGTGCCTTTTTTAAAATTCTACAAGGACACACTTGGAATTATGTTTGGCTATTTTTTCATTATTTTAGAATGTGGTTGATCATTCTAATCCATCTCAGGCAGCAGCTAATGCAGCAAGTTTTGTGTTTAATGTGGTGAGTAAAATTGGTGTTAAAGACCTACCATTTGTGTCATTATACAAGTAGGTATGCTAACATAACTTTGTTTACTCTTTGTAGCATACTATGTCGTCTCCTTCATCATAGGGTGCAACAAATTTTGGAGCAACTATTGCACCGACTACAAAATCCAAGCAGCTTATCATTAGACTACATCATCCTGCACCAGTCTAGTCTCGCACTCTACCTCCTATACCACCACATAGACCAAATCAAGGCATCTCGACAGAAACAATTGCAGCTGCAAGTAAGGGTATTGCATCAAGGATGTTCCAGTTTATTTCTAATCCCAGTTTCAAGCATTTAAGAAAGAAGTGATGAAGAGCTATGCAGTCTGAAGACAAATAATTATGCTTTTTTGATGTCTTAGTTTAATTTGTATTTTGGTTATGAGCTTTCAAGTTCAAGGATCTAAATTTGAAATACTCTGAATTTAGGGAATGATGACAGATTATTGTGGATGAAACCCTTTTTTTGGATCATGTTAGTTTAAGTTGAATACTATCTTGTTAAGTTGCTACTATACCAGTTATGCTGTCATTGTCATTACTAGGTGTAATGTCTGACTTGCATCCTATGTTTTAAATTTGCTACTTCACATTAGAGAAATATATTTTTTATTATAAGTATTGATGCATTAAAAAAATTTATTATAAGTGTTGATATTAAAAGAAATTAAATTTTAATGGTGTCTTTTCAGTCCTTAAAAAAAGACATAATTATAACTGTTCAACAAATTCATATGACAAAATTTTTTTGATCCATTAAAATTAGAATCAATCATTATGATTCGATCCATGCAAAACAAAAAAATAATGAATTTGCCAAAAAAATGAATCCATGTAGAATGATATAAAAAAAATAAACAAACGAAGAATTTTTTTTATTTAAAAAAAAATCGGATTCACAAATTAAATCATAGTGCATACAAAAAGCTTTATGATAAATATGCTAATTCTATGGATGTGCAGTATCCATAATCAATAAATTAATTAAATTTTTTAATTTTACGAATTAACAGCTCCAATATTTGGGATCGAGACACAGACAAAAAAAATGATATGCACATATATAAAAGAATGCAATATTTTTTTTTCTTAATATATCTTTTGTATTATTTATGTGCTCTTCATGTACTATTTGTGTACTCTTTATGCACTTTTTATATACTCTTTTAGTTTTATTAACATGTGCCACGCAATCCAAAAGATATAATTTTAAATTTTCAAGATTCTATTTTTTTATAATTTAATTCTTCATTTTAATTGAGCTATCAAAATGAAAATATCAATAAGAAAACTATATTTGACTA
>NC_029786.2:85646354-85653101 GCF_000816755.2 Arachis ipaensis
ATATATATGTGTTTTAATTTATTTTTAATGTATATTTTTATACTTTCATAACTGATTTTAATTTAGATGTAATATAGTTATAGAAAAAAGGCCCAACATCTCCTGCTCAGTTCCACAACTCATGTTTCCAACCCAACAACCCATATAATACCCCTTAATTTTTTCCTAATTAAATTTCCTTAACAACCTACGAAAATGAATACATTACAATCACGACGTGTCATATTTCATGCTTTTTTTTTTTTCTCCGTCAACACTTCAGAATTTTCCATAATAAAAATCAATTTTGCTACAAAGAGATTTAATTAGCTTGTGTGTCACTTACTCACTTTCACCTTTTTAATTTTGAATTTTGTTAACATAAGTGAGGTATATGAGATCCATACCAAATGATGTATATCTCCATCCTTTATTGGTTATGCAGATGTTTAACACAAATTGATTTTAGTATTGATTAAATTTGGGTGAGACGCTTATTTTACGTTTCTTATCGGAAGAAAATTATTTTCAATATAACGTACCAAATACAATTCAATTGATCACAAGCACACTTATGTAGTTTGATTATTAAGCGCACAAGAGTCCGTAAACAGACTTACTTAGCTAGTCAAGCTAACAAAACTTCTTGATGCATAAGAGTGAGTACACATAACGAAAAAGTACCGATGTACTGACAACTTACAACATGGAAAATGAAACTACAAGAAGATCCTCGCAAATTATGTACTAAAACTATATTTCTATAAAATAGCAAAATCAAATTAAAAAAAATAAACCACTAAAAACACGCCTGAATTTTCTTGGGCTGACAAAATATCCTTAATTTTTGTTGACGACAAAAATATCTTTAATAAATATAAAAATGTAAAAGTGTCCATTTGTGAAAGAATTTTTCTATTAACAAAAATGAATGATGTGATAAACAGAATTACTACATGACAAACTTTATATAAAAAACAGATTCTCTCTCTATATTGGCCTCTCGAAGTCATAAAACCCTTCAATCCCCAACGGCATTGGCGACGGGCTGCAAAGGTGGCATCTGCCATCTAATGAAGGCAATCTGAGGACGCAGAGCAGCGGAGGAGGGCGATCCTCTAGAGATGGGGGCTTGGGGGGCCGAGCCCTGGGATGGTGTCTGGGGGAGGTGTTGGTAATGAGTCCTTTAGCTTCTGGGTTTTGATTATGGGATTGTTGGTGGTGTTGGTGATTGGGTTTTGGTTATGGTGGATTTTGAAGGTGGTAGCCGTATGGTCCAGTGATAGTGGTGTAGGATTTTGCAAGTGCCACATATCATTTGTAAAACGTAGTCCTATCATTTGTAAAACGCATCAACGAATGTTGTTAACCTAATATGAATGGCATGTCTATCTTCATGTTGGACTCAAGACTACAAAAGACTGGCACTTAAACTTCAAACAAATATGTTCAATTGATTATCATCAGCAATGTTTCTTCCCAGTTCCTGTTATGGACATAGATCTTCTCACTCCAATTTCAATAAGACTACAAGAAATCAACAACAGAACAACTGCATTCTTACAAAGCCACACCAAAAAAATAAGTTATTACAAGTTCACATTAGCACATATAAGGACTTCAAATGCTAAATTGGTGCTTGGTGGCAATGATCAAGCCAAAGAAAGAACCCTGAAAAGGCAAAAACCGATAGCAATATTATAACAGAACAGCTGATTATGTATGTATAACGAGCATTCAGTCATCAAGTTCTTCACGCGGACTAGTTTCGCCAAACCATCTAGGAGGATCATATCCATGCCCACCTACATAATTTTCAACAGAATTTAGCTACGAAATCTAAGCATCCAGAACTCAAACTGCAAGCAAACACAACATATATCAAAGTTAGAAGACAATACCGAGGGGATTGCAGCGACAGAGGCGCCACGCTGTCAAGACGGTACCCTTCACAACTCCATATCTCTTGTAAGCCTCCATGGAATACTCACTACAAGTTGGGATATAACGACAACTCTTTGGCAAGATTGGTGAAATCTCCCCTGCATTCATGAAACAATATCAAATGAGCAATGTTACAGGCTCCAATAAAGTTTATTATTTTTCGTTAATACTTGGCCAATTCTAAATCTTATTCTTTAAATCCTAAATTCTAACAAATATAAAAGTAAAATGCTAGCTTAGTGTTGGCTAATATTGATAAAAAAAAATATATTGGAACTAACATCTCTCATGCCAAATAGTAAAGAACAAACATAAATAAAGAAACTGCATGCACATAGAAGTAAACTTTACTTTATTTACAACCATAAACCCAAAGAATGAACAAACATTAATTAAAACATAAAATGAAAAAAAAAAGCAAATGGAATTCTAAGTTGATAATTAGCTCAGAGGAAATCTAATTTCATATTTGAAGGGAAGTTAAGCTGAAAAAGAAAAAAATTGGTTACTTTTGTAGAATCTCAACATGGAGAGAGCGGCTTTGACTCCCAAATTGTTGACCGCAGCATCTGAACAAGAACAAACAATTAAAGTAGTAAGTCCCATTTCCATAATATGAGAGAGAGAGAGAGAGAGAGAGAGAGAGAGAGAGAGAGAGAGAGAGCACCTGGCAGTGTTTCGGTTTCGGAGTTGGAATCTTGTTCGTCGAATGCACGAACAGTTGGAGTGCAATTATGGCGCGGTGCTCTTGAACTTGAAGGGAGGCGAAGGATGAGAGCGTGGCGGTTAGTGGCTTCGATTCTGAGAGAATTAGGATTAGGGTTTCGGAGTTGAAGGCGAGTTGGAGTGTTATCGGAATGGAAGTTCAGAGGCACGGGAAGGTAGACGACGCAGGCCATAACTACGCGCCGACATACGCGCCGCTGCTAATGCTAATGCAGCTTCGCCCCTGGACTACAGATATGAATTTAAAATGTTGAATGAAGATTATTTTAAAAATTAAATAATATTAACATTTTAATTTTAATTCTCAAATATTCTAATTTTATGTGTTTTTAAATTTTAAAGATATTAAAAAAATTAAAATTTTATGTCTACGATTAAAATTTTAATTTTAATATTTAATTATCAAATACAAATATATTTTGAAAATCGGTTCGAACTGACTGGTCGAACCGAAAATCATTGCCAACACACAATTCGAACAGAGGACAAAATCGCAAGATTTGAAAATCGAAATTGGACCGTCGAACCGGCTGGACATCGATCAGTCGAATCGAACTGTGACCCGGTCGGTTTTTGAAATTTGGCCAAAACGCTACGTTTTGGAATGCTGAAAGGGAAACCCTAGTCACCCACTCACCCCTCTGGCCCTCTCCTCTCAAGTCTCCACTCTCACCTCTTATGTCTCCAGTCTCCATTCTCATTCTCTACTAACGGGCAGAAGCAGCACTCACATCGAGCTTCCGACGCAATTTCCGTCCAGTCACCGCCACTGTCGCAACTTCCGTGGAGCTAACGTCATCTAGTTCTGTTTGTGCAGCCACTTTCTGTCACGAAGTCAGCTCGGTTTGATCTTCGAAAATTGCAGCCATCGCCAGCGTCACTTTTTGTCGCGTAGTGTCTTTCCGCTGGCGCCAGCTCTATTCAACCTTTCTACTCCTTCAGCCACCGTCCAGCTCTATTCAACCTTTCTACTCCTTCAGCCACCGTCCTGTCTCTTGTCAGTTACTGTCCTTGCTTACTCTACATTTTTCCAAGCTTTTAGCTTCTAATTCTAGGTATAAATTTTATTTTTTGTAATAATAATTGTTGAAGTATTGACTAATTATTAGTTAGGTATAAATTTTATTTTTTGTAATAATAATTGTTGAAGCATTGACTAATTATTAGTTCTAAGTCTTGCTGTTGATTGCTTAAAGCATGATTAATTATTGAAGCATTGATTAATTCTTGGTTCTAAAGTCTAAATTTTGCTGTTAATTGCTTGAAGTATAATTAATTGTTGAAGCATTGATAATTAATTAATTGTTGGGTGCTAAATCTTACTGTTTTTTTTTTTTAACCAAATATATAAGACTCGAACCCGCAACCTCTTAATTAAGTATAGAGAGACTATGCCATTTGAGCTATTACTCATTGGCGGTGCTAAATCTTACTGTTGAAGCATTGATTAATTGTTATGTAATTGATTAATATTATTTAACAAGCTGAAACTGAAACTAAAACTAAACTAGTAAACGATTAAAACTGATGATTGATGAATATAGAATCTAACTGTCTAAGCATGACACGGTTTTTTCCCTTCTCTTTTGCATTGAAAAGTGATATGAAATTCTTCTCATTTTAATAACGGTTGTATTTAAACTTTGTTGTTGAGGCCTTAATAATTAATTTATTTATAATTGAATAATTAAATAATTGTTGAATAATTTTAGATATTGTTTGTTGAAATTATTAGGTTAGAGTGGGTTACTGTGATATTGTAATTGGATTGTATTGTTATTGGATTGCTGGTAATTTTTAGGTATAGATGACAGTATTAACGAAGAATTACTTAGGAATAATATTGTTGAGAATAATTCGGTTTCGAATGAACCTTTTCTTCCTGCTGGATCTAGTGATAGTCAATCACAAATTCTGTTTTAATGTGTTTATTTATATTTTTATTCATTATTTTATTATAAAACAGTTTTTTTAATTCAACTACGGTCGAATCGGTTGAATATTTTGGATGATATTTTAAAGTTTATATTAAACTATAATTATGTTTTAATGTATTTATTTATATTTTAATTATTATTTTATTATAAAAACAGTTTTTTCGGTTCAATCACGGTCGAACCGGTTGAACCTATGAACCAGTGAACCAGTAACGAGAACGGTTCGATGACCGGTTCAGTTTTCAGAACCTTGAACACAATACTAAATTTCAGTATCAACTAGTATTTTTACTCGTAATTACATTATGGGAATATAAATCTTTTAAAACTACGTCGGTTTTATTCTGACATTATAGATTATGACACAAAAGATTTATAGAATCAAACTACTTTTACAAAACAATCGTAGAGGACAAAAGTCTCCCGGCTAAGAAGACCAGGATTTCTGTAGATAAAAAATCAAATAATAAGATTTTTAGTTATTATTTTAATGTGAAAGAGTTTAATTTATTACTAATAATTAATTTTAATATTCGTTATCTAAAATTTGAAAACGATTTAACTTGTATACTTTTGATTAGGTATTAAGTCTGTTGCACAAATAAAAATAATTAATTTTTATGCTTGCTATTTGAAAATAATATTTTTTTCTCTCTATGCATATAAAAATATAATTAGATATTAGCATAAAAAAATTATATTGATAGTTATAAAATTAACTCAAAATCAATTTTGTTTAAACAATTGAATCTTGATTTTAATTTTTAATCACAATATTAGTATTCTCTCTAAATTATATTTAATAAATATTTGAAAGAAGAGAAATGAAAATATATATTAGAAAGATAAGTAGTAAAAATTTAAAACTAAATAAAATACTAAAAAATATATATATAATAATATTTTTTATTTAAATTATATTATTTTATTAATTTTATTTTTTGTAGAAAAAAAATAGAAAAAATAGAGAATGAGAGAAAAAAGAGAGAAAGATAAAGATGAAGACTGAGATAGGGAGTTTGTTAATTTTGAAAGAAAAATTTTATTTTAATTATAATAAAAAAATATCGGTTGACATATTTTGATTTGTCAAATTACTAATATAAAATATAAATTACAAATTATATATAAAGTGGAAAGGGTAGAGAGAAATAGAAAAAAGGGAGAGAGATAGATGAGAGAATTTAGGAAATGAGTTTATTAATTTTGGAGAAAAATATTTTCTCTCAATTTTAATAAAAGAATATTGTAACACCCTAACTTTTAGCACGTCATGATCGTACCAAAAGTAAGGAGTTACTAACCTGTTCTCCTTATTTACTATTTAATATTGAGCCTTTAGGTCGATATCGCGTTTCAGTTTATAAGGAAATACCAGAAAATTATTTGTAGTAATTAAAATCACACAATTATTAATAATAACAAATGCTATACAAATGAATTTAGTATAAAACTCAAATACAATACCTATCCCTCTGGATAAAATAAAACTTAAAACAACAAGGGCGAGGGAACTCTATAAAAATAACAGGAATCACAAGTAAAACTACTAGTCGTTTGCATCTTCTAACTGAATCTTCGAACCTGTGTCACTGAAAGGGTGGAAGATTTTGGGGTGAGAACAAACCACACGTTCTCAGTAGATATAATATAATATAATATATAATATAGCTATATTTCAATTTTAACATTTTAATTTTAATTTTAATACAATTAAAGAATGTCATATTGTATATTTTAATTGTCAACTTTGTAATTAATTATTGATAATGATATATAAAAGAGATATAATGGTTGAAGGAATAAGAGGGATAGATAAAGGAAGATGGAGGAAGGAAAAATTCTTTAATTTTGGAAGAAAATATTTGATTTCAATTGCAATGAGGAAATGATATGTGGCACATTTTGGTTATAAAATTAGTAAGGATGAGGGAAAAACTCTTTAATTTTGGAGGGAAATATTTGATTTTAAATTTTTAATTGCAATGGGAAATGACATGTGGCACATTTGGTTGTAAAATTAGTAGGAAAGAGGGTAAAATTCTTTAATTTTTGAGAAAAAGATTTGATTTCAATTGCAAAAAAAAAAGTGACATATAGCACATTTTGGTTATAAAATTAAGAATATATATATATATATATATATATATATATATATATA
>NC_029786.2:85653307-85653893 GCF_000816755.2 Arachis ipaensis
ATTATTATATAGGTTTAATTATTTTATTATAATAAATTTGAATATTTTGTTAGTCGATCATTTAACTATAGGAATTTTGAAGCATAGTGTAAAAATTAGACCGGACCAGTTAGAATTCTGTTAATTGGTTTTTGGTTGAACTGACCGAATCAGTCTAATTCTAAGATTGCTTAAGGATAAAAATTGGTAAGAATTGGTCAAAATCGGTCAAAATTAGTAGAAAATTGGTCCAACTGAATCACTCAAGAAAAAATTCTAAAATTAATAAAAATGTGGTTCAAATCTAGATGGGATAAGTACTTGGTGTTGGTGGTGGTGCTGGTGCTGGTGGTGGTGTTGGTGGTGCTGTTGGTGGAGGCTGTGGCGGTGGTGTTGGTGTTGGTGGTGGTGGTGGTGGAGCATGTAATTGTGTTGGTAGTAGTGAGGGTATTTTTGTCAAAAAAAAAATAAAAAGAACGATTTTAATACGAAAAAAACGTTAAGGACGATTTTAATACGAAAATTAGACGAGGGACGATTTTAATTCTGGCGTTAAACTTTAGGGACCAAAACCATACTTATCCCAATCTAGATCTTCCTTGTGACG
>NC_029786.2:85653917-85662727 GCF_000816755.2 Arachis ipaensis
TTTAATTTAAAATTTTTTATTATTTTATATTTTTTATTTATGTAGGATCGATTCTGCCAGTTTAACTAGTGATTCATTGGTTGAACCAATAAACCAATAGTTTAATCGGTTTGATCACTGATTTGATTCTGTCAACTATGCTTTGAAGTCTAAGTTATGTTGTAATTTTATGTTTAATGTTTTAGTGTCTTTAGACTTTTAGATTGACACAACTTAAGTTGGTAAAATTTTTACTTTTTAAAAATAGTTTACAAAAATTCGCTTTTAAAATATAATTCTTTAAAAATTGTAGTATCTATGTTTAGTAAATTAAGTTCGATAAAATAATTTTTAAATTTAAAAATATTATAATAGACATTAATATAAGAATTAAATTTAAATATTAATTAATATATGATATTATATTAAACTTTTTAATTTTCATAAATACAAACCAACTTTAAAAAGCTCTCCTTAGATATTTGCAAAAGCACCCATAGGCCTCTGCAAGCACAAGTATATTAGTTTTTTTATTTACCAAATATATGTGCTTTTAAAAAGTCTTACCAAATCACTAAGGCTTAGTTTGGTAAAGTTTTTATTTTTTGAAAAGTCAACTTTTTAAAAGTTGCAGTACTTGTGTTTAGTAAAATCAAACTAAAAATAATTCGATGGAAAGCTCTAATAGGGTTTCTCGTCAAGAAGAAGATTTAGTTCAACGAAGCACAAAGAAAGTCAAAACAAGAGATCATGTTGATCTTAATCGACCTAGTGATGAGATGGATATTAACCATCAGAATGGAGATACTCCTATGATAACCAAAGTGTCTTACAAGGAGTCCCTACTCAAACCTGCTGGACCCAATGTCAAGGGTGACGACCTTGTTGCTGATCCCATCGATGAAGATGAACCAAACCCAGAAGACAAGTGGTACAAGACTACTGAGAATGATGATCAAGTGGAGAAGCCCTTTGATCCATGTCCCAATATTCCAATATCCAAAGATGAATTCGATGAATGGTGCAAACCTTGGCGTGCTGCTCTCATGGTCAAAGTTCTGGGCAAACGAGTAGGCTTAGGATTCATGGAGCAACGCCTCCAACGTGATTGGGCTAAAAAAGGTAAGATTAATGTTATCGACATGGATCGTGACTATTTCTTGGTTTATTTTGCAGATGAAGGTGACTATAATCATGCCCTTATGGAAGGTCCCTGGATGATTGCCGGTCACTATCTTATTGTCCAACGTTGGAGACCCTTCTTTTTATCTTCTGAGAAAGAAGTCAGAAAAGTTGCTGTTTGGATTCGTATTCCCAACCTTCCGATCGAACTCTATAACCATAGATTTCTTTGGAGAGTGGCTTCAACTATTGGCCACATGCTTAAGATCGATCGCACTACATTAATTCATTCTAGAGGTCATTTTGCACGTATATGTGTCGAGATTGATCTGAGAAAGCAGTTAGTTCCCAAAATCTCTGTCTTTGGCGAGGTCCTAAATATTGAATATGAAGGTTTGTATCAAATCTGCTTCTCCTGTGAAAAATATGGCCACCGGCTAGATCGTTGTAATGAAACTCCGGTGGAAGAACCGGCGAGCCAAGTCAATGCTGATGGAGAAGAGGAGAATATCAATTATGATAATCAGAATCACGTTGATTCCGCGGACCAAAATGGAAAGTCTCATGATTCCCACAATCAAAGCGTTTCAAGCAATAACCAAGATCCTCCTTGTTTCGGGCCGTGGATGATGGTCAAACGACCACTTAGAAGGAAAAATGGCAATAATAATCTGAATAATCCTGGAAGCAATCAACGACATGATTCTTTCTATAATCATAGGTCTATTAATGAGGAAGTTAATCAGGGAAAGGAACATGGGTCAAGATTCAATGCATTACATGAAGAAAGTGCACTAATCACGTTGGAGGGTGAACCACATGCAGAAGGCAAATCTCCAAGTATTACCAATAATTGGGCTTCTCCTAATAAGGCCCAAAAAGAGAAAGCAAACTCCTAGCCCATTCAAAAAAAAGTTCTAAAGCAAGGTGCTGGCAAAAATCTCCAAATGGGCAAGAAACTCTTATTTAATAAAGTTGGGCTAGCCTAGAATGAGAAATTAGTGAAGTCCATCCCCAAAGTCACTACCAAGCCATCCTCCTCTTCGGTGGCAACTCCTAAGAACGTTCCCACCCCTGCTCCTAAATCTAAGGATCCTGAAGTTGAAGCTATAGAGGGTGTCGTTATGAATTACATGCGTCGGTTAGGGCGGGAGCAATACGAAACTGATGTTGCTGCAAAAAAGGTAAAGATTCAATTTGAAGACTATGCAATTCGTTCTAACCATATGATTGCTTCCCCTTCTACTGGTTCCTCTTCAAAGCCAATGGAGTTAGGGTACAAGTCAGGGGCAAACGTTGGGAGACCTCCAGACGATGTGAAGTCTCTCATTGTATGGAAGAACTCCAATAATGGGGTTGACTCCTCGGATAAGTCCGAATTGAGAACCCAAGCTCAAGCCTCAGCGTGATTTTCGTCCTTGGTGATGCTCCCTTCTCTGTTTGTTTTGTGATGAATATTATAAGTTGGAATTGTAGAGGTGCTGGAGGGAAAACTTTTCCTACTCTTATTAGAGATATTAGAAGAGAGTATAATGCAAACTTCATTATTCTTCTTGAAACTCATATAAGTGGTTCGCGTGGGGCTGCTGTTCGTGACAAAATTGGATTTGATAGTTCCTTTATTGTGGAAGCTAATGGTCATTCGGGAGGAATTTGGTGCCTATGGGACTCGGGTTCTTGGAAAGTTGATATTTTAGAATATAATCAGCAAATTGTTCATCTTAGGCTTACCGGTAATAATGCTGCTACCTGGCTCCTCTCTGCTGTTTATGGCAGCCCACAACGCCCAAATAGAAGATCCCTTTGGATTTTCCTCCGTTCCCTGGTAGCCAATATCAATCTTTCTTGGTGCATCTTAGGAGATTTTAATGCTCTTCTTCATGATTATGAAAGACAAGGGGGTACTCGTAGTGCTAATTCTGGAGCTTTCTCAGACTTTCAAAGTTGCGTTTCTGATTGTGGATTGGTGGATTTAGGTTATATGGGCTGGCTTTTCACTTGGAGAAGGGGTGATTTAGTCGAGAGATTGGATCGTGGTCTGTGTAACCTTGACTGGCAGCTGGCCTTCCGCGAAGCTAGCCTTAAGCATTTACCGAATTTCAAGTCTGATCACACGGCCATCTGCCTCCAACTCTCTACTGAAGCCTCTTACAATAGACACAGAAGACCTTTCCGTTTTGTTGCTGCTTGGATTTCTCACCCTGATTTTCACAGAATGGTTGAGAATTCTTGGAATGTGCAGGATTCTTGGTCTGATGGTATAATAAGCTTCAAAAATTCTCTAAAAAATTGGAATTATGATGTTTTTGGAGATATTTTCAAAAGAAAAATAACTCTTCTCAAACGACTGAATGGTATAACTTCAAGCCTTTCTCAGGGCAGTAATCAATTTCTTGAGAAGCTCCAAATTGATCTCTGGAAGGAATATAAAAATGTGCTCAATCAGGAGGAACTTCTCTGGTACCAGAAATCCAGGTGTAAATGGATTGAATTCGGCGATCGCAACACAAAGTTCTTTCATGGGTCAACTATGATTAAACGTCGAAAAAACAAGGTGACATCTCTCCTTGACTCTAATGGTAGCCTTATAACTGATAATAACGCTCTAGAAAATATGGCTTTTTCTTTTTATGCTGATCTATATAATGATTCTTTTCCCGATCACCCCTTTGTCCTTAATAATGCTTTTCCTCAGCTTAATGCAGAGGATTTGTATAGTGTTGGCAGGAACATTTCTGAGTTGGATATTAATGAAGCTATTTTTCATATTGGGAGCTTTAAGGCTCTGTGTAGGATGGTCTCCAGGCTATCTTCTACCAAAGCCAGTGGGATCGTGTTGGTCCTGACATGTGCTCTTTAGTGAACCAAATTTTTGCTAATCCCGAAAAAAATTGAGGAATTAAATGAGACCCTTATTACTCTTATTCCAAAAACAGAGTAGGTGACGAGCCTCAAGCAAATGCGCCCTATTAGCCTTTGCAACGTATCCTACAAAGTTGTTAACAAAATTCTTGCTAATCGGCTAAGAAAAGTCATGGAAAAATTAGTTGCTCCCACTCAGTGCAGTTTTGTACCCGGGAGGCACAGTACGGATAATATATTTATTACTCAGGAGATTATTCATTCTATGAGAAGCAAAAAGGGGTCGAAAGGGTGGATGGCTATCAAAATTGACCTTGAAAAAGCCTATGACAGACTCAAGTGGAGTTTTATCTACGATACTCTCTCCGACATTGGGTTGCCTCAGCATATTATTCATTCGATTTACTATTGTATTTTCTCTGCTAAGATGAGAGTTTTATGGAATGGAGAAGAGCTAGACAAATTCACGCCCACTAGAGGAATTCGACAAGGCGATCCCATTTCTCCGTATATCTTTGTTTTATGCATTAAGCGCTTGTCTCAGCTCATCGGCGCAGCTGTTCAGCATGGGTTTTGGAACCCATCTGTCTTAAAAAGGGATGCTCCTAATATTTCTCATCTCTGCTTCACTGATGACCTCATTCTATTTGCAGAAGCGAATTTGGAGCAAGCCGATATTATCAATAGGTGCTTGGAAGCTTTTTGTGTTAGCTCCGGTCAAAAAATCAGCCAAGAGAAAACTAGAATTTTCTTCTCTAGAAATGTGGGTCACAATGTTAGATATGAAATCAGTAACTTTCTTCATTTTTCCAGAACTGATAACCTTGGGAAGTATTTGGGTGTCCCTCTCCTTCATTCAAAAGTCTCTAATAATACATATGGTGATATTATCAACAAGATCAACTCCAGACTAAATTGCTGGAAAGCTTCCTCTCTCTTCCTGGTAGGGAGATGTACCCTGGTAAAATCTGTTCTATCTTCTATTCCTTATTATACTATGCAATCTGCTTTACTTCCTTCATCTACTTGTAATTTGATTGATCGTAAATGCAGGAACTTTCTTTGGGGGGACTCAGAAAACTCCAGGAAAATCCATCTTATTAACTGGGACAAAGTCTGCTCCCAAAAAAAACTGGGAGGACTCGGGATTCGCCACTCGGAAAAAATGAATTGTGCCTTCATGACTAAAGCTGGATGGGGTCTTGTTGAAAAAAGAGACTCTCTGTGGGCCAGAATCCTTCGCTCTAAATATGGTTGTGGTACCGATATTATTCCTAAGGTGGAAAGGAGGATGAATGAATCAAATCTTTGGAAGGGCATACGCAAGTCTTGGGATAATGTCCAGCAAAACTACATTTGGCGTATTGGGGATGGTTCCAAAATTAATTTTTGGAACGATAATTGGGTGCCAAATATTGGCTCTCTTGCGCCATATGCAAATCAGGTTTGTATGCCTATTAATTTGGAAGACAAACTTATGAATTTTTTAACTATTTCAGGTAGCTGGGATTATGATAGGCTCGCTACTTGGCTGCCTGATGAGATTATCCAGAAGATTGTTCCTATTTCCCCGCCCTCCCCTTGGAAGCAAGAAGACCAAATTGCCTGGAACCCTTCGTCTAACGGCTCTTTCGATCTTAAATCAACATACCAAAAGCTGAATGGAGAAGAAGGCATCGCTAGCAAATTACACAGCGTGATCTGGCACTGGAAAGGACCAGAACGCATTCGGATCTTTCTTTGGCTAGTGTCTCACAATGCTATCCTCACCAACGTGGAAAGAAGGAAAAGACATCTCACCCTTCAGGCAACTTGTCCAAGATGCTCATGTACCGATGAGACTACTCTACACGTCCTCCGAGACTGCCCATTTGCTGTGGGCATCTGGCTCCCATTCATCCGTGCAGCAGGCATAAACAACTTCTTTCTTCTTGATCTGCATGATTGGCTTCTCCAGAACCTTACGTCAAATGATGAGTGGTGCTGCCTCTTTGGTGTTATCATCTCCTCCATTTGGTTCTTCAAAAACAAATTCATCTTCGAAGGCGACATGACATCTCCCCATGTAAGAAGGATCAAGTTAAAGCTCGGTTTGATGAGATTATCAAAGTCTCGAGGTCTGACCTTCTTAACTGTGCACCTCGGATCACTGAAGAACGTTTCATTACTTGGCAACCTCCGTTGGAGAATGTTACCAAACTCAACGTGGATGGATCTTGCCTTTCTCAGAGTAGCAGTGCGGCTTGTGGAGGTATTTTCAGGAATCATCTTGGTCACTTTATTAAAGATTTTACCTGTAATCTAGGAAGCTGTTCTATTATGCACGCTGAGCTATGGGGCATTGTTCGCGGTCTACAAATTGCTGTGGCCAACAATATTAGTTCCTTAGTTGTTGAGTCTGATTCTATTGCTGCTGTTAACTTCATTAAGAAAGGACATAATTCATCCCACCCATGTGCCCCGCTTCTTGACGACATTGTTGTCCTTGCCAGCCGTGTGCCACATATCTCTTGGTCTCACTGTCTTCGAGAAGCAAATTTTGCTGCCGACAATCTTGCCAAGAAGGGCCATGATCTTCCCTTTGGCCTTCATCTATTTGACGTTGCTCCCCCAGATACAGCTATGATGATTATGCGTGACTTGTCTGGTTCTCCAATTTTAAGGGGTTCTAGTTAGTTTTCTTTTTGGGGTGTTTGCCCCCCTTGTCATCTAAAAAAAAAAAAAAAAACTAAAAATAGCTTTCGATAAGCACAAACACCATAATTGTGATTGATAAAATAGCTTATAAAAGTAAAAAAAGACTATAATAGACATATATATATAATAAAGAACAATTATTTTTTTTGTGCTAATAACTAATAAGGATAATTTTGAATATTTGTTATTATATAAGATTATATTAGACTTTTTAATTTTAATAAATACAAGTCAACTTTAAAAAAATTTTTCTTAGATGTTTTTAAAAACACCCCTAACTTTTAAAAGCTGCAAGCATAAGTATGGGTGTTCAAATCTAAACCGATCCAAATTAAACTGCTTATCCAATCTAATCCAAATCAAAAATTGATTAAAACCGCATTAATTTGGATTTGATTGTATTCTATTTTTTGCAAACCGCATGGATCAGATCGAATTTCGAATATACTTTTCAAAACCGATCCAATCCAATCCAAACCGCACAATATGCTATAATATTATTATTTTATTAAATTTTTATTTATTTATTTTAACTAGCATATATTTTTATTTCTAATGTTATGTTATTGCTAGTTTTTTAAGATATTGTTGAAACTTATTATGTTTTGGTTATTTAAAATTTGATGTTGGGACTTGTTATATATATTTATTTTTTTAATTTATAAAACCGCAAATCCAATCCAATCCAAACCGTACCGCAAATAAAATTAGTGTTCAGATCGGATAAATTTTTTACTTAAAACCGATTCAAACCGCACCACCAACATCCCTAAACATAAACACATGAACTTTTAATTTACCAAACACAAAACAAGGTATTTGTGCTTTTAAAAAGTATAAATTCTCTG
This sequence comes from Arachis ipaensis, assembly GCF_000816755.2. NCBI lineage: Eukaryota > Viridiplantae > Streptophyta > Magnoliopsida > Fabales > Fabaceae > Arachis > Arachis ipaensis. The sequence continues at coordinate 85,661,426 of NC_029786.2, forward strand.
CGAAAAATTTTAACAAACCAAACCTAAGTGCTTCGCTAATTAGTTTGAAGAGATTTCTACCTTTTATTATTAAGGCGATGTAGCAAAGGCTACGGAAAATACTGTTTGTGAAAAAATGTTAAATTTTAGTCACTGTTATAATATTTTGTAAAAGAGTAAAGTATTGTTTTTGTCTCCAACGTTTGGAGTAAATCTTATTTGTGTCCCTAACATTTAAATCGTCCTATTTGTATCCCTAATGTTTGTAAAAGTGATTCAATGTTATCCTGCCGTCAATTACATATCATGAGCACTTTAGTTTGAGTTTTAAAAATCTCTTCTTGAAGTTAGAATACAAATGTTTGGGATAGAATTGATGATCTACTCCGAAAAATAGCTCATCAAATGTTGAAACTAATTCCTACAACATTTACATAATTTACTTTTCTAGGTATATAATTGAATCTAAACATAAATAGTGGGTATAATATTAAAATCGAACACATCCAAGTGAGACCTAATTGAGAATAAATACATTCAAGTGAGAATAATTGAAAAATATAATCTGATTTGTTAGTATAATTGATAGTAGGATAATATTGAATCACTTTTATAAACGTTAAGGATACAAATAGGACGATTTAAACGTTAAGGACAAAAATAAAACTTACCCCAAACGTTTGGGACAAAAACAATACTTTACTCTTTGTAATAAATAAAAGACACACTTATTTATTTTTATCACGATTTAATGTTCGTAGTTAAAATTTGATGGCTAAATCTCATTTTTATAATAGTGATAGGTTCCATCGATGTCAGCGGCATGCACAAATTTCTAGAAGAGTTACATATAACTAGCACATAATTACTCTTGTTGGTTCATCTATCAATTGTTGGCCAATTTTTCATGCCGAGTATGTAAATGATTGCATGCTAGTGTTTTGAGTAAATGACTGTTTGTTTAGATCATTACTAAATTACCTTATCTTACCTTAATCTTAACAAAACATTATCCTATTAGATGGATTTGTTTACATAGATCAAATAACATTATTGTATTTGTCTATACATTGGAATTTCCAAAAAAATTAATCAAAATATATGATGGTAGTTAGATATGTAAAATATAGTAATAGAACGTTCTCATCTCAACGGTTTATACTATATAAGTGATGTCACATTATTCTAGCCTAGCATTTTTCTGTCTTATATTGAAAAGGAATGATAACCAAGAGATAGACATGTCTCGAGAAGTCGACATAGATTAATTAACCTATATTAAATCTATTATTTATTATTTTTTTTACGATCAAAATTTATCGA
>NC_029786.2:85662752-85666049 GCF_000816755.2 Arachis ipaensis
CCTGCCTGTATTCTCCCCCGCTCACCGCCGGAGCGGGGAGGGGGGTTAAAAAAAATTATCATTATTCAATAATACATATTAAATTAAAACAAATTTTTTTATGAATTATAAATCAGATTATATTTATTTTCAAGTCAGATTAAATTTATAATTATTAAAAATTATAAATTTTTTATTCATTGTTATAATTTTTTTAGATTTTTTCTATAATAATGATTATAAAAAATTAATTTATTTTTAAAAATTTAGAGTATTTCACTTAAGAAAAAGAGAAACACCGGTAAAAAAAATAAGCAAACTATAATTAAGAAAGACAAAGTTGACGATGTTAATTCTCTAGAAAAAGTTAATACTTATAACACTTTTTATTGAATCTTTGTTTTATTTTCTACTTAAAGAACGATTAACAGAAAATTAATATAACTTTTCTTTTAACAACTTTTAAAACTGTGTTTAAGATAATAGTCACTTAAAATACTATGCTTCTTAGCTGGCTGATTATCAATGACTAATTACGAATTAAAATATGTAACATAATATTCTTTAATTACAATTAAAATTAAAATATAACTATATTATATTACTAATTTAGCAACCAAATGTGTCATATAATACTTATTAAAATTAAGATGAAATATTTTTTTTCAAAATTAATAAACTCTCTTCCTCCATTCTTAAAAGGAGAGAGAGAGAGAGAGAGCAAAATTAATAAACTCTCTTCCTCCATTCTTAAAAGGAGAGAGAGAGAGAGAGAGAGAGTTCTAAATTAGAACATGAGAGAGATGCATTATTATTACTATTGAACTAAATTGTATGTAGTGTACAATTTATATAGTGAGAGTTGTTACTAACTGGTGCTACCTTATCACAGCTCAATTTAACAGAATTACAACACTAATCTCTATCAGTTAACTACTTGTTGATTCCTCCTAACATCCTCCCTTAACCTAAAGGATGGTACTTCCTTAGTGTTTCTTCTTTAACATCCTCCCTTGACTTAGTGTGTGGGGTTTGTGTCTACCATTCAAAGCTTTGCTCTAAAGCCATGAAACGTTGCTTGAGGAAATGTCTTGGTAAGTATATCAAAAAGTTGATCCTGTGATATTATATGTACTATATATGTAAGCTGCTACACCACTCTATTTTTCACAAAGTGTAGATTAATTTCGAAATGCTTGGACCGAATGTGAAAAATCGAATTCTTGGTCATCAATATTGTACTTTGGTTAGTGGAGACTAGATGAATAAAGTTGGATGCACTAGACCTATTATTGTAGCTCATATTCTTTATTTGTGATGTAGTGCTAGTCTGGGCAGCCTTTGTCATTACTCCAATAGCATCAAAATGATATAATCCATGCCTAGAAAGCCTTGGAAGAGTGTCTCCCTTGTCTCCTGAAATTTGACAAAGCAGTTAAATAGCCAGAATTCAAAGAACATTGGTTGTCTAAGACAAATTTTGCCACACTAATAAGGTTCTTAGAGATTAAGTGAACATGAAGTAGATTTAGCAGTTTAAAATAGGCTGAGGTTTGATTTCTAAGAATAGAGCAGTTTTGCCAATACTAAAAATGGTCATCCTGTAATCAAATTGTTTCCATTAAATGTTAGGTGATGTGACGCGCCTGTGTCCAGGTACCAAATTTTATCTATCAAGGGAAGGGAAGGTGGTGCTACAGCCAAGAGTGCATGGCCTGCTGTGGTAGCTGAGGCTAATGAAATGCTTGTGAAGGAAGTAATGGATGTGTGCCTGTAACTGCATCATTTGGATAGCTTGCATTGAAATGATGGTAACACTCCCACACAATGTGGCCAGGTTTTGCACAAAGTTAACACATTATTAAATTTTGCTGAAAATCAGATTTGCCACCTTTGTAGGTTCCTCTACCTCTAAATTATCCTCTAAAACCCTGGAAGATTTGACCTCTACCTTGAAATCCTTGCTAATTGTAGTTGTCAGAGTAGAAATGCTGATTGTGATACTGATTATTGAGTTACTGCATTGGTGGACCTTTGCCTTGATAGTGCAGACTTTGTTCTTATGAAGAGTTACCTTCTCTTCCTTGAGTTAGGTTTATCTGGATTGTGCCTAATTCAAATTTTTTTAATTGTTCAATCAACCCCTCTTGACTTAGAAATTGTGCTTCAATTTCACTTTCTGTGACAGTGTCAGATTTTGCTAAAATCATTGTGATAAAAATATTGTAGTCCTCTTTCATCTCCTGAGTGACCGCATCAACAAATTTCTCATTTGAGAGTGGAGATCCTAGTGCAGAAAGAGCATTTTTTATTTTCTTAAGCTTGGACATATATTCAGTTGCAGATCCTTGCAATTTTACCATTTTGATTTGTGATTTTAGTTGCTTCATCTTTGATTTTAACTTCTTGGCCAAATACTCTTCGAGTTTGTTCCAGATCTCACAAGAATACTCACAATTTGTCAGTCGACTTGTGAACGATGGATCAACCGAGGCAAATAACCATGAAACAAGGAATTGATCGTCCTACTCCAACGCTGAAAATTCTTGAGTTCCGTTGTCTGCGATTCTGTCCTCCTCAGTCTTATATGAAATTTTTTTCTGATTCAAGTGATCTTTGAGGCTGTTCGACTTGATGAATGCAAGCATTTGGCACTTCCATGGAACGAAATTGTTTTCGTCTAGTTTCAGAGTGATTGTGTTGATGGATGAGCACACTGTTGTTGCTGTTGAAGCTATAGTAACATTAGCATCTGTCATGGATCAGAACCTGATACTCTAATACCATGAAAGGTATTAGAGATCTAAATGAGATAAGAGAGAGAAAGGGAGGGAGGGAGGGAGGGAGGGAGAGAGAGAGAGGGAACATTGAGAAAGTTCTAGATTAAAAAATGAGAGATGCATTATTATTACTATTGAACTGAAATGCAGTGTACAATTTATATAGTGAAAGTTGTTGAAGGTCATTGAGAAAATTATAAATTAGAAAATGAGAGAGATGCATTATTATTACTATTGAACTGAACTGCTGTGTACAATTTATATAGTGAGAGTTATTACTAGCTGATGCCAACTCATGACAGCTGTAACTGCCTTAACAACTTAACTTAATAGAGTTGCAATACTAATTTCTACCAGCTAACTACTTATTGATTCCTCCTAACAATTCCCTTATCTATCTCTCCCCTTTTTCTACTTTTCTTTATCATTTTCATTATATATATAATTTATAATTTATATTTTATATTACTAATTTGACAAATCAAAATGTGTCACAAGATATCTTTTATTACAATTAAAATAAAATCTTTTTCTTTAA
>NC_029786.2:85666535-85671557 GCF_000816755.2 Arachis ipaensis
CCTAATCAAATTAAATGTAAAAATATACACATTAAATTCTTTTAAATTTTAGATAATAAAATATTACAATTAATTATTAATAAAAAATTAAACTCCACATAAAAATAATAACTAAAGAACTTATTTAAATTTTTTAATCTACAGAGACTCTAGTTTTCTTAGCTGACGAGAACTTTTATTCCCTATGATTTTTTTGTAAAAATAATGATTCTATAATTTTTTTTTCTATAATTTATAACGTCAATTTATTATAATGTCAACACAAAATGAACGTAATTTCAAAATATTAGTTATATTCTCGTAACAGACAAAAACACTAGTTTTGAATAAAATTTTGGGTTAACCACTAAAAACATTCTCAAATTATTCGGACGCTGACAAAAATACCCCGAATTTTATTATCGATAAAAATGTCTTTAAATAATTTAAAAACACAACAAAAATATCCAATAGTAAATATATATTTTCAAAAAATAAAAAATGTTTTAGAGATTTAATTTTCATGTAATTTTTTGCAAGCATGATTATAAAAATGAGATATTATTATTCTTAAAATTTGTAATTTTTTGTTAAGTATATATTTTTTATAATTTTTTTTGTTAACAACCAATAATACTTTTAAAAAATCACAAAAAAATATATACTTAACAAAAAATTACCAAATTTTAAGAATAATAATATCTCATTTTTCTAATCATGTTTGTAAAAAATCACATCAAAATTCAATCTCTAATATATTTTTTGAGAAATACATATTTAATGTTAGTTTTTTTGCTAGATTATCTAACATTAAATATGTATTTCTCAAAAAATATATTAGAGATTAAATTTTGATATAATTTTTTACAAGAATGATTAGAAAAATGAGATATTATTATCCTTAAATTTTGGTGATTTTTTATTAAGTATATAATTTTTTATAATTTTTTTGTTAACAACCCATAATACTTTTAAAAAATCACAAAAAAAATATATACTTAGGAAAAAATTACCAAATTTAAGAATAATAATATTTTATTTTTTTAATAATGCTTAGAAAAAATTACATCAAAATTCAATCTCTAAGGTATTTTTTGAAAATATATATTTACTGTTCCGCATTTTTGTTGCGTTTTTTAAATTATTTAAGAGCATTTTTGTCGATAATAAAATTTGGGTATATTTTTGTCAGCGTTCGAATAATTCGGGACATTTTTGTGGTTAACCCTAAAATTTTTCAAGAAAAACAATAGGAGGTAGAATCTAGTAAAGATCTTGGAACAACAGATACAAAAACATTAATGTAAAGATGAAGAAATACAGACACACTAGTTTGGTAGTGATCTACAAGACGAGGTAACCGCCTGACTGGCTCTGGACCTGCACCGGATTGCCAGCGGTGGTGAGGTTCAGCTGTAGTTCGGCTATGGTCTAGTTGAGACAATATATATTTTTTTTTTTGGTGACTAGTTGAGACAATATAAATGCAATTAAAGGAATTTGTTTCAACAAAACAGGGAGTTAAAAAACACAAATTATTCTCGATGGAATTGATACAGCGTATGAATTACTCACCTTTGAAGATCATATAGTAATTTGCTTCAGAGAGCATAACACTAATGACTTTAGGTATAATAAGTACGAGCAAAGATATGCCCACTCAATTACCCTACTAATTATCCTCCTAATATGTAAGCAAGGTAAAAGTTAAATGCATTTATCATCTTGATGGTATAGTAATAACATCATTCAAAGTTTAAAAACGAGTAGTGATCCGAGAAAACAAAGCCTTGAAGTCCTTGGTTGGTGCAGCTACTCCCTCAGGCTTTGATGCCAAGTCAAACGCCTTGAACTTAGCCTCCTCATAATTTACTGCCTGTTAAACCAACTGAATCAAGAACTGCTATCCAAATTACCAGGATTCTAAGTCTATTGTATTATATAATTAAACTTTACAGAATATGCATTTTTAACTTGGGTTAGGTGCATATAAACACCCTCTTGAACATTTTTAAATAGATAACTTTGAAACCTTAAACTTTCTTAACAATTGATGGAAAGTTGCTAACACGACCATTTGCACATTTGGGAAAATTCGGAGTCAATTTACAAATTTTCAACGGAACTAGGATTAAGAGGGTTGATTTAATAGGATAAAATGGAATTAACCTTTGATTAGTTTGGCTTGAAGTGAATATTATTAAGTTTGGTTCATCATATTCATGAATTTAAATCCAAAACAATGCTTCAGAAAAAGAAATGATAAGCCATTTGAACCAACTATCATTTGTTGGCTGTTGTAAATAGTTAGTGAAAAAATTTACCTGAATACAGACTTCTGCAACATCAGCTCTAGGTATGGTTTTGGTTTCAGTCTGGAGGAGCTCGTCGTCTTTCCCAACAATCAGCTCCCGAAGACCTCCATCCTTATCGAGCAAGCCACCAGCCCTGACTCAGCATAGTTAAGAATAGGGTGTTAAGAAATTAAGAAAGGAAGCACAATCTCACATCAAACTCATAAGATAGCCACTGCATATGCATTGGCATCAAGTATGCTGATATTTCAAGACAAGCATGCTCAAAATATATACATAAAAAGAGATACGGGCTGCATAATTTTGCTTAAATTGATACAGGTGCCATTTAATCCTCACTCATTTACTAAAAATAGTATGTAGAGAACAAGAAGCTGGGAAAATATAGTGTACTATCTATAAAATCAGATGTGATTATTTTTAGAAATGGCACACTTCTATGAATTGTTGCTGTATAAAACACAAAATGCTTTAATATTGAAAACATAGCAGCACACAAAAAATATAAAAATTCACACAACATTAGAAGGTTATAATAATTGTTTAAACAACTAGAAATATCAATAGAGAAAGTCTTGGGAGCCAACTGTAACTGACATTTAACATAAAGAAAAAAAATATATTTGAAACTCTTAAAAACAAGAACATCCGAAACCCAACTAGGAAAAACATCTCTAAATCCAAACTCAACTAAAGCTCGTCTTTGGTGGACTTCATACTAGACTTGTTTTGCCAACCTACTATAATGTTGACTTCATCTTTAGTGGACTTCATACTAGACTTGATTCCCTAACATTACTCATAATCTCATATCAATATTTGCTTTCTTTTTCATGAAAATCTGTGTTAGAGAAGTTCTTTTAACAAGAAATTGGGTATACCTTATGATTGTGTATGGAACACCGGAATCAGCCAAATACTGCTCGGCCTTTCTTTTCCATACCTGTGATCAACATCATAATCTCTATTCTTTCAATCGAAGGGGGAAATCAAAGAACAAAAATGCTCTAACTTTAACCAAACTTGCATTCTGCTTCAAAATGAAGAACTCTAAGATGAGTAGTGAAAATATGACTAACCAATATATTCCCATTGCCCAAGCTGTTCAAAGGATGGTTAGGGTTCGTACCGCCCATAGACCCCACCAACACAATATGCTTCACTCCTGCCGCCTTAGCTGTTGCAAAAAGATAACACAAAGTTAACACCATAAGCAAGAATGCAATCAAAATTTAGAACTATGATTTATGACTAATAGAAAGAAGGGTATGAAATGTCACCAGCATCTATTTGATTTTTCTGCCCAATCCAATCAACCTAATACATGAAAGAGTACACCACAATGTTAGCAAGAATGAGATCAACCTAAACAATGTATTTAACCACACACGCAAAAGGAAGAAGATAATTCCTAATTTGGCCTCTGAAATTTCCGGCACTCATCAAAATAGTAGTGACTTCTAAAGTTACCAAATTGGTCCCAAAATTTACAAATTGTAAATCTCTTTCGTCCCTAATTCAATTGTCATATTAACACATTGCTGATATGGAGCATTAAAATGTCAGCTTGGCATCCCAGTGTTACATGTCCTAAACTAGTTAATTGGACTCATTTTGTTAATTGTGGAGAGACTAAAACGAGTCAATTAAGTAATTTGGAACACCTATTTAATCACATTGAAGTCTTAGACATGTCACCTTTTTGTTGGGATGGCATCTAACACTTTAAGGCTCCATGTGAGAATGGTGTTAACAGCAATTGAATTAGGGACGAAGGAGATTCAGGACTTGTAAATTCAGAGGCCAAATTGGTCATTTCCAAAAGTGTCGGACTATTTTGATGTCTCTACTCCAATAGAAAGTGTGGGCACCTGTTCAGGATATGCGCCGTCATCGAAATAGAACTCAGGCCTTTGACCTTTGGTTGGATCAAACCCGGGCTTCATAAGCGGCACGGCGCTTGTGAGGATTATCAGAGAATCTATACCTTGAATTGCAGGAACAATACTTGCAGCATCTCTTATATCCCCTACAAAAACATCATCATCACCACCAATTTTCTGTTTGCTTTCTTCAGTTCTAACCAAACCTCTGGCAACAAATTGGTTTGGCTTTTCTTTTAATTTCCTATACACAATTTGGCCTGAAAAATTAAACATATGGTGATTCAATACAATATAATATCATATAACAATTATTTTGGTCCAATACAATATAATAGTTAAACATTAAGCCTTCAACTCCATGGTTCTAATGGACACTATCAAAAACAAATAACACACTTTTCATATAGCTCTACCACATTCTAGAGTCTCAACTCCAAACCCAGTCATGAATTTTATCAACTCCAATCAAATTGACATTGATCAAAGAAAGGGAAGGGCCGAGAGAGAGAACCTGTGCGACCGCCAGCTCCAGTAACAAGCACAGTAATTGGGGAAGAAGCAGCCATGGTTTGTTGTTATTACAGCGTGCAATGCAGATGCCACTCTTTTTATGTTCTGCTTTGCTCCTTTGTCTGGCTCGGTAGTTGGTTCAAGAAGTTGTCAGAGCATTTAATTAGTAGGTGAATTTTCTTGCAGATATAATTTAGTGTCTAATTTTTATCTAATTTATTTTTTTGATAAATTTTTAATATTTAAAATTAATTATTTTTATATTCTTATATTAAATATTAATATTATTTATTTTTTAATAAATTAAATATTATTTTTTAAATATCTCATAA
>NC_029786.2:85671621-85671910 GCF_000816755.2 Arachis ipaensis
AAAAAAAAAAGCATTTATTTAATTAAGAGCGAAAGGATAATTATTGTTATCTTACTCTAATGACGTGCAAAAATATCAGAAGTTCTTAGAAATCAAGCGAGATTTCTAGAGAATATCAAAATGGGAGGGGACTTCGTTTTCGTTAAGGAGGAGGGGAATCTGGTTAAAGACTCAGTAGTTTTTTTTTGTTTGATTTTTATTTTTAGGTATGTATAAAATTTTAAGTACTTGAATACTGTTATTTTTTTTAAATTTTTTTTTCAAATTAAATAAGTTTGTGTTTATAAAA
>NC_029786.2:85671949-85683832 GCF_000816755.2 Arachis ipaensis
CAAACTAAAAATGATTTTCATAAAAAAAATTTTTTAACCAACAATAGTCATTAAAATAGTAAGTTTAAAATCTAAAGAAAACAAAGGCTTAAATAATCTTTTGTCCTTAAAAAATATTTAATTTTTAGTTATGATGTAATAAAATTTAAAAGGCTTTAATATTAGTCACTTTTGTTTGTTTGCATTACATTGGTATTTTTTTTAACAAGCGAGCTCAACACAATAAAATGGAGTGAAAGAAGAACAAAGTCACAAAACCAACACTAAATGTAAAATAAATTAAGAGTTATCTCCAATGTCACCTCCAGTATTGTCATCAACAACAAAAGGGATCCACACTGTTCCACGGTTTATAACTGGTCAATGATTTGTGAAATTTTTTTTGTACATCTGCTTTCTTGTTATAAAAGATTTGCCCATTTCTATCTAACCAGACATTTCAAATAACTAAAAAGAAACATATGAGCCACTTGTTACGTTTCTCTTTCCTATTAAAGACACATGTTCAACTCTCAAAATGTTCCATGAGCGAATTCGAAACAGACCACAACCTCCCAAGATAAGATAGTCATACACACCACACTACACCACACCTGCCAAGTAAAATCACAACCAAGAAATAAATGGTGAATATATTCAACATCTTTTTTACACAATAGACATATATTATTACCCTGATGAATGATTCTTAGTCTATACAATCTTTCTTTAGTATTCACTCTTCCTATCAAAACAAACCAAATAAATAACTCCACTCTTGGCGGAACCAATCCTTTTTCATATAGTTCTGGTGAAGTTATAACTTGTGACATCCTCCATAAGTATTTTTTACTACAGTATCTGCACAAAAGAGTTAGTAGAAAAAACTCCTTGTCTGTCAAACTTCCACACAACTCTATCTTGTCTATCGTTTGTTAGCTTTATAAGCCTTAAAGTATCATGCAACTGATCAACTAATTCCAACTCTCATTGGTATAAATCTCGCCTCCACTTGAAGTTCCAAATCCACTCTAACCCATCTCAAAACCCACAATTCTCTATGACAGATCCTCTTTGTTTTGAAACAGATAAGAGCCTCATAAAACTATTCTTTAAAAAACCACTTTGTAACTAAACATCTTCCCAAAAGCGAGTCCTTCTTCCATCACCTACCTCCATAGACAACCCAGCAATCACCTTATGTATCACCTTATGTATCACCTTTTGATCCTTGAATTGTAACTGACAAATATCCTTTCATAGACCCCCTTTAACAGGTAATGTCTGATCTGATAACATCACATTAGGGTTCAAGCTATTACAAGAGCATATGACCTTCTTCCATAATGGACACTCTTTTGAAAAATGCCACCATCACTTGAATAGTAGTGCTATGTTCCTAACCATGGCATTACCCACCCTCAACCTACCCAACTTTTTTGGAGCTTGAACTACATTCCACTTAACCAACGCCATACCATTCCTGCCTTCCTCCTTACTCCATAGGAAATTCCTCTGCAACAAAATTAACTTTCTGCCACTGCCTTCGGTATCTTATACAGGCTCAAATAGTACACCGACAAGCTATTTAGAACAGATTTAATAAGGACTAACTTACAAGCTTTATTGAGCACCTTTGCTTTCCACAACCTAAGCTTTTCCTCCACTTTATCAATTATCAGCTTCCAAGTCTTTACCAACCTTGCGTTTGCTCCTAGGGATATGTCAAGATATCTGACTGGAAGGTTAGCCTCCTTACATCCCAATAAGTTGCATATGTTGTGAACCCATTATTGCTCACAATTGATTGGGATCAAACTAGATTTATTGAAGTTGATACTTAACCCCGACATCTCCTCAAAACACCTTAGTATCCTTGCATAATTTCTGATGGTCTCCTCCTCCGGTGGACAAATAATATAGTGTCATCCACAAACTGGAGATGTGACAACTTTATATTATCCCTGTCAACCAACAATGGTGAAGTACATTTGTTTTTAACTGTCTCACCCACCATCCTATGTAGAACATCAACAACAAGAACAAACAAAAATGGAGACAGTGGATCACCTTGTCTCAAACCCCTCTCCATCTTAACAGATTTTGATGACGAGCCATTTATCGAAATCGACATAGCAGTTGTACCAACACACTCCCTCACTCACTCTCTCCACCTCCAACCAAAGCCCATCTTCTGTAAGACAATGTCTACAAAATTTCACTTTACTCTATCATAAGCCTTCTGAAGTCTAATTTAATAATCGCCGCTTTCTTTTTTCTCAGTTTAAGCTATTGCACTGTTTCACGTGCAATAAATGTCCCATCATGTATTTTCTGACCTTTAACAAATGCGCTCTGTGTCTCCCTGATGCAGGCCTAAAGTGGGTCCAAAATTTATCTCAAAATAAGATCGGCGTTGCAAGTATAGTTTCAAACCCAACAATTGACCAATATCAAATTTCAATATGAAAATGTCACAATCGATACAAAATTAACCAGGAGTTAAGTCCCGAGTCGTCTTCCCTAGGAGTTGCAAATGAAATATCATATTATTGGCTATGAGAGGAGAGCATGGGGGTTGTGAATGCAAGAGAGAGCAAGGAATTAAAATGCAAGAAGGTAACTTAGCATGCAAGAAATTGAAAGTCAAAGCAATAAAAGCAAGAAAGGGAAATTAAATGCTAAAAAGAACTCTTGAAAAGAAGTGGGTAATTAAGGATTCATATCCTAGTTGTGGACCACAAACATGATAATTGTGTGTGAATTAATCCCAATTAGTCAACCCTACATCGAGGATAAGTCAATTAGGCATAATTAACCTCAATCCCTAAGTCCTAAGTCAACACTAAAGGGGTCACATAGAGTCAAGGGAAACCAAATTAATTAACAACCCTCACACAATGTGGAATGGACATCCACCACTCAAGTTCACCCAAACACTCAAATTCCCAACCAAGAGTGTGAGAAACTAAGCAAAAACCCAACCAAGCATTTTGTCAAACACTTGGTGGGTGTGAAAATAAAGCATGGTAAAATGACAAGAAATAATAAATGCTACAACTACCAAGCAAGGAAAGTAAAGATAGCAACTCAATAAAGCAATAAATGACATGAAAACATAAATTGCATTAAATGTAAATTAAAATGACAAGAGTGTTCATAAGCATAAAAAGCAACAAAATGAGAAATTAACATGATAAACTAAAGAGATTAAGGCAATAAAGTAAAGAAAGGAAGAAGAAACTAGATCAAAACAAGAATTAAACATAGAAATTACAAGGAAATTAAACTAAAAACCCTAAGTTCTAGAGAGAAAGGGGAGCTTCTCTCTCTAGAAAATAAGCTACATCATGCTAAACTAAACCCTAATTGCTCCCCCTTCACATGGAGCGAGGTCTTGTCTAACATAAGAAGAATCAGCTTTAGAAAGTCCCGAAATTGGGCCCTGGAAGCCCAGAAATCGCCCCCAGCGATTTCCATTAAATGAGTCACGCGTTGGGATGTGTGCGGACGCACAGGTGTGTGCGGACGCACAGGTGTATGCGTCCGCACACATGCTGATTTTCCACTTGTGCGTACGCACACATGGTTTTGCGGCTTTTGTGCGTACGCACAGATGGTTTTGCGTACACACACTCCAATGTGTGCTTCTCCTTTGCTTTCTTCATGTTTTCTCCCTTTGTGCATGCTTTTCCATCACTTCTTCCATCCATATTAGCCTTGTAATCCTGAAATCACTCATCAACCACATCAAGGCATCGAATGGAATGAAAGTAAAATAAAATTAGCTATTTTACAGCCTAAAAAGCATGTTTTCACAATTAAACACAAATCTAGGGAGAATTACGAAACTATGCTATTTAAAGGAATAAGTGTAGGAAAAGTTGATGAAATCCACCCAACTAGAGCAAATAAATATCATGAAATGTGGATTCATCACTCCCCTACTAGACCTGCCATCATTGATCCCGTCCTTCTTACCAACCCTTTAGAGATTACCTTGTAGACGCAACCCACCATGTTAATCGGTCGAAGGTCTTTAATTTCCTTGGCTTTAATGAACTTAGGTGCTAGGGACACCCACATAATATTTGAATCAGAAGGTATCCTGGCTAACCGAAAGAAATCCAGCATACTTACCGTGAACTCTGAACCAATCTCATCCCAGCACTTTTTAATGAAATTCATGTTATATCCATCACTTTTTGGAGTCTTAGATGATTCACAGTCCAAAATCTCATTTTTAACCTCCTCTACCATTGACATTCTCTCCAATGCTACAGAATCTTCTTCATCTATTCGATTCACCAATCTGTCTCTAAACCCTACAATCAGAGATCTCTCATGATGATACAGAGCCTTATAAAACTCTCTGATAACAATCTTGATTCTAACTTAATTTTTTATCAACCTTTCATTAATTACCAGTGCATTAATTCTATTGTTCCTCCTTACCGATGCCAAATTATGGAAGTATCTAATATTTTTGTCCATATCCTTCACATGCCTAGATCGCGTTATCTGTTTCTAATGCACTTCTTTTCTCACATACAATTTCTCACAATAGCTTACTAACGCCTTCCTTCTAGCCTCCACTGTACCATTATAAACCCCATTGCTAGCCATATCATCCATCTTCTTGTTCTCATCCTCAAAGCGTTGAATTCACTTGTTCAAGTCACCAAAATTGTCTTTATGCCATTTCTCCAAAGGAACTGTTAGAGCCTTCAGTTTATTTGTAAACTACACATCACCAAGATTCTTCCATTCCTCCATGACCATTCTTGGAAAACTTTCATGTGTAAACCAAAAATCTAAGTTCCGAAAAGGCCGTGGTCCACCTCTAAACTTAGAATCCTCACTTATTACTGGGCAATAATCTGACAAATCTCTCGGTCTACCTTTTAGCCGAATCTCCAGAAATTCCTCAATCCATTCCACACTCAACAGAACTCTATCAATACGAATGCAAGATCGGACTTTGAACCATGTAAATTTTCGTTCATTCAACGACAAGTCCGCTAACTGCATATCTTGAATCTAAGTCTTAAAATCTTATGCCGATGTTGTTAACATGACCTATCCTTTCCTCTCTTTCACCTGTACTACCTTATTAAAGTCACTCATGTAACAAACCAGAACCTAATATAAGCTAGCTATATAACTCAGTTCCTCCCATACAGAAAGTTCCTCCACTCTAGTATGAGCACTATATACTAAACAAAAGCACAATTGAACTCATTTTTTAATAGAACTCCTTCAGTACATAATAATCTCTCCCTTTTATAGCAATTATTCATTCTAAACAGCTTATCATTCCACATTAATAACAAACCCTTGGATGCACCTTTTGATCCTACATACTCCAATTCCACAGCATCACTCCCCCAAATACGTACTACATCAAACTTAGTCACAGCTTGCATCTTAGATTCAATCAATCCTAACATATTCAATTTCTGCTTCTTATTAGGTCCTTTACCATACTCAATTTCCCAACACCGTAACCTCCTAATATTCCAAGAACTAAAAATTTTTTTAAAACTTTACTACACACCTTTTTATGGTTTTTGGAGTTTACATCTTCGTGCTTTTCTTTCTGCTCTGCCAACCTCATTTTTTGAGCAATTTCTTCATTCAATGCTTGAAAAATTACCAGAATATCGTCTTCTTGTTATACTACACCGCTCTTGACTCAATTATCAAATTTCACATTCTCCTATTTTCAAGCATCTACTACTCCCGTTCCAAAGCCTTCTCATCTCTGGTTCTCTGTTTTCTACCCTCAATATCCATGAACCAATTTCAACATTACCATCATCAAGTATCTCATCATCTGAGGCCAAACAATCTTCATTAAATGCTTCTTCTCCATCTTCGACGAACCCAACCTGGTAGGCTGAGTTCTTTTTCCTGGGCTCTGAGCAACTCACCTCCGTATCCCTATCGATCCCATCATCCCTAGAAGAACTGAACCCCTCCATCACCGACAAAACCAGGTGACTAGTTTTAGTCTCGGTCTCCATAAGAATGCATTCTGTCAGACGAGACTGGTGTTCAGTGTTCACGGCAAAGGGCTCTACGCTATTGTCGCTACCAATCTTCCATCATCGATCGCCAGCACATCGGTCTCCTTTGCTACAGGAATAGTGCGCACCGTCACTTCTTCTAATGTCCCCTTCGTTCTGCCCATGGAGAGTAATGCAGAACCCGTTCTTTGGAGTGGAACCAACCAAACCCGGATTCTCCAATCCCAACCCGCAGCCTCTATCCACTTCTATATGATCTGGGCTTCTAATAAGTGGGATAAGGCCCAAATTATCTCCCTTAGTAAAATTGGCACATCCCATGTTACTGGACCAAGGAAGGAGTCTATTTGGGTTTGTGTTTTTTGACCTCATGAACCTTTTATTCAGTCCATTATTCTATCTCACATAATTCCAACTTACCATTTTTTCAGATTCAACATCATTAATCATATCTTTATATCCCACAAAATCTGCACTTTCCTTTGAATGAGTGATAAACTACTATTTTACGGTTTATTTTGTATTAAATTGAGTGGATTTTTATCAACTATTCTCACACTTATCCATATAAATTACATGTTTTTAAGTTTCCTTCCTAATTTTGTGCTATGATTGAAAACATGCTTCTTTGGCCTTAAATTTGCTAATTTTAATCTTCTCTTATTACCATTCGATGCCGTGATATGTTTGTTAAGTATTTTCAGGGTATATAGGGAAGGAATGGCTTAGAGGATGGAAAAGAAGCATGCAAAAGTGGAAGGAATACAAGAAATTAAGGATTTCAGAATCTGGTAGCGAGCGCACGCATGGACGACGCATACGCGTGACTGGTACAGCAGACAAATGACGCGCATGCGTGGCTGACACCTACGCGTGGCCAGTGGAAAGTCCAGTGATGCATACGCGTAGCTGATGGGTACGCGTGACAAGCATCACATGCCTCAGTTACGAGAATTCGCTGGGGGCGATTTTTGGGCTGCTTTTGGCCCAGTTTCAAGCCCGAAAATGAAGATTAGAAGCTGCAGAGTGGGACGAATGGGGGATGGATCAATCAATCACTATTCATTCATTCATACATTAGGTTTAGATGTAGAATTCTAGAGAGAGAGGCTCTCTCCTCTCTCTAGGTTTTAGGGTTTTTAGTCTTGTTCCTTCTCAAATTTAGATTTCTACCTTACTTTAATTTAGTTTTCTTCTATTTTTATTTGTTCTAGTACTTTAGTTTATCTCCTTCTCTTGTTGATTCCTTTATGTTGCCAATTTAGTTTATGAATTCTTCTTGTTGCCTTTAATCTATATTAATGCAATTTATGTTTTCATGTTTATGATTGCTTTCTCTAATTTGTTGTTATTGTTTCCTCTTGCAATTGTTAATTTTAGATTTTGCTATGTCTTGTTAGTTTTCTATGTTTTTATTTTATGCCTTCCAAGTATTTGATAAAATGTTTGGTTGGATTTTAAATTAGATTATGTTTTTAGCTTGGATTGAGTAATTCGGAGACTCTTGAGTTGTCAAAGTCTCTTGTTGATTGGTGATTGAAAATTGCTAGTTGGCTTAAACTTCGCTAAATCTAGTCTTTGATTAGGACTTGTGATTTGTGAAGTTAAGTTGATTTTACTCACTTGACTTTCCTTCAATTGTTAGAAGTTAACTAAGTGAAAGCAAAAAGCAATTACCATCACAATTGACGATGATGATAAGGATAGGAATTTCAATTCTCAACCCTTGCTAGGACTTTTCTTAATTGTTAGTTTATTTTCTTGTTATTTACATTCCTTGTTCAACATTCAAAAAAAGAAATCCCAAAAATACTTTTCTATAACCAATTATAAGTACACTTCCCTGCAATTCCTTGAGAGACGACCCGAGATTTAAATAATTCGATTAATTTTATTGGGTTTGCTTAAGTGACAAACAATCTAAACGTTGATTGAGGTTTAATTATCGGTTTAGAACTATACTTGCAACGTGATATTTTTGTGAAATCTTTACCGACATTTTTCCTCCGTCAAGTTTTTGGCGCCGTTGCCGGGGATTTGCAAATGTGTGCCTTATTATTGGTTATTGTGAATATTGTGAATATGTTTGCCTTTTGTTTCTTTGTTAGTTGTTGCTAGTTTTAGGAGTTTAATTTCATTATTTCTTGTTAGTTTTTGTCTTTATTTTATCTTGCTATCATGAATTCTCACTCCTTTGGCTATGAGTTTGGTTCAAATTATGTTATAGGGAATGGAAGCTACAATGAGAACATGCATCAAGAATGGGACAATCAAAGGTAGGAGGAGCCTCAAGCTTATGGACAACCTTCATGCAAACAACTTCCTCCAATGCACTATGAGCAAGAGCCATTCCAAGATGCGTACCAATCCGATGGCTATGGTGAACCTCCTTGTGACTACCAAAAACCACCACCATATGCCTATGAACCCCCTCCTCAATATAGCTCTCAACCATACTCACAAGCCTCATACCACCAAACACCTCCATATGACCCTAATCCATATCCCCCATACCAACCACCATATGAGCCATGTGAACAAGCACCCATTGAACCACCGCAATTCCAACATCATTACCCTCACAACCCTTCTTCTCTCTTCAACCAAGCTCCTATGGATGACACACTTGGTATCATTCTTCAAGAGCAAGAAGAGCTTCAAACCACGCTCCCTTCTGCCCTCACTGGTTTCACCTCTACCCTCCAAGAGCTTATATCCCGTATACCTCCACATTCTACCAACAACCAAGGCACCTTCCAACCTTCAAGCTTTAATGCATCTTTTTTTCAACCGCAAGATGAACTCTTTCTTCCACCACAACCCTCCATGGAAGAGTGTCCATATCCATCATTCCAAGAGCAATATGATCCTACTTATGTTAGCCCAGTTGAACAAGAGCCAATGGATCGTCTCAAGGAAGCAATGGATCAGCTCTAAGCAACCATCCGTCAAAAGGAACATGAGGAAGCCCAAAGGACGCGCAAAACTATCATGGCTAACATTGCTAAAATTCAAGCCACCGTGGACTCATGAGATACATGTCACAAGCAAAGTAGTTTCACGGATGAATGTGGAAACTCAACCGAAGAGAGGAGCATGAAGGAGATTTTAGAATTTCAACATGAGAACAAGGAAATGGAGTGTGTTGTGTAACAAGTGGAAAGTATGGAGATGGTTGAAGAAGAAGAAGTGGTTGAAGACCTAGGCGAAGTTGCACAAGAGGTGGATTCCAAGCTTGAGGACACTTCCACACCAAGTGATGTTATTGATGATATTGTGGAAGTTGTTGAACCTTCTTCCATTGAGTACGAATTTGATATTGAGGAGAGTGCACAACCTCCAATGCATATGGTGAATAAAGAATTGGAAGAAGTTGAACAAACAATAAATCCTCTTATTGACGATGATTCCACACCAACTAATGTGCTATTTGAGACTATCGAACCTTCCTCATTGGGTTGTGAAATTGATGTTGAGGAGGCTAGAGCACAACCTCCAACACATAACTTGAACAATGAGGAATGTATAGAAGAAGTTGGTGAGCAAGGAACTGAAATTGAGAAAAGTTACCAAGAGGAAGAGGTTGAAGTTGAAGAAGCTTACCAAGAGGTGGAAGGAGTCAAAGAAGAGCACAAGGGAGTGGAGCTTGCAAGCACATTAAAAACACCTCTCCCCAAGCCATTACCATCCAACACAATATTCAAGTGGGTAAAATTATTATCCTTAAACTTTACTTTCCCACTTGAATATGGTTTGCTTGAGACGGATGGTCAACTTAGAGCTCTTTGTGGCTTTAAGCGCAAAAGGAAGATGGTTAGTGGTTGGAGTTTTCATGCAAGGTTCAATATGGTTGCATGCTCAAAGTCTAATTGCAAAGGTTGGTGTAGAGCTAGATTTCTTGGGTCTAGGAAGTTGTTTGGATACCTCATTGAGAATTCGGATTGCTTGCCACCCGGTTGGAACAATGATGATCAACTTACAAACGAGTATATAAACAAGATTTGGGATTCCGGCATACAAGAGGATCAACTTTGGGAGCTCAAAACGTGTGAAGAACTTCATCAAGACTTGATGAATTCACTTGGAAATGTTGGAGCTTATTGGAAGTCCAAGCGTTGGTGGAAGTTTCAAGATGAGTTCAAGCACAAGCCACCATGACAAGAAGCTCACTAAATGTCCAACTTAAGAACTTTAACTAAAAGTGCTAGGTAGGAGACACTCCACCATGGTAAATTCTTCCTATTTTTTCTTTTATTTATATTGGTAATAAGTTGAATTTTCAATTTCAGTTAGGTTTATTTAGTATTTTAGTTTAAGTTGCGGTTTCACTTGTTTAATAATGTTTGGCATTAATTTGATAGCTTGTTGGTTTAAAAAAAATTGTGTGACTCACGCGTGCGCATGACTGACGCGTACGCGTCATATGCGACGCTGCAACCTCTGGTACAAAAACCAGAGAGTTGTGTTGGAACCATGCAGGAGGGGTGCCAAGCGCACAACCCAACCCACGCGCACGCGTGACGTTAGGATTTTTGCCAGTAAAGAATTTCATAAAAACAGTCGCGTTGTAGATATAGTCTCTAAACCGACAGAAATCCCTTCGTACAAACGTTTTGGTTGTCACAAGTAACAAACCCCTATAAAATTGATAACCGAGTATTTAAACCTCGGGTCGTCTTCTCAAGGAATTGCAGGGAGGTATGTTCCTATTATTGGTTATGAGTTTGTAAATTGGGGTTTTGGAAGTAAGGTGGGAATATGTTATATGACAAATAAAATAAATAAATAACTGTAAAATATACTTTTGGCAAGGTATGAGAAATTGGAAGTCCAGTCTAGTTATCCTTATCAATGATGATGAAAACTGAATCTTAATTCCACTTAGTTAACCTTTGTTATAACAAGGGAAGGTCAAGCGACTAATTAGTCAGATCTTTGAATCCTAGTTAATTCCTAAGAAAAGATTGGGATTATTGAAGATCAATTTAATTAGCAAGGATAACAATTATCAATTATGCTATTGAGTTGGATAATTCCTAAGTTACTGATTTCTTAACCAAGACCAAAAGGGAAAATATCTAAATTAAATTAGAAGCATTCATATAAATAAAGCAAAGCAAAATTAAGTCTGAAAATACCTCGAATTGCATTCACAAAAGAACTTAAATCTAACATACAAATTAAATTGAAGAAATAAATAAAAAGAACATTAAACCTGGGATTGAGAGTCACTCCTAAAACTAAGAGAAGTCCTAAATCCTAATCCTAAGAGAGAGGAGAGAACCTCTCTCTCTAAAAACTACATCTACTCCTAAAATTGTAAATGTGAAAGCTTCCTTTATGAATGGATGCATTCCCCCACTTTATAGCCTCTAATCTGTGTTTTCTAGGCTGAGAACTGGGTCAGAAACAACCCAGAATTCGCTAGCTGGATTTCCGTCACTGCGATGCGGCCACATGAAGCACGCGATCGCGTCACCTAGCGTCAGAGAAACCATAGCATATTATATATCAAATCGAAGCCCCGGACGTTAGCTTTCCAACGCAACTAGAACCGCGTCGTTTGGACCTCTGTAGCTAAAGTTATAGCCGTTTGAGTGCGAAGAGGTCAGGCTGGACAGCTTAGCAATTTCTCCAACTTCTGGTATTCCTTCCACTTTTGCATGCTTCCTTTCCATCTTCTGAGCCATTCATGCCCTGTAATCTCTGAAATCACTTAACACACATATCAAGGCATCTAATGGTAATAAGAGAGGATTAATAATAAGCAAATATAAGATCAAAGAAGCATGTTTTCAATCATAGCACAAAATCAGGAAGGAGTTATAAAACCATGCAAATAGTATGAATAAGTGGGTAAAGAGTAGATAAAAAC
>NC_029786.2:85684414-85691252 GCF_000816755.2 Arachis ipaensis
ATGAGTTTGTAAATTGGGGGTTTTTAATGTATAAGATAAAAAGCAAGAATAGTAAATGGCAAGAAAGTAAATTGTATTAAATTAAATAGATAATAAAACTCTTGGCAAGGTATGAAAACTGAAAGTCCTATCCTGGTTATCTTTATCAATTGTAATGAGAATTGGATTTTTCTCCCACTTTGTTAACCTCTAACTATGAAGGTAAGTTAAGTGGATGAATTAATTTTTATTCCTCAGGTCCTAGTCTTTCCTTGGGAAAGGCTAGAGTTATTGAAACTCGAATTAATTCTTGAAAAATTCCAATTTTTAGTCAACAATGAGTTTGATAACTCAAGTGTCTCTAATGACTCAACCAAAGCCAAAAGAGAAGAGAATCTACTTGAATGAAAATAATTTGAATACATAAATTAAAGAGAGCAATCGTAATTCTGAAATACTTCAATTAGCACTAATAAAGATATCAAATATAACATGGAAGAGTTCATAAATTAAATTAGGAAAATAAATAAAAAGAACATTGAACATGTGATCGCAAAAGATGAAATAATCATAAAGTGAAAAGAATCCTAATTCTAAATCCTAAGAGAGAGGAGAGAACCTCTCTCTCTAAAAACTACATCTACTCCTAAAATTGTAAATGTGAAAGCTTCCTTTATGAATGGATGCATTCCCCCACTTTATAGCCTCTAATCTGTGTTTTCTAGGCTGAGAACTGGGTCAGAAACAACCCAGAATTCGCTAGCTGGATTTCCGTCACTGCGATGCGGCCACATGAAGCACGCGATCGCGTCACCTAGCGTCAGAGAAACCATAGCATATTATATATCAAATCGAAGCCCCGGACGTTAGCTTTCCAACGCAACTAGAACCGCGTCGTTTGGACCTCTGTAGCTAAAGTTATAGCCGTTTGAGTGCGAAGAGGTCAGGCTGGACAGCTTAGCAATTTCTCCAACTTCTGGTATTCCTTCCACTTTTGCATGCTTCCTTTCCATCTTCTGAGCCATTCATGCCCTGTAATCTCTGAAATCACTTAACACACATATCAAGGCATCTAATGGTAATAAGAGAGGATTAATAATAAGCAAATATAAGATCAAAGAAGCATGTTTTCAATCATAGCACAAAATCAGGAAGGAGTTATAAAACCATGCAAATAGTATGAATAAGTGGGTAAAGAGTAGATAAAAACTACTCAATTGAGCACAAGATAAACCATAAAATAGTGGTTTATCAACGTGTCACTGACGGTACGCGTCATTTGCATTTTTTGCCTCCCACGCGTGAGCGTGGACGACGCGCACGCGTCGTATCTTCATGCCGCCATCCCTGGTACAAAAACCAGAGACTTACGCTAGAATTGTGCGAGTGTTGTGTAAGGAGCACAATTCACACCCACGCGTACGCATGACTGACGCGTACGCGTTACCTTTTCTTTTCTGCTTTTCACGTGTACGCGTGACTGACGCGTACGCGTTAACTCTTCATTCTGCTATCCATGCGTGCGCGTGGACAACGCTTACATGTCGCTTCTTCTTTTCCTTTCTCCTTCTTTCCTCTTTCCTTTCTTCTTCCTTTTCTTCTTCCTTTCTTACTTTATTCTTCTCTCACTTTTCAAAATTTCACGTCTTATTTTTCTTATCTTTCTTTTCTTTTACTTATTACATTTTCATACTTGCATTTATTGCATTTTAACTTTGTTGTTTGTCCCCCTTTTTTTTCTATATTTGTTGTTTTAACATTGGTGTTAAATTTTCTTACTCATATGTCGAATATTTCTTCCATTATTTTGGTGCTTAGTGACTTGTTTTATATTGTTGGGTGATATTATTTATAGGTCAATGCTGATCTTTTATGCTACTTGTATTCTTTTTGCATTGATATGAACTTATATTGTCTTTCATGACCCACTCTCTCTCCCTCATTGTTACAATTCTTGCACTATTGATATGCCATTCGCCTATATTGTTTTCTCACTTACATGTTGTAGCTACCATGTAGTTGAGAACCTCATTATTATTTGGCATTAGCCCACCCATATTTTATTTGTTTTCATATCTTAGTTTGTGGGTTATTCTTCTTCTTTTTTTCTCTTCATTCAGGATGGCCACCAAGAAAGAAAACAGAAAACTTCTAAATAGGGTGACAAACAAGTCCCGCCGCACAATCTTTGGAGAAAGCGCATCAGTTGTAGCAACCCGTCCACTTGCACATCTTTGCATGCACCGAGGATGGTGCAATCTTTAAGTGTGGGGAGGTCGAGACCGACTTCCGTAGGTAACTACTTCCTGTTTCAACACCAATATTTAATTTTCTTTGCTAGCTAGTTATTACATTGCATGAGAGATTGCATGTGTAGTTAGTTGCTTGCATTTAGGTACTACTTGATTGAAGTAATAATTTCTTTTTCAAGAAATTCTTTTAGGGCATTTCACTAATTTGAATTAAAATTTTTGTTGAACTTGCTTGAAAGAATTTATTTTGGAACATGATTTAGAGCCAGAACACACAAGCCAATGAGATTTTGAGTCTATTTGATTGGTTGCATTTTATCAACCAAAATATTTTTTCGGTGTGTGTTGTTCTCTCTAAAACTGTGATCTTTGTCTTGCGTAATTCTATATTTTCATTGTTTGATGTATGCATGTACTTATGTGATTGAGGCCTCGCTTACATACCTATATGGCCTTACCCATTCATTATCCTTTGCAAATCAATGTTGAGCCTATTTTATCCCATTTATTCTTTACTTTAGCACGTCACTAACTTTAAGCGGAAAACAATAATGTCCTTAATTTGAATCCTCGGTTAGCTTAGACTAGTGAGAGTGTTCATGATTTAAGTGTGGAAAAGTTGGGTTTAGAAACATCTGGTTTAGGAATTGGGTATTGTATATTTTTGTGAAAATGTGAAAAAGATAGTTGAGCACATATTCTTGCATTCAATATCTTAATCATATGCATTGAGAAAAACAAAACAAAAGAAAAATAAAAAATAATAATAAAATAAAAAAGATAAAAAGAAAGATAAAAAGAAAAGAAAAAGAGAAAATAATAAAAGGGGACAAAATGCCCCAAAGTAAATAGTGATAGCAATGTATATGTACTGTACTCAAAATTGAGATGCATGAATATGTGGTAAACATAGTTAATGAGTAGTTAGATTTTTTTTTATTCTGATTACATGGATTGTCTTAAGTTAGGTGGGAAGTTTAGGTTAATCAACGATTCAGATTTTAGTTCACTTGACCAAATACAATCCTACCTTGACCCTAACCCTATTACAACCCTTAAAAGACCTCTTGATATGTGTATTCATGCATTAAATTTTTGTTGATTGGTAGAAGAAGAGAAAGCCTTAGAAAGCAAGATCAGTAGAGAATTGAGAGAATCGAACCTCAAACACTTGAGTGATTAGAGTGTATACACTTTCGGTGAGGGTTCGATACTCAATTCTTTGTTCCTGGCTTTCACGAGCTTTCTTCTTGCAAGTCTACTTGTACCTTATTTTGAGATTTGAATCAGTGGAATCCAGTTCATATTTGTTCTTTAAAGATTGATTTACTTTTAACCAAGTAGGTAAAAGCCTTTTGCATTTAGTTGCATTCATATAGATAGGTTGCATTTCATAAATTCTACCAACCCTCTTCACTCTTTTGGTTCTCTTGAACTTAGCATGAAGACATGCTAATGTTTAAGTGTGGGGAGATTGATAAACCACTATTTTACGGTTTATTTTGTATTGAATTGAGTGGATTTTATCAACTATTCTCACACTTAGCCATATAAATTGCATGTTTTTAAGTTTCCTTCCTAATTCTGTGCTATGATTGAAAACATGCTTCTTTGCCCTTAAATTTGCTAATTTTAATCTTCTCTTATTACCATTTGATGTCGTGATATGTGTGTTAAGTGTTTCAGGATTTATAGGACAGGAATGGCTTAGAGGATAGAAAAGAAGCATGCAAAAGTGGAAGGAACACAAGAAATTAAGGATTTCAGAATTTGGTAGCGATGCGCACGCATGGACGACGCATACGCATGACTGGTACAGCAGACAAATGACGCGCACGCATGGCTGACGCCTTTACGTGGCCAGTGGAAAGTCTAGCGACGCGTACTTGTGGCTGACGCATACGCGTGACAAGCATCACGTGCCTCAGTTTTGAAAATTCACTGGAGGTGATTTCTGGGCTGCTTTTGGCCCAGTTTCAAGCCCGAAAATGAATATTAGAGGCTGCAGAGTGGGACGAATGGGAGATGGATCAATCAATCACTATTCATTCATTCACACATAGGTTTAGATGTAGAATTCTAGAGAGAGAGGCTCTCTCCTCTCTCTGGGTTTTAGGGTTTTTAGTCTTGTTCCTTCTCAAATTCAGATTTTTACCTTACTTTAATTTAGTTTTCTTCTATTTTTATTTGTTTTTGTACTTTAGTTTATCTCCTTCTCTTGTTGATTCCTTTATGTTGCCAATTTAGTTTATGAATTCTTCTTGTTGCCTTTAATCCATATTAATGCAATATATGTTTTCATGTTTATGATTGCTTTCTCTAATTTGTTGTTATTGTTTCCTCTTGCAATTGTTAATCTTAGATTTTGCTATGTCTTGTTAGTTTTCTATATTTTTATTTTATGCCTTCCAAGTGTTTGATAAAATGTTTGGTTGGATTTTAAATTAGATTTTTATGTTCTTAGCTTGCATTGAGTAATTCGGAGACTCTTGAGTTGTCAAAGTCTCTTGTTGATTGGAGATTGAAAGTTGCTAGTTGGCTTAAGTTTCACTAAATCTAGTCTTTGATTAGGACTTGTGAAGTTAAGTTGATTTTACTCACTTGACTTTTCTTCAATTGTTAGAGGTTAACTAAGTGAAAACAAAAAGTAATTACCATCACAATTGACGATGATTATGAGGATAGGAATTTCAATTCTCAACCCTTGCTAAGACTTTTCTTAATTGTTAGTTTATTTTCTTGTTATTTACATTTCTTGTTCAACATTAAAAAAAAACCCCCAAAAATATTTTTTTATAACCAATTATAAGTACACTTCCCTGCAATTCCTTGAGAGACGACCCGAGGTTTAAATTCTTCGGTTAATTTTATTTGGTTTGCTTAAGTGACAAACAATCTAAACGTTAATTGAGGTTTAATTGTCAGTTTAGAACTATACTTGCAATGCGATATTTTTGTAAAAATCTTTACCGACATTTTTCCTCCGTCAATGAGCATGATACATTACCCTTTAAACGTGATCCTGATTTGAATTGTAATTAATCCATTCCTTCAAAATAGACTCTAAAATTACTAATTTACCTTTTTCTGCTATTTTCTCCCTTGATTCCGCCATCACCAACTCTACCAAGGGATCTTTGCTCTCCACCGGAGCTATGAAACTTGTACCTCTAGCAACCAAATTCCCGCATGTTCTTGTAGGACAAAATTCACCTAACTCTTCCAGTTTGCAATTCAATCCGTAGCTCTCATGGCCAACTTCTTTTACTAGAACATCGAATTCACTAGTACCTATTGTGATGTGAATCCACTCGTTGATTATGTCCATAATACAAGTATCAATTGCACACGCCTACACTAAATGAGATGCATGATTCTGTGGCTTTGTCACACCCAATTATTTTTCTCCACTGGCCTCCTATCATCTTAAACGTCTCCACTGACCACGTATGCAAAGGAACACCAAAACACTCTAACCACACCCTTCGAGTTTTACTTCATTCCTCCTCTTTCCATCTCCATACACTATAGAAAAATTGCAAAAGATTATTCATTTTGAACGTGAAGGCTTCTTCTATATGCAATACACTAACAAAAGTCAGGAGTGATTTGTACGCTCCTATTTCTTGTACTTGCACAACTTGAGGCAAATTCTTCCCAATCATGGCCTTCAAAGAATTATAGTCAATAGCCTTCGTCGTCTCGCCTACTAAACTCCTTTGTAGCCAGTCTAAATTCTCTTTAACCATGGGTATTTCCATCTTCTTTGTCCACCCATTGCCATGGAGATTTTTTTTTTCTCTTTCCTCAAATCTTTCACATTCATCCCTGAATTCCTTTTACTCTCCTCTTGTTGAGATTGATGCTTTATAATATTTTGAACGTTGCCAGCCTCACGATGTCTCTTCATATCCTTTACTTCATTCATCCATACCTAACTTTTCCTACCGAAACAACCTTTTCTCGTAATCTTATTCTATTCATTTCTGCAGTAGCCTTCATAGCCCCACCCTTTGTTGTATACCGTATGAACGCAAAAATGTATATATTACCATTTTTTGTTTTCGAAATAGATATATATCATTTATACGTCCATTCCAGTTGAACAAGTAGTACAATTCCTTGTTCGATATATATATTCAGGAAGATGATCTACAAAAATAAAAAATAACTTGTTTTTCAGACGACAGTACTCTTCTCAATTCCAAACCTTCAATCCCTACAATGTTACTTAGTTCTATCACTCTCTGTGTTTCTCACTCTCCTTCTCTCTCTCATTTTCTTACAAGACCATAACTTTAAAATTACATACATCACATCAGTATTGAATCTATTATATTATTATTTAACAAAATAAGTTAACAGTAATAACTAAAACTAAAATTTTTAAAATTTATTAGACAAAAATCAAAAGAAAGTTAAAAAGACCAAAACTAAAAACAAGCAGGAACGAAGAACTTATTTAAATAGAAAGAAACAAAAAAATTTAAGAAAATATTGATTGATTATGAAAAATATTTTATTTCTAATTTTTTTTCAAAAAATAATGAGCATAAAAAGGTAATAAATTGTTTTTTTCTTCTTTATGTTACATAATTATTTAATTT
>NC_029786.2:85691393-85691704 GCF_000816755.2 Arachis ipaensis
TAAGTGTACCTTGTTTATGTACAACTGTAGTATCAATGATTGGTACCATGACTCATGAGATTTAATTAATTTGTTCATACCATATATAACTTGTCATCATTTTAAAATACTTGATGAGTTGACGTCAGCTGTTTATATCTTTCAAGTAATCTAATAATTGGCGCAACCACGTAAGCATGTTATAATTATGCTCTCTCTTTCTATTTTTTTTTTGTTTCTTTATCAGTTCGAAGAGATAAGCATGCAAGTTTATGTAATGTGTACGTTTATGCATGAATTGATGATGTTCACGAAAAAATGTTGTACTGTTT
>NC_029786.2:85691766-85692430 GCF_000816755.2 Arachis ipaensis
TTATTATTATAAATTTGATTGGTTCGTTTCTTATAACCCTAAGTTATCAATTTATCATGCTTGATGAATCATGACGACGATGGAGCTTTAGTTCAAGTTTAGAATAATAAAAGAAACAAATTGCATATATACCACTCAAATACCTCTGTTCTTTCTTTAAATTTTATTTAACCACTTAATCTTACGCATGTTAAACATGTCATTAAATGATTATAAATCATGAAACTTGCTTAACTTAGTAGTTTTATATAAAATAAAATAATACCGAATGACGAGCAGGGGAACTTGACCATTTCAGCTTCCAAATTACAAATGTTTGCGTGAGCAATTCACAACAAGAAATTGCGACTCAATTTTGTTATGTTTTCAATTCAATTTTCCACCTCCAAGACACTTAATTTATTAGATGTTGTGTTCACATTGGTTAATTCACTTCATCAATAATTATAATTTAATAATACAACAAGCTTCAAACGGGTTTTGGTAAAAGAGGAAGGTAATTCCCATGGTTCTAAGAACCCAATCAACTAGTTCGATCTGATTAATCAGAATTCTCACCCATAAGAGTAAGACTAATCAGGTTCGAAGTAACAATTAATTGATAAGAATCGGTTAAAAATAAAAAATTTTCAAAAAATAGATTTATCAATTAAATCAGTGTGAT
>NC_029786.2:85693417-85697049 GCF_000816755.2 Arachis ipaensis
TATACTGATAATTTTATTATTTTAAATCTGAAGAGATTCTGAACAAAGCATCTACATCAACTACAGCTGAAAGTTGGGGAATCCCCCAATAACCCAATTGGACCATCTGTCATTTTGTTTCCTTTTTTTTCCTTTTTGGTGATTTGGATTTTCAGTTTCATCATCAACTGAACAATGATTAGGGGGGTCTTCTTCCATTTCTTTTCTTCTTCCTTTTTTTTTAATTTCTTCAAATATTTCTTTGATTAAGCAGTGACTGATGTCTCAACAGCAAGCTTCCCAGAGTATGCAACTTCAGATTTCATATCAGCCTCCCATAGTTCTGGCACTGCTTCCCTAAGGTTGTGAATGCTTTCCAATGCATAATCTGCGCCTTTAACTCTCTGAGATGTACCAACCTGGATTTTTTGTAACAATCAATAAATAAGGTCTCATGATTAATAAAAATACATCCCAATTTATAAATAAAATTATTACTCTACCAAGTACGTGCAGCTAAATCGAAAATTAGCCATCAATTTAGCAACCAATTGAAATAGTTTTTGTGGTAGTCACTAAATCGATCGCTAATTTCTTATTTAGCGATGAATTAGCGACTAACTTGTATGACTTTGTTGGTAGTCGCAATTTTTTTTTAAAGACCAATTTATAGACCAATTTTTTTTTGTCATAAAAAACTCGACTGGTTACAAAATCGGTTAAGTTAGTTTTTTGAGGACTAGTTTAGTTAAATTCCTGGAGTCAGATTTTATGGGTTAATTTTTATTGTGATATAAAAATAAAAAGTTAGCTAATGAAATTTCAAAGAGGAAATTGTAGTGGTACACAGCAAAAAAAATTTCCAGTGACTTACCAAGACAGTGTGAAGTCCCACACGTTTTCCAGCCTGTATATTGCGGACACTATCCTCAAAGAACAACTGAAAGTGACACATTGAACCAAAGAATATGTAAGCAAACACCTAAAAAGGTTAAGATGTAACAAAATCTCATGATGATAATTTGACTGCTCAAGAAGATATGGGTATGTTTTGTTTGAGAAAACATTTTCTATTTTCTATCTTTTCAAAATTTTTATTTAAAATTAAAAATTCAAATTACGTATTTTATTTTGTAAAGAGTAGGCAAATATATAGAAGCTGATTTCTTAAGAAAATAAAGCCGAAAATGATTTATTTTCTTACAGTTCTTTGGGGGTCAAGATTGGCAATCTTAAGAGCCAATTCAATTGCATTCTCTGATGGCTTGCAAATTATTGGTGTCTTTGGCAACACATGAGTGGGATTTGGTTTAGAAAAGTGATCAATGATATCAAAGATTTGTGAGGTTCTTGAAGCATTGTTCTTTGATGATCCAAGAAACAGAATGTCATCTTCATCATCAGAGACACTGGTCTTGTGGATTGGATTAAGAGTCTCAAAGCATATGATTCCTTCAAAGCAGTCCTCTAATCCGAGCCGGCTTAGCGCCTTCGCCGCGTGGACCTTGTCCGCGTTAGTGAAGATCTAAAGAACAAAATTATACACCAAAATTTAGATCATCATGAACACTAATTATATAGTGTGTGTTTGGATTAACGTTTATAAATGGAGGTTTGTATAATGTCTCATTGCTTCCATGAACAACACTACTTACAAGTTTCCTATAGGGAAGGCTGAGTAAAAGGTTCCTTAGCACCGGGTCCGGTTTTAGATTCTCATAAGGCAATCTTCCATGGACAAAACTGTATAATGCATAATTCAAAAGTCAATGTCAAATTTCAAAGTCTAGATTGGACCTGTTTAGTAACTGTCTCGAATATACTAAAATAGTAAAATTAGAGAAAAAAAATAAGGTGAGGAAGATACCTATGATATTCATCATAGTCAAAGTCATATCCAATAGCCTGAATAAAAGTTAGAAAACAATTAAGTTATGAGAATTCAACAATGGAAGAACCAAAGAAATGACAAGGAAAAATAAGCAAAAAGTCATGCATACCCTTAGACCAGCCATAGTTGTGCCGTAGTTCTTGTAAAGAAGGTTGGACAAGTCATCAATTTTGCTTGGGTTTATGCCAAGCTTCTCAACCATGTAATCTAAAATTACAATTATGCCCCTCATGTCAATATCAACAAATAAGCAACAATAATAGAGAAACATTATTAATGAGATTACTCTATCATACCTTTAATATTTTGGAGGCATGATTTTGCAAGACCAGAACTTAGAGGATACAAAGTATCATCTAAATCTGCATAAAAAAGTTCAATAGTTAGTCACAACATACCCCAAAATCTAAATTTCTCAAAATTTAGAACTTGATGAAACAAAATGGTATTATTGCAAAGGATTACCAAAAAGAAGGCAATCATATTTCGGCCTCTCGGCTTGTTGTCTGAAGCGATTCTCATACTCCATGTCGATCGATTCGGAAACCTTAAACACAGAACATAAGAAAACAATGTTAGCATGATAAGTTCATGAACTTGCAAAGAATTTATAGATTCTTCAAATCTATAGAACTTCATGTCTTTAAATGATTGCTTCAATTGACTCAGATTAGCACCAAAAAATACAACAAAGGGGGCCACTTCAATCCATTTGGGATAAGGCTTTGTTAATTTTCTGAGTGGACAATCCACAACAAGTGGAATAGGTTTATAGTCATTAAAAAGTTACGAGTAAAAAAAAAAAAGAGTTTCTTTCAATTGTGAAAATTTTGCAGCCACAAGAAAAGGATATCCAAAGTTATTATAATATTCTGAACAGAGTTTTCTTGAGAGCAGAGCAAATTTACTTCCCAAAGTGCACCAACTTTTATTATAAATTTTTGCTCATTTGACACAAACTGTTCACGATTGAACTGAAACAGATTCTTTAATGGGGAAAAAGGTGGGGAAAAAAAGAAAAAAGAACACTTTAAGGTAATGCATATTTTATAGAAAGTCTCATCATATCATGGTATATATGGTTTCTATATTCAAAACATTAGGTTCCATAATCTTGGTAATAGTCATGGATTTCAATAATAAATTGTGTTCAATGATCAAGGTTCATGAAGCCAAAGGGTAAAGGATTATTGGTGGCAATGACAAAAGAGAATTATGAAGGGAAACAAAAAAAAAATGCTAGAGCATTGAAGAACATATATAATGAAGCTTTTAAGCTTACCCAAAAAGGGAAATAAGAACAACAAGTGATGGATTTTAAGGCCAAAAGAAGAGGGAATGAAGAAGCAAAAAGCTTTTAGAGAGAGAAGGGTAATTGAATTGAAGAGGAAGAAGAGGAGGGGGGAAGAACAATAGAAGCAAGAGGGGGTTTATATAGGCAAAGGAGGTTGCTTGTATCTGTGGAAGGAGTCTTTGAATAATATACAATTTTTTTTTGCATTACAATTTTATTTTTATTTTTATTCAATTACGTTTAATTGTGGAATACAATAACCAATGAAACTAGTACAATGATTATTATATGATTCACTTCTCCAAGAAAGTGACAGCTAATTCAATTTCGTTAAGTGTTTTCTAATTTTTTTTTTAATAGGAATCAAAGTTTGATTTCTTCTTTACATGTTGCTGTTATAGAAGGAATAAATAGTAAAATAGTTGTAAAATAACAAGAGAGGGGGGAGGTAAAAGAAGAATGCTACAT
>NC_029786.2:85697639-85700006 GCF_000816755.2 Arachis ipaensis
GAAAAATGAAAAATACAAATACATCTCAAATTAAATACTATCCATTATAATTAGAACTAAACTTGATAAACATAAAGTTAATCGATACTCATGAGTTATATTTTTGTTTCGATAGTTTTGAAAGAAAAAAGTTACGGACTATAAAATATTAATCATACTATATTGATCCTAAAATTTAGTTATTAATCAGTCATCATATAAAAATACATGTATTCGATGTTTTTGATACAAGTTGTGAGGTGGATTAGGAATTTGTGAGTCAAAGTGGTTGTCGGATTGTCTTTTTAGAGCGGCGGATGTGGTACTTACAAAGACACTCCGACGCCCAAGTCAAAATAGATCTAAGAAGTATAAGGTATGTGGAATGAGTGAGTATCTGAGAGGATTTTTGACTCTTCTTTATATATCTGATGGTAGTTATCTCATCTTATCTTATTTGACTAAAATAATAAAAGTATTTAAATTCGAATATTAGATGAAGATATTGAAAATTATTGATCCGTCTTTGGACCGTGAAGATAGTCCAATCTTAGAATTATCGAGTTCGGTAACCATTCCGAAGAAGAACTCAGAGATCGTAATAACTTTAACTATTTTAATAATTGATTATTTTATTAAGAAATAAATAAAAAATCATATAAATCTACAAAATTATAAAAATTAATTTAAGAATTAATTTTTTGTGTTTATCGAATATTTTTTTATAAACAAAATTTTTTCACATCAATAAAAATAAAAATAAAAAACTCAACCCCATAGTTAAAAGCCAGATAAGTTACTAGCTAGCACCTTAAAATTCATGATTAGGATGGGACATTATTCAAAATATGAATATATTTTATAACAAGTAGGAAACAATAATAATAATAATAAAAGGGGGGGAATATGCCAGCTGCAATGAGCAGAATATGGAGGCAAATTAGATTATTAGAGTAAGTTGGGGGTTATAGCCACCGTACAAAAAGGAGCACAACTCTTGTTTCCCATCTTCTTGGCTAAGAAAATTGGCTACTTGATTGCACTTCCTAACTACATCATGTGACACACACATTTTCAACATGATCAAAATTTGGAAACAAATAAAAAAGCAACTTATCAAAATGTCTATAGTAACTTTACCCTTTCTCATCTTTGTTTTCGTTCCACATATTTCATGTGATCCCAAACTGCACACGTCGTTTTAGTAGAAAATGTTTAGTTTCAATCATTTTTTCAGGTTCTTTAAGCACTTAATAATGATATTTATAAATAAATTACTCTTATATAAGTCGTACGTACACATATAGAAAGAAACCAACTTGGGTTGGTCGAGTAATCAGCTCACTCGTCCGCTTAAGTAAGTGTTGGGGGTTCGAATCCCGCCTTGTGCATACAGCAACCTATTGGCCAGCGGCAGACCCTTAAATAGAGTTCTGATCCACGACAAATTAGTCCTTGACCTATTGGATTGAGGGATACTGTGGACAACAAAAAAAAAGTCATATAGAAAGTAGAAACTTTTTTTTTTGGTTTTGTAGAAATAAGATCTGATATAATGATATACATTTATTTAATTAGCTTTGCCAAGTGTCACTTTTCTTGGTCGATTTAACCTTTTGTTTTTCTAAGAAACATTTGTTCTTGTTATTAAGTACTACAAAAAAAAAAATTAGAGTAATCCTCTAAATACGATTTTAAAAAATTTTCAATGGAACATTTTCGTTTTTGAAAAATTTTATTAGATTTTATGTTTTTTAGTTTTTACACTGTAAAATAAATAAGTTTTTTTGTCATTTTAATCCGTTAAAAACTAATAAAATGATTTGACATCATTGTTAAGTAACTGAAATGTCTATCACAACTCAGGAGTGTTCAGCCGATGAGAATAAGTCGTTATTTGACATCAAATCTAATAAATTTTGCTAGGAATGAGTGTGTCTGATTGGAAATTTTTTAGGAATTTATTTAATATATTATTCAGACATTTATTAATTATCTTTAATTTTGCATTTATAGTTGCTATTTAAGAGCCATTTTCTTAATAAATGATGAGATGAGTTGTATTTATATTGTCTATATATATATGAAATGGAGATAATGTTTATTTAATTAGTCCATGAATTTAGTATGTAAGATGAATTATTTATCTAATTTCTAACTTTTTAAAATAACTAATTAAGTCACTCACTTAGAACCATGACTCAATAGTCTGGAGCCAAAGTTTCATCTCACATCCAATAGTTTCATACTGGCGTGGCCAGTTAAATGGCACCTTATGATACAATAATAATGGTTGTGGATACTTTTTTATGATATTTTTTTATTATGTCTTTTTTTTAATGCAAAAATATTCAATTTGTATATTTAAAAATTAAATTTTTGCTGTCA